>NC_056739.1:988700953-988928453 GCF_019279795.1 Protopterus annectens | reverse complement strand
GTCTTTTTTGCAGATCAAAGCATTATTATGAAAAAAGCAAAAATAATTATTTTCCTGGTCAGCAACATAGGGTTACTGCACCACTGCTCCTATGTGCCTTGTATTTCTTATTTTTAATGTTGAAGATAGTGACCATGGATTATGAAGCAATCAAGGAGAATGACCACTGAGATGCTCTCTACTTCTCCGTAAATCTTCACTTTGTCCTAGTTAAAGTTGTGTTAGTAACACCTGTTGTGTTATTTTCCAACATTTTTTGACAATGGGTTTGTGAGAAATTACATCTTTATTCATTGTTGATTTATTTATTTGTGTAATTCCAGTCTGACTTAATACCCCTAACAACATTGCCCCTGGCAGAAGAACTCCACAGTGCACATCCAAGGACAATTTAGAGCAGTCAATTTGCCTTAGTGGCATACCTTTGAGAAGTCAAAGTGGCCTCCTAAAAACTAAAGAGGGGAGAGGTTGACATAATTGTGGAGGGGATGGCATAATTGTTAAGGTCATTACCTCACAAATACATAGTTCAGGGTTTGATTTTGCCCTCTGGTTATTGGCTAGGCTTTAAAAGTTTGTAGACTGATAGCCTAGTATTTTCCATGAATCCATGAAAAAAGCACAGGTGTGTATGCAAACTCCACTAAAGCAACATCTAGAAATAAATATCAAACATAACCCCTCAAGCAAAAGAGTCCAGCATTAACCTCTATTGCATCTTGGTTCACTCTATGAGTCAGATACTTTTAGATCATATAACTTTCAGATAGTTACAAGGTCACTGTGGAGCTTCAACACTGCAAAAACTGTCAGTATATAAACTTCAGTTCTATACGTTTCAGATAGGACTTTGAGTGTTTTTTTCTTCCCACTTCTATCTACTTCTGTCTGTATCCATTAGCTAAGGGTAAAGGAGAGGTCTATGAAGCTTTCAACATGGTGTACTGGCGTGTGTTAACATGTTAGTGGGGAGGGCATACGGACTGGTTTTATTATTTAGATCTAATACATCTGTGCCCCTGGAATGCTCTGCATTTAGTAGTTGCAGCTCAACAAGCCTTGCTTTCTAATAAGTTTTCCCAACTACTTCATGGACAGTGTTTTCAAAACATGTATTACAAAAACAGAACTGAACTACCTTGCACAAATGCAGTGTAATGCCTTTAGTAATGTAAATTATTAATCTATCAACAGATTTCCATATTCAACAGTCTGGTGTTGAACAACATAAAAGGTTACTAATCATTTAATATTTCCATCGCTCATTTAATAGATGTACATGCTGAATTGTTATATTTAGAACTATTATTTGTTCCTCAGTGTTCACATAATAGATTCCAAATGTTTAAGGATATTAAAATGTTCACTGGGGACTAGAGTCTACAATCACTGGTTTAATGATGACTATAATGTAGTACTAATACTTTGAATATTCTTCAGTCTAAGCTTCAGGAGCAAGAAACTCATAGGGTATTTATGGATGGCACAGTGGCGCAGTGAATAGCGCTGTTGCCTTACACCAAGAGGTTACCTGGCTTTATTGTAGGCTGGGGTGCCATTTGTGTGCCATCCCCATGTCCTCCCTGTGCTTATGTGGATTTTCTCTGGGTGCTCCGGTTTCCTCCCACATTTCAAAGACATACAACAGGTGGATTGGACAGTCTAAATTGGCCATAGGTGTGAGTGTGCATGTGAGTGTTTTCACAATCTGGCCACTTCTATTTTTGTTAATGTAACATATGAGATATTAGTCATGTAGGAATTTTTCATCACCTTTTTTTCTCAGAAGAGTTGTGCCAACCTAACCTTTACAGACTGACAGGCTATAACTGAGCTTATGGATGCTATTGATATGCCAACAGAGTAAGATGGTTTAAATGTTGTTTATGACTTGTCTAACTTATTTGGGAGTGAGAATAACTATTCCTGTTAGTGAGGCAAAAGACTTCGTCTTTGGAGAGGTTCATAAGCAAAACATATCAATAATGCAATTTTATTGTTACACTGTGTGTTAACTAGGTATGTGGCTGAGTCCAAGGACCATTTTTAGCTACAACACTTACTAGAACACTCTCTAATATTACTATTAATAATTATCAAAATTATTATTAATTATCTATTATACATTATTATTATAGTATTATAGAGTAGCGAAAACGCTCTAGTTATTTTTAATAAAATTTGCGTTCAAGTTATTTACTTGGGGATACTTTTGGCTTCCAGGCTCCTGTTACCTCTTTGGATTTTTCGCCAGTTTCGTTTCTTGTTTAACAGTTCATGCATTATTATTATATTATCTGCAGTATGGGAAAAAGTGATTTATTTATATAATGCTATAAGTTACCAGAGAAAGTAAATTATACAAGTTTGAATAAGTATATGTTTGCATATAAGACGAGTAAAGAGATGATTGTTTAAAATATTACAAACAGCAGATGCCATAGTTTCATAGGTTCTTAGGTAGTTACTAATTATGCCATCTAGAAGAACAGTGAGAAGCCTAGCCCAATTTTCCATTTGCACTGTCTGGTTAAATGACTTACTGAAAGCCAGTTCAGAGGGCAAATGGAGTTTGATGGAATGAAATCCTGGACTACAGAGACTAGCCTTAATCCTTTATGATAAAAGCCAGTCTTTTATAATCATATGATTTGAGCGGGTTCTAGTGACTGGGAATTAACAGCTTTTTGCTATGGATGGGAAGAACTTAGCATGCAGTAATTTAAAAAGTATTATAAAAACAACAAAAAAAGGTCACATGTTGAGTAATAGGAAGGTTTTTTTGTAGTTATATAAGAAGTAATGACAGAATCTAGAATCAGCAAGTAGCAGATAACTGGATTATGACGGCAGTTCCGAGATTTTGTAAAGTAAGTAAAGATGCAGAATATTCTTTAAATGTTCTGTCTGCCTCAAAAGATCTTTGCAGCTTGACAAGAGCTTCCCTTTTCTGAGATCTTCCAAATATCAGTCACTAATCACAAAACTACACCTAGTTCAAGAAAAGGCTTCCACCTGTCATTTAGTGTATGGGCTACATGCCAGTTTTTATGACCTGTATTTTTTTTTTCAAGTTAAGGTCTTCCTATAAGGTATTCTAAGTACTTGGTTTCTCCACATCTGACTTATTTTTCTTTTAATTTACAATCAAGCCTGTTTTTGTTATGGATTCTACTATAGACTGAATTTGATAAATGAGACTGCCAGCCCTCTGAATGAGTAACCATGTCATAAAGGCATTATGCAGTATAAACAGAGTAAGGCATCTTGTATTTCATCCATCATAGGCATCATATTCTTCGGTCTTAAAAAGATACATGGAGCTCCAAGCAGGCCAATTTTCAACACTATGTAATGAAATAAATAATCAGGTCTTAGAAAGGCTGATTTTGTAGCACCGGGGGTAAACAATATCGGTTATTATATAATGACTGGCCATTAACCTTCCAAAATGAGCACACTGATTGGTCAGCCCAACCAGCGTGCCCATTCTAAATCAAGCATATACCAGTGGAAAAAAGTACTGTCACACAGACTTTCTTCAATTAATATATGCTACAGAGACTCTACTTTTTTATTTTTTTTTTAAAAAATAAACTTTCAAAAACCAGAGACTTCAAAAGAGCGAGACGGACAGGACATAGAAAAATACAAGGATAATCAGGTTTGTTATGCAAAAACTAGAGAAACGTACCTGATTATTATTTTTTTCTCTGTCCCATCTCTTCCGTATGTCAGACGTCTCCTGATTTCATTTGTTTCAATTAGAAACACAACAAAAAAAAGCAATGGAGATCTTCCTTCCTCTGTTGCTTCCTTTTCACATAACTGATGTTCTCCATAAGTGTAGGAACAAAAAAGTCCCATAAGCATGTGCAGTACATCAAGAAAGCCCCAGGATTCCAGGGTAAAATGAAGAATAGCAGCATGGCACTGTTATACAAGGATGTTATTTAAGAAAAGTAAGCAAGTAATTTTTTTACTTAAATAATGTCATTATATAATAGCAATAATAGCAATAATAATATTAAGTTAATAATAATAGCAATCACGGGCTTAATCCTCGTGACCAAACTACACCAACCATAGGTAAATCCAGAATTACCCACACCCAGGCATGGGTTATTGCTATAGTAATCCTTCCCTAAGCCTAGTGTTGTCAAATACTCAGCTTTCCAAGATTCTCTCCAATTTACTCATTCCTGGCATGTGATAGCTATGGAACTCTGAAATGTGATTCAGCTTCCTAAACTCATTACAGAATCTAGTATTCTATCACGTTTAGGAACTAGAACTACTCAGCTGCCACATTTATGTTTTGACTTTTCAAGCACTCCTAGATTGAACATTTTCTGAACATCTTTTTTTTCTGACTCTGGAACTCTGTAAGGCCTCACAGTCACCTTTCTTCCAGGCATTGTTTTCGCAATATATTCTTTTACTTTAATTCTCATGAGTAACTCTGAAAATATTCCTTTATTTCTTAATAGAAATGTTCTTATTTCCTGCTTTTGCAGCCTTAATGGGATTTCTCTAGCTCTACTTTAGGGAGCGGTTCTCTGATCTCTCCTGTATGAATTTTACCTTGACAAGTCGCTCACTGCACATCATTCCACTCTTTTCCCTCAGTAGAATATGTTATGATAGATTTGCTTTCTCTTTTTATTTCCTAGTTTTCTGACTTTGTAGTTCATTTTCATTTATTCTTTTAAATACTTCAAATAACACTTGCCACTTAGCCAGAAATGTGCTTTCCCTGGAGAACACTAACAGTAAGAAGCCATCTCCTGGCTTAATTTCTTTCAGTTGAGCACTTTTTATTATAAATTTATTGTTGCATAGCTGGGGCTTTCTGTATGTGTTCCTTTACTATGAACATAACTTTTGTCTCCTCTGCAAATTGGCATAGCATTTTTTTTTTTAATTTTTAGATGGTGTCTTCCCTTCTTTAAAAGTTTCCTCAGCAGTGTCAAGCAGTTCAAATGGGATAATGGCATTGAAGCCTATGGCATCTCTTACAGCCAACATTGTGTAAGCAACACCTAGTTTCACTTCCTAACAACTGTGTCAATAACTTTGCTTGAGATGGACTTCAGTGTTTTACTGAACCTTTTAGTTAATCCATTGTTCTGCAAATCGTAGACTAGGTACCTGTTTCTAATTCTGATAATCCTTAGACTTGAGTCCTGTAATAGTGAGACTGAATGAGAGAAAACACATATATACATATACTAAGTCCAGGATTCCAATGTTTCTGAGTAGGCAGCAGGCTGAAACACAAGCAAACAGAGCATTCCCTTTTCTGAGAATTCTGTATATGATTTTATATATATATATATAGAGAGAGGATATATACATATTATATATATATATATATATATATATATATATATATATATATATATATATTTATATATATATACCAACACAACGCAGAAGTCAGAAATTGTATAGAGCCCCAGTGCATGGTAAATTAAACTGTCAAAATAAAAAAAAAAACACAAAACAGTTTCTTCATAAAATGCAGATTTATTTAAGCCACAAACTGTTTCACATATATTTCTTTCTTTATTTATTTTGCATTTGTTTACCAGGAAAATCCAACTGGATAAGACCCATTTTCAGCGGAAGTCCGGGAAGAAAAGCTCCACATATAGAGATTATACAAAATTTATACAAGAAATTATACAAAAAATCTCCAAGACATACAGTACACCAGAAATTACATTCTGTGCTATTATAGCTGACATTTGCATTATACAGTCATCTGATATAAATCCTTATTTTAGTGTAGACATTGTAGTTTCTCAAAGTAAGCTGTGGAAGGTTTTCTAGGGGGGAAATTTGATAGAAAAAGATGAAGTAAGAGATTATCTAGACATGAGAGAGAGCATAGATTATGAGGTGGTCAGGGAAGAGGATTTGATATTGTTCTTCAACTTTTTGCAATTATTTTGATATTATCATTGAGAAGATGGGTTTTTGATTTACTAAATAATTTAAGGTGTTTCTTTCTTTTGTTGTACGGTTTATTTATATTGATATACTACCAGAGTGGTTTATTTAAACAATAACTCACACCTGGGTGTGGGTAATGCTGGATTTACTCACAGCTGGTGTGGTTTGGTCAAGAGGGTGAAGCCCAAGTGGCCAAACAAAGACAACCGTAGGTAATCCAGCATTACCCACACCCAGAAGTGGGTTATTGCTATTATACAATGACATTATTTAAGAAAAAAAAACATACTTTTCTTAAATAATGGCATTGTATAATGCCTCCGTGCTGCCCTTCCACTGCTGTCTGGTATTTTGCGGCAGTTCTGATGTACTGCACATCCGCATGCTTATGCAGTACATCAGAGCTGTGTGTGGAAGCAACGGAGAAAGGAAGATCTCCGTTGCTTTTTTAAAAGGTGTCTCACTATGTTAAAAGAGTTTAACATAGCGAGATAGCTTTAAAAAAAGCAATGGAGATCTTCCTTTCTCCATTGCTTTTTTTTAAGATACCTCGCTATGTCAAAACCCGTTTAACATAGCAAGATTACAGCAATTGAGCTCTTCTGTTCTCCATTGCTGTGTAACACACACAAAAAAAAGACTTCTACTAATGGAAAAAATCCGGGCGACCAAACCTTTTTCCATTAGTATAAGTCTGATTTACTATGGGCACGCTGACCAATCAGCATGCAAGTTCTGGAATATTAATGGGGTATCATTGTATAATTTTGATTTTACCATGGTACTTAGTTTTGGTAGGGACTGCTGGTTCTGTGCATTTTTATAAATGGGTGCAGAATTCCTTAGTGAATGTTTCTGCTTTATTAAGCCCTGAAAAGCTGCAGTCATAACTGAATTGTGAAATTTCATCACATAGTAGGTTGAGGTTGGCACTTTTGTAGTCCTTAAATTCAGCAGGGGTTTGCTGTAGGAGCTTATGGTAGTTTCAGAAAGACCACTTCACTGGGGGAATCAGTCCTTAGATTTTGGAAGAACTTGTTTTATACCTCTATATAGAGACATACACATGCACCCACACACACACACACACACACACACACACACACACACACACACACACACACACACACACACACACACACACACACACACACATACACAAACACACACCTATTGTTTAGTTGGATTTTTATCTAATTATGGCATGGCTTGATTTACCTAGTTCAAATGGCACCATTAATATACACACTACACCATACATTATACAATAAGTACCTAACAGTGCATTTATGACATTCTGGCATGCTAATTTAGTTGAGATTTGGAGTGGCAGTGTTTAAAAAGAGATTAAATATGCTCCTTATACATTCTTGAGATTAAAATTCTAAGGCTACTGGCCCTGTTTAACGTTATCCTAGAAAGCTTTAATTTTGGATACTACAGGGGTTATCATTACCTAAAGAGCACAGTTTCCTTATATCTAGTGTTTGTATTTATTTACAGCACTTTAGAATTTTAATAGTCATGGGAAAGTGAGTATCTTCCTTTACTGAGGTCCATATGACATCTTCAAAGCTTTTAAATAAGACATTTTTATTGCTGTATTATTTCAGTTTCTGTTACCTTAAATCACTCTATAGATTTTAGATGACACGGTTTAAGATCCAGCCAAATGTACTTTAGTCATTTCATAACAATGTCTCTAGTATGACCTGGACTGGTAATCTGGCAATCGATAATATATAATGTCTGTCTACCTTCACATAGGTTCATAGGTAGGTACTAGGCTATTAGCCCTAGGGCCTATCTAAGCCTAGCCAAAAAGGTACCCTGGCTTTCACCACCCAAGAAAATTATTTTCCTGTGCCCCTGTCGAGCAGAGCCACAGTAGTGATCCCTGGGGCGAATTTCTGATTTCCCATCCAATCAAGATTTTTCTTGAAAAGTGCTAATGAGGAGCTCTGACATAGCTAGGTAGTCTGTTCCAGAGTATGGGAAGTCTCTGGAACAGGAATCTATCCCTCCAGCATGTTCTGTTTATTGTGGTGACAAGGTTTAGGTCCCTAAAGTGTGTAGCTCGGAGGGACTGGAATTTCTTTAAGTGGAGCATGTCCAACAGCTCTGGGTTTGACATAGCTTTGTATCTTAGGCAGAGATCGCCTCTGAGTAGGTGATATGCGACGGATTATAGCTGGAGCTTTTTGAGACAGTCTGCGTAGGGCATCTGTTTGAGGCCAATAATCCTCTTTGTGAGGTATTTCTGTGTCCTTTCCAGTTGTTTTAGATGTCTTGTGAGGTACATACCAAAAGGGACGTTATACTCTATAATGGGTCTAATGAGTGATGAGTAGAGGGGAACAATGACCTCTTTCTTTCTGGTTGAGAAACCTTTTGTGATGAGGTGAGCCACATAGAAGGATTTCCTGACCACTGTGGCAATGTGATTATCAAAGGACAGACTACTGTCCACGTGTGTCCCGAGGTCTCTTATCACACTTTCGGTGTTAAGTAGACTACCACTTATGTGGTAGTTCATGGGTATAAATTTTTTACCAAAGCGGATGACAATATACTTTTTGGCATTGAGCTTCAGGCCATGGCTTTAACACCAGGCATCTGTCTCAGTGAGGCCCTTTTGTAGTATGTCCACATCGTTAGAAGTTTCGACTATGGCTCCTAGTTTGCAGTCATCTGCAAACTTTGTTAGCCAAAGACCTTCTGTGTTAGCCTGTACTTCAGAGAAGTAGATAACAAACAGGAGAGGACCCAGGACTGAACCCTGTGGTACTCCACTTGTCACTGGTCTGAAGTCACATTTGGAGTCTGCTACTTTCACAGTGTGGGTTCTGTCCATGAGCTAGTTGGCAACCCATCTTGTGACATAGGGATTTATACCTAATTTAGTGAGATTATCTATAATTCCAGAGTGGGGGATGGTATTGAAAGCCTTGGTGAGATCTAGATAAGCTGTGTGAACCACCTTACCCTCATCTATGGCTTTGGTGACTGCTTCAAAGAAGTCAATCAGGTTTAGGAGATATGATCTGCCTTTTACAAACCCAAACTGGGTAGGGTCCAGAGTTTGGAGATTACCAATGTCTTTGTTTATGAGTTCCATGATGATACGTTCCATGGCCTTGCAGACCAGGCTCGTCAGGCTAATGTTGCGGTAGTTTGCGGGGTCCGTCGTGGCTCCCCCCTTTGTGGAGTGGGATAACCATTGCAGTGCACCATTCAGTGGGCACAAAGCCTGAGGTGAGGTTATGATTGAACATGGTACTTAGGTAGGGTGCCAGTTCATTCTGTAGTTCATGTAGAATGCAGCCTGGGATATTGTCAGTTCCCATGGATGCTGTGTTCTTGGCTTTGGAGAGTGTGTTTTTTACCTGTGCAGCCGTGATTACAGGAACTTTGCATTCTTCTGGTATAGAGATGGGCCCTCTATGGGGTGAGAGGGGGGGTAAAGTTAGCACTGACCCTATCTGCTAGGATGTTGGCAATATCAGTTGGTTTTGTATATTTAGTGCCATTGTGCTGTAACTCAGAGTAGATGTGAGTGTTGCCATTGAGATTCTTGACATAGCTATAGAATGCCTTGTGGTTGTCTTTAAAGTCAGTGGCAGTTTTGTTTTCATAACTAGCTTTGGAGGATTTTATGAGGGATCTCAGCTTCTTACTGAGGTTGACCAGGGAGTTCCTCCAGTCATGGTATTTTACTCTTTTTTGCAACAGTTTCTTTTTTCTGTTGTAGAGTTTGTTTATCGCAGAGGACCTCCAGATTGGCTTCCTTTTTTTGGAGGTTAGCATCTTGGTTCTATTAGGGATAGCATGATCCATGCACTCGTGTAAGTGCTTATAAAGTGCATTTGTGTAGGATTCAGCAGTTCTACCTCTATTGTCCGTCTGCATGGGTGTCATGAAGTTTGCCACTTCTGTCTTAAGAAGTGTGAAGTCGGCTTTGGAGAAGATTTTTAAGGTGGTTTTCCTAACTGGGGTGGGGGCAGGATGTGGATGTCTAGGGTGATTAGCTTGTGGTCGGATCTGACGAATGAGGAATTGACCTCTGGTGTGGAACACCGGTTGCCCATGTTGGTAATGACCAGGTCTAGGATATTGCTGCCCCTGGTGGGGGTGTGAATAAGTTGATCCAAGGCATTGGAATTTATGAATTCCAGAAAACGCTGAGCAAAAGAATAGGTACATGAGTAGTTTTCCCAGTTAATGGTGGGGTAGTTGAAATCGCCCATTATTAGGGTGTAATATTTTCCAGTGTATCAAGAAATGAGGAGTGGCATAAGTTAGTGGCACTTGGCTGTTTATGATGATCAGTGCTGGAATGCCAATTTTTTATGGTTTCAGCCATGATGGTCATTAATCTTAGATTTTTGTAGAATCATTTGGCATGGTCAGTATTACTAGTTTGATAAGTACTGTTCACTTAAGAGTAAACATGCTAGTATCATGTAGCTGTTGCCAGTAGTGACTTTTCTTAGAATATTATATTTTAGCAGATTCATCCATGATGAACATTAATGACTATTGTACCAGTTATGACAACTGCTGATACAACTCAAGAAGTAGTTCTCATTGAGGTAGCTGTTGTTCTGGTTTATATGCTTTTCTTATGGACTCATTGGAAGGACAAGGTAATTGAGTCTTGTGATCATTTGCACCTTTTCAGTCCCCACTCTCAGAGTGAGCCCCCTTTCTTGAGTAGGACCAGGCCAGTATAGGCGGGAGTGAATTTCTGAATATCCATTCCCATTTTAAGGAATACTTATGTATCCGCAGCATAAGCTCTTTTACTGAGGACTCTTGTGGCTACCTCTAATACATGATCTTGTCTAAGTCTCCTTCATTTTTAATAGGTATATCATGAACAGATGGCAAGGGTGGGGTTTAAATCCCATCAGTGCCAGCCAATTGCTAGTTACAGTTGACATGGCGAGGTTGAATTCACACCCATGCCAACCAATTGTGAAGGAAGGACTGAAGTGGCAACAGAGGGGTCTTCCCTCATATAACACCACAGATATCTAGTAAGTTAAATTGAAAGAAAGAGTGTGCATGAATCAGACTCAAAATCCAGTTCATAAAATACAACTTGACCCAGAGAACACAGCATAAAAATGCATTGCTGTCTTGAGTATTTGCTTCCAGCATGCATACCCTGACTACACTGCATACATGCTACTTAAAATGCTGAGTCTTTGGCATAGCACTTCAGGCCCCTTTCTATCTCTCCCTCTCTTAGAAGAATGCAATGTCTTTCAGCACCCCTTGTTCAAGCTTTATCCTAAAACACACACACACACACACACACACACCCACACCCACACACCCACACACAATTCTGAGTGAAGGCTGGAAGAATTTTTTCAATTCTCCACGACTTTCTTCTTGGCACATTAGTACTATTATCATTCTAGACTTGGCCAGAGGCACCTAGTTACTTGTTCCTCTTGATTTTCTCAAATATAATTGTATAAATAAATAAATATCTTTAACTGGTGTTACACTCAAGTGATCTAGTTAACTGGACATGGAAGCCAAAGTGTGTTATTCTTCTATGCTTAATAATGTTAGCTTCCTTCTCAGTAATAAATAGCAATATACAGATGATATAAACACACACACACACATTAAAGGCCAGCCACAAGACCTTAAAAGTGAATAAACTTTACTTAGACAATAAGGCAAACAATGCAGATACATATTGAATAAGCAGATAAATAAGTTCACAAGAAATATCAAAATAACAGTTAGTTACACAGATAGCATATATCATGAACAGTCTGAATTATAGTCCGCTATAGTTTCTAGCTGTATCGTATTAAATACTGTATGTAACTATAGTAAGAACTATTAAAAATACACAGGCAGATGCAGATTTTCATAGAACATACATGAATGCACCAATGTCTCTCACCCCATGATATAGCAAGGAAAGGCCAGCATTAAATATTTATACCTGTATGTTACCCATGGTAAAAGTCCAGGAATAATCAGCTTGCAGCATTATTTTCTAGAAAAAAAAAACACATCAACTTATTTGTCATAGCAAAGGTAACTAAACCATTCTTTGACATGGATTTGAAGAGCTTCTCGGGAGCAAAGGCTTAATAACACCATCAATAATCATAACCTCATATATATGTCTTAGATGTTTGTAAATGAATGTCTGTATCCCCTCATAGTTCCAGAGAGCTACTCACTTTGAGGCAGAGTTTACTTGCATTATATAATTTGCTAGATTGCTGAAAAACACATTTATATTCAACATTTCAGTTATACTTTTCTGCAATTCTCTTTACGTTTTCCATTCCCACATTTACAGAAAAAAGCCAAAAGGTTACACTCACTCTTCAAATCATCTGTGTTAGCAGTAAGAAATAACAGAGAAAAATGTGTCTCCTATTGAAATGTTGGTACTTAAAATACCAAATGAGAATATGTGGGAAAAAAAGACTGAAAATGCAGAAGAATACTCTCAACCATCGCTCTTCTTTAAACTTCTCTTATGCTGGTAAGGTTTAAAAAGAGTAGCGGTAATGCTACAGTGAGGAACACATTTTCTATAGCATCCTGCTGTACCCAAAAACGTCCTCACTTACTTCTTGTAAGGAAGGGTGGGCCATGCTTAAATATCCTTATTGCTCTTCTCCTTTAAACTTCTTTTATGCAAGGGGATGAGCCCTCCTGCATACCCCGATGTGGGGCAGAGGCAAGCTCCCCACATCTCCAAACCTTTATACATACACATATATGGATCTACTTTACAAGCTCGGTTTCAAAACTTCAAACTGCAAATGGTCGATACAATCAGATTGAAATTTTGAAGTTTTTCACCCCCCCCACACCCCCGATAAATATATATACCAACTCTGAGATCGCACTGCACTGAGGAAAATGGGAAATTTCCTATTACGCGCTGTACAGCGATCTACATTCAGAACATTCATAGTTTCAAAACTTCAGTCTTATGGTCACGACCATTTTCAGTTTGAAGTTTTAAAACTTTGAGCTTGTGAAAGGAATCCATATATCCATATGTATATCTATATCTATATATATATATATATATATATATATATATATATATATATATATATGAAAGTATATTCCTTGCACTAATCCACAGCAGCAGTAATACAAAAAGCAAAGTGGTAACTAATACTCAGTATATTGCAGCATAAAATTGGTAAGCACTTTCGCCACCTTTCCAGGTCGCTTCATCAGACCATTTAAAAACTCACAAACCCATATAAAATCATTTCAATATTAAAGCCTATTATAAAAGAACCAATCAAAGGTCAGAGACAATAATGTGCTACCATAGTGATAAAACTGTATCTATTACATATTTAACCTTATCTAAAACATATTTAAAACAAAAGTGCCATAGACCATAAAATATAAACGAGTAGAAATAACTATAACAATACATAATATATATACCTTCATTGTTTTTGTCTTAATTGTTTCCTGTGCACTATTTGTCGACTGGGTTAACTCGTTGTTGGATATATATAGGCTGTATATCATTTTGTTGATCACACTTTGTGCGATTTACATTTGTGCGACCTTAGTATTAGTATATGGGTTTTTTTGGTCATTCAATCTCCACATTACAAGACTGGCTATAGTGTTGCCCAAAATTTCAAATGGTTGCCAAAAAGTTACTTCCTTACCTCAGTTTTCTTTAACTTGGTATCACCCCTAACACTACAATTCTTTCCCATACAAACCCATGCAAGTCTTCAGAAGGCACTCTTCAGTCAATGAAACCTGAGATAAGTATGCAGTCTTCTGGTACATTACCCCAATCATTTGCAAGTCTGGCCCATCTCCATTGGCATTAGCAGTACAAGTCTTGTGTTAAATAGCCATGATATAGGACTGCAAGGTTAAACGCCATCTTAGAAGCTTTCCATTTTGTCTACATGTTCTATATACCCAGTTTAAAGGATTTTGGTTTGTAACCACAATGATCTTTTTTCCAAACAGGTAGGGTTATAACTTTCACAAATTCCAGGCTATACCCAGATACTCCTTTTCTATGGTTGCATAGCATTCTTCCTTGTATTAAAGTCCATGACCCAGCATGTACCCCTCCCTCAGACAAAAAAAAATACTGACTAAGCACAGTTCCCATTCCACATTTAGAAGCATTTACCTGTACAATGAGTGCCTGACTATAATGAGGACTGGCTAATACAGTGGGTCCACTCAGAACCTCCTTGAGCTTTTGAAATGCCTGCTCATAGGCTAGAGTCCAGTAGACCTTATTTGGGATACTCTTCTGGTAAGGTGTAAGGGGAGTAGCTATAATACTATATCGGGGATCAAACTTCCTACAGTGCCCTGCTATTCCTAAGAAAGTCCTCACCTGTTTCTTGTTTGCAAGGGTGGGCTGTGCCCAAATAGCCTCAGATCTGGCAGATTCTCAACTAATCATCCCACTGCATACTATACAACATGCATAGCTTGTTGTTCTTAATGATCAACCTTGCCCTTTACAGTCTACCCAGTACTATGCTGATATGCTGAACATATTCTTCCCTGAATCAGCTGTAAATAGTGTAGATGGTTATGTCATCCAGGTAAGCAAAGGCATAATATCTTGCTGCTGATATGGTGCAGTCTGTCAGCCTCTAGAATCCTGCTGGGGGGTTATACATATCAAAAGACATTTTTGTAAACTTAAAGAACTCAAATGAGATCATAAATGCTGTCCTTTTCCAGGCCAGCAGGAGATGTCAAGGGTACTTGCTAGTGACATTTGGTCAAGTCAGTAGTAACTAGAATTTTTGTGCCACCCAGCTGTTCTAAAGTCTCATTTGTCATGGGTATGGGATGAGGGTCTGACTCCATGTAACTAGATCTACCTTCACACTCCACATCCCACAGTGGTTCCTCCTGCAACTCTCAGCAAACACTAAGGACCAAGACCTCTCTCTTATGATAAATATGGTGACATTTGTGCCTCTACTTCCTGGCTGGAAAGTGTACCACATAGTTAACATCACCCATCTATTTTCTCAAAGGTGAAATGACCCTGTTTGGTGGTCTGCAGCCTCTTCTACCTAATATGAATAATTCCTTTTAATTTGCTGTTTCAAACACTGCTCTGTGGGTCTAGCTCTCCTGCTTTACCTGGCATTCTGCTGTTGTTCTACCTGTGCCAGATGCACTTGGACTATCTCCATCTGTTTCCTGAACTTAGTCCTGAAGTTTGGGACATAATCCACAGCAGACTCATCATGGGAACCATACTAGCCCTTCCATTTTTCACAAATAAAATTCATGCTCACCCTTACCCTGTGTCTACAGTACAGCTCAAAGGGCAAAGAAACTGTGGATTCCAGGGGTGCTTCCATGTATGCAAAGAGAAGATGAGGCAAGAAATTATCCCACCCCTCTTGAATGGGTCTGGAACTGTTCTTAACAAGGTCCTAAGTGCAAATATAAACCTCTTCTCAAGACCTTTTGGCTATGGATGGTAGAGGGTAATCATTATTGTCTTTCCTCACAGTGCTTACACAAACATGTCAATATCTGACATAAAGTTGGCACCTCTATTGTTCAGTATTTCTCTAATAAAACCTAACCATCTTAAAATATCTATCATTGCATTTGCCAGCTTTTCTGCTTTACTTGAAAACAGAGTCACCACTCCTGCACATTTAGTGGCATAATTGACTACTACCAGGATATGTTTCTTACCTGTGGATGTTCATGTACTCATGTGTCTCACAATATCCATAACTACCCCCTAAAAGGATTCCTTAATAACCAAGGCTTTAAAGCAGCTTAGTCATTGTCTCCAGACTTGCTGACTTGTGATACTTCTCACAAGTCTAGCAATATTCTATGGCATCCTTTGCAATATCTCATCTATTAAAGTTTTGTGTAAGTCAACTTTTAATATGAAACCACAAACAACCCACAAACTAAATACACTAAACGGCAGGGATGGCCCAAAACTGATGAACCTGAAAACAGGCAATAATCCACAAAACGTTTATTAAAATAATGTTAAAATTCCAGATAACTGGAAAAATGATAAGTGCTTTCATCTGGTGTTACCGGCCTTCATCTGATAATTAAAATTTGTCATGTGATGAATTTAAATACAATGTAATCATGTGTTCCATTTAACATATACATTGTAGAAGGCTAAACAGGTTACATCAAGAACTGTAACAGGCATGTGTGCACAACCTCAAGGATGTCAGTGATCAAATATTTATAGCAAATAAAAAATAGATTAGAAATTATACTTAACATAAGTTAAAAATGCAATTCTAAAATAGTAATATAATATTTTATTTATTTATTTATTTATTTATTTATTTAACATCTGTTTACCAGGAGTGTCCGACTGGGCCAAAGGCCCAGGGAGAAAAGCTTCACATACAGTACACAGACAAAAAAATAACAAAAATTTACAAAAAAATAAATATACATACAATATAGTTACAAAACTTTACAAGGCAAAAGTGCAAAAAAATTTACATAGTTATACAGTTATGATAATAAAACACATAAGTTTAAATAAGATACATTAATGTTAAACAATGCAAATGAGAAAAAGAGAAAGATACAAAGAGTTATTTAACCATTATTATAGAGTGATACAGAAATAGTGTGGGAGGGGTGGGTAAGGGGTATTTAAGAATGGAATAACAGGGTAAGTGTACTAGGTAAAGAGGAACCCTGTGAGTCTGGGTACATTTAGTGTATTGGAATAAAAATATAGTTGGACAATAATAATAAGGAACAAGAGGTAGAAAAAGGATTTTACCCAGGAGATGTACAAGAGTAGAGCCATTTGTTTCTGAAATGATCCATGAGCAAACGTTTGAAAATCTTAGAGTTGTTTGAGCTAAGAATATGTTGAGGGATTGTGTTCCAGATTTTTGATATCTTATGTGAGTATAGTGACTTGCCTGAAGAATTATTTGCCTTACTGACTTGCAGTAGCAGTTTATCAGAGGATCTTAGAGCTCTGTTGCTACTATATGGTTGAACTAGGTTTTGGAGGGCTGGACAGTTACTGGGTTGAAATATAACTAATTGGGCAACAATTAGTTGATTTATACACAGTAAGTATGGAAGTTCAACCCATTTAGCTCATGTATGGCAGTACAGTGCTGTGTTCTATTGGGGAGATTAAGAGCAAACCTAGCTATTCACACTGTTTAGTTAATTCTGACTTTCTAAGATTTGTAAGTGTGGGTAAGGCATACAAGAGAGTGGAGACAAGGTATGTTATGGCTATAGCTTGTATGGTGGAATTGGTGAGAAATGGTTTGGCTCTGTAGAGGGGGACCGAGTTTAATGTGAACCTTTTTTATGGTTAAAGCCATGTGTATATCAAATGTCAGTGAGTTATCAGTTGTGACTCCTAGACGTTTTGTGTAGTCAACGGGCATTATTTTGGTATTATTAGAAGAGTAGATAGCAAATAGCAGTTGACTTATTTGGTTTCAGCTATTTGTAAAAATTATAAGCTTTGTTTTGTTTGTGCTAAGAATTAATTGATAGTTTGAGAGATATTGCTCGACATCTAAAAATGCACTTTGTGTTGTTTCAAGTAGCTTGGGAATGGTAGAGGCAAAGCATATGAGTGTGGAACCATCTACATATTGGTTAATTGTGGCATTATTTGTAGAAGAGTACAGTTTGTTAGTGAATATAGAGAATAGTAATGGTTTGAGGATAGACCATTGTGGGACACCTGCGCTGATAGGAAGTAGGGGGGGAGAGAGTATTAGACCACTTGACTGCTTGTTGGCAATCAGTAAGATAGCTACAGAACCAAGTTAGGGCAGGTTGGGATAGATTAATAGAGGCTAGTTCGAGTAGTAGCTTTTGATGTGAAACAGTGTCAAATGCTTATGACATATCTAGGAAAATAGCTGAGACAAATTGACCACTGCTTCTAAGTTGGTTAATCGGTGAAGTAAATCAATACAGTTTTGGCACTGTGTTTAGGTCAAAAACCATGTTGTGTCTTAGAAAGGAGGTTGCTGTTTAGTAAGTACTGTAGGAATTTTTTGTTTATGCATTTCTTGTGGATTTTAGTTGGGGGAAAGTCTATAATTGGAGAGGTCAGTTGAGGGTCCTCCTTTGTGCAGTGAGATTATATAACATGTTTTATATAGTTTGGGGACATAGTGTTCAAGGATAGAGCAATTAATTAGAATGGTGATGATATATGCTATACTATTTGCTGCAATTTTGAGGTATTCATTGGGGAGCTGGTCAACAGCAAGGGATGTGGGTTTTAGCTTAGTTAGAAGTTGTCTGGTGGTTTTTGTGTTGACAGGTGTGAGTTTAAAAATGTTAGAGTTTATTGGGGATATTGGGGGAATTGTTAGTGAGGTGGATTTATCATTTTTCATTGGTGCTAGTACAAAGTTGGGTGTTGAATTGTGTTGCTATAGAATCAGATATGTTATTGGTGGTAGGTTGAGGAGTGAAACTTTGCCCTGGGTTAAGGAGCTGTTTTATTGTACACCAAATTTCTGGGGATTATTTTGATGTTTTTGTTGGAGTGGTGAAAAGTAAGTTTGCCATTTTGATTTGCTTTTTTTGCCTAAGTTTTTGATAGGTGAGCTGAGATATTGTAGTTTTAGTAACTTGGTATTGGTACCATGCTTTGTCCCTTTGTCTGAGGAGTAGGCTTGTTTCCTTTGATAGCCATAGGAGCCCTTTAGATTTGGTACGTATCTTTCTTAGAGGAGCCAATGAATTTAGTATGTTGAGAAATGTCAGATTAAAGAATTCTGCATCAGAGTCTAGGGGAAGTTAAGTGGAGCCCAGTCATATTTTTTTCCAGAAGGGAGTTAAAGAGGTCTGGACAGAAATTTATTTTTTGTCTAATGTATTTGCAGTTGGTGTTTTTTGGGGTATTGGCTCTTTGCCATATAACATAGGTGGGGCAATGATCCCTTAGACAGCCTGGGAGACAGCCAGATTTTTCACAGATTAGGTCTATTTGTTTTCCAGTTTTTTTTTTTTTTTTTGCCTATTCTTGTTGGTGAGGATAGCATTTGGGAATATCCATAACAGATTAATGAAGTTGGATGGGTTTACTGCTGAACAGGTATTCCAGTCAAAATTGAAATCTCCCATAATGACAGTCTCCTGAGTGAAAGCAGAGGCTGTCCAATAGAAGAAATTCACAATCCCTGACTGGTTATTACCTGGTTGGAAATAGATGGCAATCACTGTAATCTGTTTTGGGGGGTTAAGTTGCAGATGCATGGCTAATATTTCTTGATTGGAGGTTACTGGGGGTTTATAATGTAACTAACTGATTTACTTTTAAAAAAATGTTATACATTATGGCAACTCCACCTCCATGCTTTAGTAGTCTGTCACATCTAAGAATGTTGTATCTTGGTGGGAGGATTTCTGTGTCTTGTATCTGAGGTTTAAGCCAAGTCTCTGTTAGTATAACTAAATAAGGAGAGTATAATATGCGGGTTGTATGTAAATCATGGATTTTATTTAGGATACTTTGAAAGTTCATATTTAAAATGAGAAGGTTAGAAGAAGAGTTACTGGATAGGTTGTAGAAGTTGGGAGTGTTAGGTGCTGAGAGAGGTATTTGGTTTATAGTAACAGGGCCAGGATTGGGATTAATGTTGCCATTTAGTTTGAGGTGTATTAATTTAAAAAATAAATGTTGGATGGACTTAGAGTATAATTTATGTACTTTGAATAGTAGGTGCTGAGTTTTATGTGTTTTGACATATCCAAAGGTGAAGAGATCTAAAGAGTTTGTGTCGTAAAGGTGTGCTGATATAATAATATTAGTGATTATTGGAGGGTGAGTAATAGAATGAGGAAAAGTAGGTGACAGGTAGTAAATTATTTGTTGATAAAGACAGGAGGTGCAGTGGTATGTTGTGGTTAATAGTACTAGGATGAGTAATGCTATATGTGTGGATATCATTTTGCACACAGCTAAGATACTAAATAGTATAATTCTTAGAGAGAAGATAAGTGTATGCTCGTATGTTAAGGGGTAAAATCAAACAAAGATGAGATAGCAGGTGTGGAAGGCAATGGGAAATAAATTTGATTAGTTAATTGAAAGAGGTGTGGCTTGGAGTAAAATCAAAGATGAGATAGCAGGGGTAGAAGACAATGGGAGATAGATCTGACTGGTTGATTGAAAGAGGTGTGGCTTGAGGTTAACTATAAATTAAATAGTAATGGGGTGGGTGGAAATGGGGGTAGTGTAGGGGAGTGGAGGGACCCCTAGCGGAGTGAGGGCAACCAGGGTGGGGCCGAACCAAGGCCAGGAAATCAGCCGTGAAATAACTGCTGTAAAACTCAATCAGCAAGACATCAAAACTGCAATTATAAGTATGCAAATCTCACTGCGGTTTTACAGATTGTTTGTATGCTATACTAAGAAAAAAGAAAATCCCTTTTAATATTAATAAATTTTATAAGTCTGATAGCATTAACAAGATGATCCTGGTAAACAGTAATAAAAAATGCCATAGCACTCTTAAGACATGGGGAATTTGAAAGCAATTGTAGCGCTATGCTGGAATACAAGTATACCGAGTACTAAAGCTAAAAAAAGAATAAAACAAAAAAATATAAAGACTACATCAAGAAAAGGGGGGTTGTAGAACCTAGGGGATGGGAGCCTTTGCAGCTGTGCATGCCAAGTAAGGAACTTTACTTACAAACAATATTTAAACATGATTTCTAGTTTGCTGCTGGAAAGTCAAGGATACTTGTTCTTTACATATCATTGAACCCTGGTGGACCTCTCGGGGTAGGAATATAGCAAATAAAAATTAAATTAGAAATTATACTTAACATAACTTAAAAAACAATTCTAAAATAATAATATAATATCACTGAGCCCTGGTGTACCTTTTGGGGTAGGAATGACTTGTTCTAAAACAAAGAAGAAAAACCCATGACCTTTAAACCCAAGAATATGTTTAGATAAAGCATTTGTAGATTTAGCTTTTTGCTTTTTGAGGATTTTGCTGGAGCAGCTTGAACCCTTCTGGCAGATTTTTCTGAATGCTTCTGTTCCACCCTAGCTCAATGATATAATATCCATTTCGAGTCTCCTTAAAAAGAAGGCTATGATAGGTGATTGTAGGCTGAATATTTATTGGAAGTTTAAAGTTTTCTTTTGATAACAATTTGCATTGTCACCATTAATTATTTTAGAATTGCCTTTTAGTGTATCACCTTTTAGTATGCTTTATGCTAATATGACCTGCAAGAGGAATAGTGTGGGTTATGGCTCAAAGTGCTTTCTGATAGGCTATGGATACTACCAACTGATGTCTTACATCTCCCTCAAGCTCTCCTACAGAGGTTCATTCAATGTACAACCAACCTCTGTCTCAGTATATGAAGTCCATCTGCTCTTGAGCATTGGGAGACTCCTTGACTACCTACCTCAATAATGTGAAGTAGGGTCTGACAGGTAAGTATGCCTACATTTTTCTTTGATGATACTACCTAGATACTCTACTAAAATAAGACTGGTATTTGTCTGCCAGTAGTGACTCAAGTTCTGGATGACTACTACCACCTACCTGCCCTTTGAAGTAACAAAATCTGAGGGAAGCCCAGGATCTATCAGCTACTGTAGCTCATTTCTCAGTTCACTACTCCTGGCACGTTCCCTTATCTAAGGTAGCCATGTTACAGCCCCAGATGGAGATATGACCCTTGGCTGGGTTTCCCTTCCTCCCTTCCTCACATGATTGCCTCCATGCCTGGCTATGTGTAACAGCACACACAAAGTACTGCACTGTCAAAGTAATTTCTTATTAGAACATCACCAGGGCTGCCCTCAAACACAGCCACCACCTGCCCCCCTTACAGTAGATATAAACTCTAGCCAAGGGTACCTGAAAAGGTCTCCCACCCAAGGTTCTATCTGACGTGGGCTACCCAGGCAAGCAGTGCTCCTTTCTGACTACTGCAGGCTTGACTATGGTTATCTCTGAGGCTGCATACCTTTTAGCAATGACCTCCTTCCCCTCTGTCAGGATACAGACATTTGTGGTAACTTATTTGGACAACTTATTAGCTAACTTCCTACATGGTTTTAGACCATTTCATAGCACCACCTCTGCTCTTTTATCCTTCTCTGACCATATTAATAAAAATCATAAAAATGAGCTTCTATCCTCTGCCCTCTTTATTGATTTGTCGAAAGCATTTGACATGGTAAACCACCAACTACTCATTAACATACTCAAAAACCTGTCATTTGATACATTGGCTATACAATGGTTCCAATCCTGCCTAAACAGCAGGCAACAGGCTGTATTATGGGAGAACAACTTGTCTTCTAACCTCCCAATTACCCTTGGTGTTCCTCAAGGCTCCATACTAGGACCACTCTTATTTTTTATTTTTATAAATGACCTACATGTTGTAATACCTCAAGCTACCTGTATCCAATATGCAGATGATTCAACATTAATATGCTCAGCCACCTCTCCATCAGATCTACAGTCACTAACCCAAAACGTGCTTAACACAGTTGAGAAATGGCTTCTACACCGATGTCTTATCTTGAACCCCAAAAAAACAAAATTTCTACTATTAACTCCCACCCATAGATCCTCCCCACTTAATTTTATTGTTACATCAAGTAATGGTACTATCATCTCTCCTGATCCTACTACAAAACTACTTGGGGTACTAAGAGATAACAACCTTACCTTTGATTCCCATATAAACAGTACTATAAAAACAGTCAACAAAAAACTAAGTTCCCTCTATAGGATCAAACCCTTTCTGACCCCACTAGCCAGGTCCACTATTGCCCATATCCACTTAATCTCTACCCTACTTTATGCCTCCCCTATATATACTAAACTATGAAAAAGCAACTTGAACAAGCTGGCCATCTCCTACAATAATATTGCCAGGTTTGCAACTGGGTCTGCCTACAGAACCCATCATTGTCACAATCTCAAACAGCTAGGATGGTTAGAGTTGCCAAATCTTCTAATATTTAACAAACTAACAGTTGCCTACAAGATCCTGTATCAACCTACTAATACACCAATACTTACAAATCTTATCTCCCCCTATAGCAACCTAAAGACCCTACGCTCATCTAATAAACAACTTGTGCAAATAGGTAAAACTAACAATTTGGCTGGTGACTCTCTGTTCTCTAATACTACTGGCAAAACCTGGAACTCACTCCCCAGTGACCTAACCTCCCTTAACTCAATCATCCTATTTAATAGCAAACTGAAACCATACCTTAAATCACAATGGTTATGCCCCTGTGCTAACCCTGACTAACTACCTCACTTACCTATGGGTATTAATCATCTTATCTGCAAGTGCTAGATACTTTTCTGTTACCCAAAAAGAGTGTGTGGCTTTACAGTTAAAAAGTTTTACTTGTTATTTAATTTCTATGACTAACTATACTGGATGTGTACTAAATTTGTGAGCAAAAATCCAATGTATGGTAAAAAAACTGTAATGTACCTCAATTTTTGTAAAAATCTATCTTACTGTAAATAATATTGCAAATGTGGAGCCTTTCTCCCCGGGCCTCTACTGAAAATGGACATGTATCCAGTTGGACTTGCCCGGTCAACAAATGTAAAATAAATAAATAAAAATAAATGCACCACTGTCATGTCCTTCTTGATGTTTCATGAGACCTTGTTCTTCCTCTTGCCTCTGTGAACAGTGACACCAAACATGTCCTATTTTGTTACATCTGAAACATGTGACCCCAAAATCTGGGCATGTTCCCAAACTCATGGCTTCTCCCTTGTCCTGTATAACCTACAACAATGGCTTAGATAACCACCATGAGTTCCAGTTTACCTATGAACAGCATTTGGTGCCCCATTCCAATGTAGTCAAAACCTATTAGCCTCCCTATCTCCTAGGTAGTGCAACACTTCTGTCCTGTCAACAAAATACTCATGTTCTCAGGCAGGTAGTGAGGGCTTGTTCCATAATCAAAAAACCTGCAAGCATTTCAAAAGTTCTGACATTACATCTTCTTACTTATGTGTAGTTTAAGTGTACCTTGCACCTTTGTCTGGTTTCAAACCATATCCCCCTCCCCTCATACATTTTTAGGACCATGAATGAATGCATGCTTCTCCAAAGGTAAACACTCCCCCCCTAGTAGTTATAGCTACTTTGCTGACTCTGTACACCTCTTATTGTTTTGAGGAAATAAGTGATATGTACTTAATAGGTAGCTTTAGAAGAACTACATGAAACTTACAAAGATCACTACTATCACACCAACCCAGCCAAGCGACGTGATCAAAGTTACAGAGTAGGGAAATATAGGTGGGAAGGTTCAAATCCTGCACCCTTGACACAGGAAGCAGTCAATTAACAAGTCTTAGCTTTAGTTCACTGTCAAACAGTAATACAGATTTTAACTAAATTCAGAAATCCTTTAGTAGAGAAGACTGAATCATAGTAATATGCAACAATGACTGCATAATGCATGCTGAATATTAGATTAATCTGATTATCAGTTCAAATAAAGCAGAATATAAATGTCGGCCCCTTCACAGTTGTTGGAGGCTGTAAATGAGGCCTACCAGAAACCACTTCAAGCAACAACCCACAATATTCATCTTCTGCAGGTCATATGGGCATAAAGCACACTAAAAGATGGCTTATGCAGAACTTTAATTGATGAGACACTGCAAAAGATTAGTTACACAAACCAAGCTTACAGAGATAAAAATGTATTACTAAAACGCAACATCTTTAGACTATATTTACCCAATCCAGGCCTACTAATGAATTAATTAATTCTTTAGTGTGTTGAACAGAACAAAACAATTAAGGCAATATAGATGTTGCAGCAGTTTTTGTTCAAAAACCAACACAGCATCCAAAAATCAGAAATACTACAGCATACTAGATCCTTTTTTGGGGGAGAGGGGGACCTACATACTTGCTGGACAACTACATCTCATTTTTGACTACTCTGTGTCTTACTTGTCATCAAGAATTGTTATCTCTTGTGACATCCATCAGTACAAATCTGACTACATGAATAGCTGGTAATGCCATATTGTTGCAGCATAATTCTCCAGAGTCTGCAAAGTTGGGTCATGGTCAGAAGGGGCCCTATGCAGGAAAATGAACCAGGCACTCACCAACCATACCAGTATCTCATTAGTTAGCCATCTCTCTCTATTTACTATAAAACATTGCTCAAATCTGTCACTGTGCATAAAACTATTGGATTTCTTTAAAAAATTTTATTTCAAATTTTACAGTGGAAATACCAACAGCAATTTTCTAAACAAAACAAAACACTCTCACATTAAAAACAGACTTAGCATGATAAATAGTAAATTTATTTTTCCTTGAAACTCATTTAATGAAACTGCATCTGGCAACCCATTAAACTACAAGTGACGTGTTGGGATTCACAATCAAATAGCATATAGTGGAACATTAATTATTGGCTATAAGAAGGGTGCAGAAATTCAAAAAAACAAATGTGTATTGCATTTTGTTGAAAGCCTGTGATAACCCTCTGAACCACTGTGTCGCTTTTCCAGGGCAAGCAGGTACACTGTCTGGTGAAGTGATTTGGTCAGAGTCATACACAAGACAAATAAAGGCTAAGGGAATCAAACTCTGCACTATTGAAAGCAGTTCATTAACAGCTCATAGCCTTAGTCATCTGCTCTAAGCAGCAGACAAACTGCTGCAACACAAAAAGTTCACATTACAGCACATACCTGGTTAGATGAAAACAGTTAAATATTTTTCGAGATGAGGACAGGATTATAGAAAAGTAGCCAAAATATTTATAAACAACTAAGATAGGGTTGGTCAGTATAATAGGTACTGAGATTTTCACAAATGGATGGAAACAAATATATTCATACTATGACAGAAAGGGATGGGAAGGGTATTTTACATATATAGTAAGTTAATTGTGTAAGTTTTCTCTTTTTGTATAAAGGTGATGTCAGTCACATCCTGTAGTCTTCAAATGATTTATTGATGACATAGCAATAAAAGTTTAGAAAAAAATAAAACAATAAGCATCCAAAGAGACAGCAGGCTGCCCTTTGTTTGGCAGCAAGACTTAGTATCATCATACCAGACTGCATGCAACACGCTAACAAGATTAATAACTTGCAAAACAAAAAGGCATCAGCTGCACCCACTGTGTTATAAAAATGCAAATATACCTGATGACTGACTGTTATATTGCTGCACTGTTGCAGTAGCTTCAGCTATAAAGACTGAGAAATAACTTCTTTAATTCAACAGCTGTTAGTTTTGAAAATAAAAAAATAAATCTATATCATGCTATCTTTTAAAAAAAAAACTCATATCAGAGCCGTAGCTAGTTCAATTGGCACTCCCAACAAAGGTTCCACATGACAACCTATGCTCAGCAATGTCACCATGTTGAAGACCGGAAAAGCAAAAGAAAGAAAAGCCTACAGATCTGAAAATGAAAAAGTATTCTGCTAAGCAGAGTATTTACATAGGTGCATAACAGCAAACTGTTTCACATACACTAATACACCACACACACTGATGAAAGCATGACTGGCACAGTGCAAGGGATGCCAGTTGGTCCTGGACTTGGAAATGTTTCTTCTTGCAGACTTACAAGTTAAGAAGAGATTGACTGCTACCCTTACATGCAGCCATCTGCACACACATGCAGAAAGTCAGGTGCTGATTGTCATTGATGCTGCTGTGGATGTTTACATTATGGCATTTGGTCATTGCAGAGACCAAGCCACACCTCTTCTACAATGTGATCACATCCCCTAACAGCTGGAACCAGGGACAGATTCCCCCTTCACATCACCATTGCTATACCTTTCAACAAATGAAACCATAGAGAGAAATGCTGAGATTCAGTCAGCATAAATAGAGTTCAACAATGTCCATAGGTATATCCAATATCACTAACTATTAATTTCAGTTATCCATTCATGTTATCCATTACAAATTAAAAAAAAAAAACATGCAATCTAACAAACTCACTGTTCAAATATTCATAAGTCTAACTGGCTATGCTAAATAGGCTGGTGCCAGGAATCAAAGTCCTGCATAAATATTCAGCCCAGTGCATAAACCTGGTGGTAATCTAACAATAAAAAAACATTACTACATAAGAACACTGAGATAAACACCTAGAGGTAACTGTTGAAAAGTAAATCCATGGAACCATGGAAGATAACAGTATCCAAATTACCAAAAACAGTGACCCCCCAAAGCCACAGTAATGCTTTCACGTGGTTTACCTACCCGAACATGAAGCATTGTCTTTCGGCTCATCTTTCATCAGAAAATAGTGAGCCAAGAAAAAAAAAATAAGAAACACAAAATTCTTTGTTTTGCAAAGGGGCAAGCCCCTCTGACTCCCTGCCCCAAACAATTACATGTACCAATTTCACAGTCACACAACAGTCAAGAAAAAGGGGGAAAAAAACAAAACTGTACCACCAGTTTACACAATACATTTCACAGTGATGAAACTCATCACAATTAAATACCCTCTAATGAAAGACACATACTAGCAGATCACTCATAGGTATGCCCTTTCATATATATATATATAATCTGAGCAGCAAAATATATTCGACATATATATGCAAGATAAAGAAAGAGTCAAACTCACTATGAAAGTTCACCCCAATCTCACAGTATGAAGCCCTGACACAGATGGTGACACTGCACATTTCCTGGAGCATAAATGTCCTGCAAAACATTAAGTCATTCCAAACTTCAAATAAGTTTATGGATTGAAAGGTAAACAACCTTACTATACCACTGCCTGTTCCATACAACCCTACAGAATGATACAAGCCACTTATTATATGTGTACTTGTATCTCTCTCTCAAAGATTTGAGATTATGTTCAAGGCACCATCATTAATTAAGAACACTTTCCTAATACCAGACACAGATTGCTAGTCAAAAATTCTACTAAGAAACAAATGGATTACCTTTTTCTCTGTATGTTATTATGACACAATACTTGCCCATAAAGTATTAGCTAGCAATGATGCCTTTACAGTAAATATAAACATTCAGTGTGTAGTAACGTGAAGGTAAAATTCAAAAGCATGTTGATGTAATATACAGCCACATTGCCATTTTACCATATCTCACAGATTACTGTCCTAATTTATAGGTTTATCCAATGAATAATTAACAAATGCTATATTCTAGCTCTATAGCCATGGATAGAGCAGACAACAATAATAATTTCAAATAACATGACACTCATTGCATTCCTCAAGGTAACACAGAAGAGAAAAAAATATACTGGATATTCTCTAGTATCCATTCAAAAGCTTGACTTAATCTGTCAAATATATAATGCCAAGCATTACACAATTAGTCCATAA
The DNA here is from genome assembly GCF_019279795.1 of Protopterus annectens. Classification (NCBI taxonomy): domain Eukaryota; kingdom Metazoa; phylum Chordata; order Ceratodontiformes; family Protopteridae; genus Protopterus; species Protopterus annectens. The sequence goes on along the minus strand of NC_056739.1, from coordinate 988,900,083 downwards.
AGGGAACGTCAGCTTTCTCTACATTTTGTCCCAAGGTAGCTTGACCTGACCTACTAATATTAATGAGGAATACCTCTCACATTTAATGAGGAATACCTCTCACATTTAATGAGCAATACCTCTCACATTTGAAATACAGACTGTTGTTAAAGTAAGAGCATTCAAAAAGAATGATTAACACTTCAGATTACTTTACTATTATGTAAGGCTTGCCTGTACTTGGCTTTTGACTTTATCTACAACGGTCCAAGACAACTTAGACTCCATACCTTAATATGTTAGAAGTGCCATACACTGCTCTCAGTCCAAAACATAACAAGACAATAAATAATGCTTCCAAATAAAATATAATGTTCTTAGCATTGCCATATACAACAACAAAGAGTCAATGTTTACTTAGTGTGACATATCTCCTTCTTCGTGCAACAAGCTAAATGTAGATATTATCAGGTGGACACTTTCAAAGTTTGTATCCTAATTACGATAGCTGACAATGCCAGTTTCTAAGTCTTGGTCATTTTTCTTCTAACTGCATCAAGCAGCTGAGTTAGTTCTCTGTGAGGCAGTGATGAATCTAACAATTATGATTGAACTGTATCAGTTGATGTGGATATTCACAGTTCGGCTAACTGGACAAAAATCTCTACAATTCTATCACTGCTTCTTGTGACATGAAAAGGTTTTTAATTCTTGTGGAACCTTAATTTTAAAGGATGCCAGGAATAATATTTTGAATTTTAGTCCTGTATCTTTGAATAATATAATACCACAAATGAAATAAACTGATTTCAATTTTATAAACTAACATAAAAGGCACAGTAGCGATGCAGGCAGTAAATACAGCACTAACCAAAATGCAGGAAACAAAGCTGAAAGAACCGCTGCTTCATGAACTTTAAAATTCAGATTTATTGTGATACAAACAGGAGACGTGGTAAGCGCTTTCACCTGGATAGGCTTCCTCAGACCAAAATAACCCCCTCTTGTACACCCTTATATGGCAAAAAAGGCACAAAAACAGATAAACCATTAAAGGCACAGTGCAACTATCATAGTACACAACATAAATAAAGTGCTTACTCTAAATTACATTAACCATAGTAAAATAAAAATGCCTATACCACTCATAAAACATGAATAGAAATGCCTAAAAACAAAAAACTGCATACATTCATGTTAATTGCACAACACTAACAATAAATCCTATCATAAAAGTGCTCTCATAATATATGTAAAAAGCACAATCATACATATCACTTCAATCTCCTGGACTTCAGGAAAGGTCTCAATGGTACTTTCTCATTCAGTCCAGGAAAAACATCCGCTCTAAGTCTAACAATCCATTTAGATTCATTACTCTCAGTTCAGCTCAGGGATGTGAGGGGTAGAACTGAGAGTAATGAAGCTAAATGGATTGTTAAACTTAGAGCGGATGTTTTTCCTGGACTGAATGAGAAAGTACCATTGAGACCTTTCCTGAAGTCCAGAGGATTGAAGTGATATATATGATTGTGCTTTTTACATATATTATGGGAGCATTTTTATGACAGGATTTATTGTTAGTGTTTAGCAATTAGCATGAATTTATGCAGTTTTTTGTTTTTATGCATTTCTATTCATGTTTTATGAGTGGTATAGGCGTTTTTATTTTACTATGATTAATGTATTTTAGAGTAAGCACTTTATTTATGTTGTGTACTATGATAGTTGCACTGTGCCTTTAATGGTTTATCTGTTTTTCTGCTTTTTTTGCCATATAAGAGTGTACAAGGGGGGGGGGGGGTTCTTTTGGTCTGAAGAAGCCTATCCAGGTGAAAGTGCTTACCACGTCTCCTGTTTGTATCACAATAAATCTGAATTTTAAAGTTCATGAAGCAACGGTTCTTTCAGCTTTGTTTCCTGAATTTTGGTTAGTGCTGTGTTTACTGCCTGCATCGCTACTGTGCCTTTTATGTTAGTTTATAAAATTGAAATCAGTTTATTTCATTTGTGGTATTATATTATTCAAAGATACAGGACTAAAATTCAAAATATTATTCCTGGCATCCTTTAAAATTAAGGTTCCACAAGAATTAAAAACGCAATATCTGAAATTTACCCATGAAGTTTCTGAGAATTGGATTTCCTTTTTGGATGTTTACATTCAGAGATTGGAAAGTGGCCTATTGAACACAGGAGTGTATAGAAAGGAGTGTCAACGTAATTCCTTTCTCCATAGACGCAGTATGCATCCAGGTTACATCTTTAGTAATATTGTGAGGGGTCAGGTATATAGGACATCACGGTATAATTCCAGTCGGATGGTTTTGAGGCAGATGTTAGGGATTTATGTGAGAGGTTAAAGAACAGGGAATATCAGACATCTGACATGGAGAGAGGATTGGCAGACCTCATTAATTTGAGGGAACAAGCTGCTGCTCCCTTTTTCTCTGAGACTGGAGTGGACCATGATGGCCCCTCCCAGGGTGTTCTGGCAGGGAGTAGAAATCATGGTTTGAGTGCCCTTATATTATACTAAGGATGTAGGTAGGTTGAAGGATGTGATTAGATCTCACTGGGGTGTGTTAACACTGGACCAGAATGTGAGGGAAATTGTGGGTGCTGTCCCAGGTTTTGTCTATAAGAATAGATCGAATTTAAAGAAATTGCTGTGTTATCCTGTTATGGATGGTGGAGGTGATAGGGTTGCTGGTACTGTACCCTGTGGTAGTTGCAACTATTATTGTTCCATAGACACTGATGTCCATTTCTATCACCCTGTTTATGCCACTAACCATGAAGTCAGAGTTCATGCAAACTATGAATCTACACATGTTGTTTATTTGGCCTCCTGTGGAGCCTGTGCTGCATTTTATTTAGGCAATATGGACAGGAGGCTGAGGGACAGGATAAGGGAACATCTCTACCAGATCAGGATTCATTCCACTGTCAACGCTCTGTCCAAACATGTCTTGTCTAATTATTCCACACATCATTTTCGTTTTAAAGTATTAGATCTTACACACACTAGTTTTGGGGGGGGGTATGAGGGGTAGAACTGACAGTAATGAATCTAAATGGATTGTTAGACTTAGAGCAGATGTTTTTCCTGGACTGAATGAGAACGTACCATTGAGACCTTTCCTGAAGTCCAGGAGATTGAAGTGATAGGTATGATTGTGCTTTTTACATATATTATGAGAGCATTTTTATGAGAGGATTTATTGTTAGTGTTGTGCAATTAGTATGAATTTCTGCAGTTTTTTGTTTTTATGCATTTCTATTCATGGTTTATGAGTGGTATAGGCGTTTTTATTTTACTATGGTTAATGTATTTTAGAGTAAGCACTTTATTTATGTTGTGTACTATGATAGTTGCACTGTGCCTTTAATGGTTTATCTGTTTTTGTGCCTTTTTTGCCATATAAGGGTGTACAAGAGGGGGGGGGGGGTTCTTTTGGTCTGAAGAAGCGTATCCAGGTGAAAGCGCTTACCAAGTCTCCTGTTTGTATCACAATAAATCCGAATTTTAAAGTTCATGAAGCAGCGGTTCTTTCAGCTTTGTTTCCTGCATTTTGGTTAGTGCTGGGTTTACTGCCTGCATCGCTACTGTGCCTTTTATGTTAATGTGCTTGGACTGAGTTTGGCACAGGTAACATTAGTCCTGTGGGGAGTGATATTTCTTGGATTTATGATTTCAATTTTAGTTTGCGGTTTTTACAATTGTTTCATGATTCTCCACAACAGCAAATCATGATTATAAAGATATGTATATCAAGACTTATCTTCTTTGAATAAAATGGGTGGTGTGATGGTTATGATGTTTAACTCAATGACACAAAGTACAGGATTTAATTCTTAACTTGCGTAAATTGGCCGGGCTTAAAATGGCCCATAAGGGCAGCTAGCTTAGTACCTGCCTATGAACAAGTTTCAAATTACACAACAATAGGTACAAGCTACCTGATCATAGCCAGAGTGCCAGGGGGAACACATGATGGACTCTTCCAGTAGTTCTTATGACATCTTTCAGATACATGCATATAACCAGATACACCTGGATACATTTTATACATCTTTACACCTTCATCCTTTTGAGGTATGTACAACAATCATATAGTTTTCCTTCAGTCCCTGCCTTTCATTTTGAGTAACCTCTGTTCTAGCATCTGTACTTAGGCACCCTATGCAAACACTTTGGTATAAGATTCATTCACTTCTGATTGAATACTGTTGATAGTATCAGAGTGCAAAGTTAATATGTCATGTATTGCACACATCTATAGCTCTATCTCTAGCCTCAGTTTTATCTATTAATTCTACTAGTTTAGCAATTACTTTGACCATCTGTTTAAATATTGAAGGCAACACTATTTGCTGGTTTGGGTAATTCTGTAATTATGGATACAAGCTCTCTTCCTTGGACTATTGTGGATGATTTGGTCATTGCAGAAACAACTGTCTCATACCTTTATGCCACTGTATTTAGCTAGATTACCACAAGGTTTCTTCTTTCTATGATTTGCCATTCAAATATCACAACATGACAAAGGAATTTAGGAAATATCACCATTCTATGTCCCTTAAAGCACAATGTTTATCCTCAAACCATCACAAAGTACAGCAGAGCACAGTATCCCCACTGCAAACTGGAAAACACTGTCCGGTATCATCATTTGTATTGTGCTGCTGTCTGAGTGTTTCCAAAAATAGTTTCATCTTCTCTGGTTTCTTTCAGCCACAGCAAGGACGTGCATTACTAGACAATGAAAGGCTATGACAGAACCAAACTGGGGGGGGGGGGGTTTCAATGGAATATCGTTCTATTTGAAGTTGGTACTTCACAGCTATGACTAAACGATAAATGTATTGATCTAATATATTGGCCTAAAATGTACTATTTTCAGTAGTTGATATGCATATTGCCTAGGGAATCAAGGAAATTCCCCATTTTTTTATTTTAATTTCTATTTGGGCATGACTTCAGTGAGTAACTGTGGAGGAGAATGGATAGAAACATCGTGAAATAGAGTATGGCATAATGGAGGATGTGGTTCTAACGGATCAGTGTGAGGTTGGCAAGGACTCCAAATTCTTCAAATGGATGGCCACAAAATTTGAACGACATTCAAGTCTTCATGAAACACTTGAAACCAAGTTGTAGAAAGAGTGGTTAAAAGCATTTTTGAGATGTTGCGCATACTGCAAGAATAAAGTTTTTTCTTAGCCTGGAGACTACAGGGTGAAAGACATGAAGCCAGATGATGGAAAGAGTGATTGAATTCATTTTAATACTCTGGCAGTTAGTGCAGATGTCTAAAGCTCTGATCTGTTAATGAGCTGCTTCCTATGACAAGGGTACAAGGTTTGAATCTTTTCACCTTCATAGAAGCTGCGGGTTGGTAGAATGGTTAAGATGCTTACCACACACACACACACACAGACTACAGGGTTCAATTCTCACCTTTGAAAGGAAAATTGGGCAAGCTTAAAATGACTCAAAAGGGCAATGAGCCTAGTACTTATTAACTGAGACTGCAAGAGACATTAAAGCTTGTTTCCATCCTTATCTCTAGCACAAAAATAGACCCCGTGATTCAGCAAGCTGTATTTTCTGTGCAGGAACAGTGTAGGAGCTCCTGCATGGAAAATGGCTGGCAACCAATTCAGGATAGTGCCATTTTCACGTGCATGAGCGTTCTACACTGTTCTAGCACAGAAAACCTGAAAATATGCAAATCACCTCATTTGCTGGTGAAAACCATGCAAATAAGGTGATTTTGAGATCCACCAAGCTACCAGGTCTCCGTGCTAGAACAATGTTAGTGCAGAAATGTATTCATAAAATAACTGAATACATTTCTACAACTGACAAAATGGAGGCATGACCGTTCATGGAAAAGCATGTATTATGTACATTAGACATGCCAATGGCCAAATATCAGGCCATTGGCATTAAAAAGTAATTAATTATTATGAAAATTAAACTTTTTTTTGGGCCGATCTTAGCCCTTTAAGCATAAGGCAGTGGCGTGCAAACGGGATCGTGCCGAAAATAAGAAAACAATGAGAAAAGTCAATTTTAAGTTAATTCTGTATTTTGCCATTATAGTCAATGGCATGCAGAATGTAAACAATACCAGGGAGCATTGGTTGTCAAGGGGAAAGGGTCATGTTAGTGCAGTAACTAATGACCTACTAACCATGTAGGTGCAGTAGTTCAACATTGCAAGTGTAAGAGCTGAATGACTTCATAAGGGGGTGTGTCATGCTTGCTATAAGCTCATTGAAGCTCTGTGGCCCATGTTTGCCCTTAGCTAAGCACAGTTAAGAAAGAGGGTGTGTTATATGTGCCTGAGCAGTGTGTACTTAGCCTAAATGAGTGTGTGCACTGCCCACCGGGTTTTAAACAAAAAAAAAAAAAAAAAGAAAAACAAGAAAAAAGAGGAAATAGTGGCACTGTTTACATTTCAGCACTGGGTATACACGGCATGCCTCAGGGCTGAAATAGGGAGGAATTGGGAAGGGGAAACAGCAGTAGGAAGGTAATCAAGGAGAACAAGCATAGTTGGCAGGTGGAATGTATCAGAATCAACCAATTAGACATGCAGCAGCCCAGCACTTTACTATAAACTATGCAAACATCCTGCAGAGTGTTTTTTCCCACAAACTCTACACCAATGGTGTACACAGACGAGGGATTTTTAACTGGCAAAACTAACTAAAAATGTTAGAGGCTGCAGCTGCTTTACTCCATCAATATGTGCTAGAGACTGAGGGTGGTGAAGAGAATGCCGACAACCGACCCACAGTGAGGAGGAGGAGAAGAGTGTACAGACCCAGGGCCTACATGAGATGGAGATAGTGGAGCACTATAGGGTGGACAGGGACATTCTACAGCAAATTGTTGAGCTGTGCTGGCCACACCTCACACACAGAACTAATATAGGGAAACCCATCCCAGTGGATACCAAGGTATGTGTAGGCTTAAGAATACTAGCCACAGGTACCTTCCAAAGATCAACTGGGGATATCATGGTGGCCTCACAGTCATCAGCATCCAGGGTACTCCATCAGTTCCTGGATGCCATGATACCACATGTCAATGAACATATATATTTCCCCACCACCTCTGAGGCATTGATGAGAAGTATGCATCTCTTCCACCATATAGCAGAATACACTGAGGTAGTGGGTGCTATAGATTGCACGCACATCCACATCAAAGCACCACCCGGTAAGTAGGGTAGGGTTTACATAAACCGCAAGGGCTTCCCCTCCATCAACTGCCAGGTTGTGTGTGATGCCCAGAGCATTATCTTGAATGTGTGTGCTGGCAGCCCTGGAAGCTATCACGACTCCCACATCTGGGATTCCTAACAGCTGTATCAGGCGTTTGCCAGGGAAGACATCCCATATGGCCATCTAGTGGGGGAATGCTGGCTATGCACTGGAGCCATAGCTGATGACACGAATCAGAAATGCATGTGTTTGGGCTGCTCAAGTCACAGTTCCACTGCCTTGACATATCCAGTGGAGCCCTGCAGTACTCTCCAGCTACATATACACAAATGTTCATAGTATGTGCCATGCTACGCAATATGATCCTGTGGAAACAGCTGCAGCAGGAACAGCACGGGGCAGGGCCACACAGCCCCCCCACCATTGCCAAGGCCAGCACAGGTACAGAGGGACTTGAAGGAGGAACATCCTGACCCTGCCCCTGTAGGCAGAAGGAGGCATGCCCAGTGTGCCCATGCCTTGACAAAGAAGCAACCCACAGCACACACACTAACACTGTAGGGACCCAGGGACTGATACCTCTCCAACTCGCACATACAGTACAAGGGATGCCAAACATGACACTACCTGTGCTTTACCATGTAAAGGGAGTGTACTATGTGCACCCGACATAGTCACCCTCCAGCACCGTCCTCAATACTGGCCCAGCAATAAGGTAAGTTACTCTTCCTATCAATTACTGGATGGAGTAGTATGTTCTCATACTTGTATGTATGATATGGATGCAAACAGGCAAGGGAATTGGGTGGCTGAATGGGATAGCAGCAAACAGCTGACAGTTATATGGGACAGCAGGAAATCCATAACAAATACTGGTGTCAACATTCTAGGCAGCACTACACAAGGTGACAACTCCCACCACAGTACGATGGCTCAAATAACTGTGGGTGTCAATAGCTCACACACATGGATGTCAGTGAGGGTCACATACCCACTACCAGCCTCACCCAGCAGGACAGGTTTAGATGACCATAAAGAAAGGCTGGGCTAAGGCTCCCAAAGGATGGCAATGGTGAACAGCCCCCCACCAGACCTACACAGACATACTACAACAGGTCTGGCAGTTGCATTTTAGTTCTGAAGGGTAAGAAGTCTGAAACTGAAATATATGCCATTAAGATCTAACATTTGTACTCTACTGATATGCCTCCTTTCTACATGATAGGTCACAATACAATATGAAATGGAAGCCAGCAGAGTAACTGAAATACCAGTACAGTCATTGCAAATGTTTAAAGTAATCAGATGTGCACCCCCCCCCAACAATCTCATGTAGAAATACATTAACATGTAAGTTTGAGGAGTAATATCACTGGAACACAGATTGCGAGAACTGTCCCAATTGTTAGTCATAAATAAATAACTAAGAATTTAAAGAATTTACCTTATATGCCTCTAGTGAGGTACAACACTTCAGGATGTGCAAATATAAATTTTATTCTTACAGCACTGGGAGTTGGTTTCATAATTCTTGATGAAGCATTCTCACTTTACATACAAAAACTGTAATTTTATACATTTTCTTATCAAACTGCTCATGCAGTTTCATGATGTTATAATGACTGTTTCCTATAGAAAACTTTACATATGTCCTCATCCCTCGTGATTTCCGCCTCAGACTTCATGTGAACACTTTCCTATACATGAGTCACCTGCTTCCAAGGAGTCTTGTTTCTGACCTTGGATGTTTCAAACCTATCCTAGCAACAATGCACTCCTAGCCTGGAGGAGACAGGCTAACAAATTCCTTTTTGTGTAGCTACATGTCTCACTTCATGTAACACGTACTATTCTCTCTTTTTACATACTAAAAGAATGCAGTTTAAAATGAACAGTAATACTGTAGCTTATGAAGCTGTATTTTTCCCAGCCCTGCGTACAAATTATATTTACTTTTTAATAATCATATTATAGCATCATTAATAAGCTGAAATTAATATACATTTTAATAAGCTGGTCTTGTCCCATAACAGTTTTCTCCCTCTGACACTATCAGTGTCATACCATACATATAATTATATTTTTATTTTTTAACTTGATAAAATATGCCTCAATGTCATAGTAGTCATCATTTTTTTGTCAAAATAGAACTGTCATTGATTTGTGCATGCAATGGCATTTCATGTGCAGGTGAGGTTAAAATTTTGTAATCACAGCCTTTAGAATAGAAAATACTAAAATGATTACACATATAATAAAAAGTACAATGACAATACCCTGGATTATGCTAGTTCCCACGTTGCCAAAAATACTGCCCAGCCATCCAAAAAGTGTCCAACTTTTGGATGTGCTGTCCAACTCTTTGGCCCTTTGTTCCATGAAGTTTGCCAGTTTTTTCTGTTCATCTTGATAGTGACTAATATATGAACAGCAACAGTTTCCTATGAGGGCACATGACCCCCCCCTTTTGCAACAAGCATTATATCAAGAGCCAATTGCGGTGGTGGTGCTGCGGTAGCGTAATTGCCTCACAGTAAGACGTTGTCCTGTTTGATTCTCAGCTAGAGCGTCTTCTGTTTGGAGACATGCGTGAATGGACATACCTTCGTTAAAGGTTGTATGTCAGAACTGGCAACTCGGCACATAAACATCTACTGCCAATCATTAGCGGACCAGAGTTCCACTGTGGTGATCCCTAACCGGGAAAAGCCGAAAGACACAACAACAACAACATTATATCAAGAGCCATTCGATTCTGTAAGACCACATTTCGCATTTTAGTCATTTCTCGATTTGACATCCTGATGTGATGTGAAGTTTCGTTGGCCACGTCCTGTAGAATTTGGGCAAATATGATGATTTTAAGCATTGTCCTTTGCGCTCCATACCCAGGATTAAAAATTGAAAATACTTGCTTTGCCCAGTGGATTGCTCACTTATTTCTCAGTCTGCCTGCTAGTGGGTGTACGAAATGTTGAATAGCAGGAGTAATATAGCCTACAAAGCAACATCCAGACTAGTCTGTAGGCAACCAGGGTAGGCACGATTACCACAGATGTAATAACAGTCACTTATCATGTCCATGCCATGCCCCCAGTCATAGCTTTTTAAGTGCAAAGAGTTTAACAAACTTTCATGCCTGGAAAGCTCCAAAGCTAGCTATGAAAACAAAATAGCCACTAAATCCAAGGACGGCCACAAAGCATTCTATAGCTATGCCAGAAAACTAGATGGCAACACCCAGATCTGCTCTGAGTTACAGCACTAAGACACGAAAATTACAGAACCAACTGATATTGCCAACATCCTGGCAGATCGGTTCAGTGCTAACTTTACCCCCCCTCTCACTCCCTAAAGGACCCATATCTATACAGGTAGAATGCAGAGTCCTTGTAATCCCAACTAAGCAGGAAAAAGCTGCACTCTCTAAAGCCAAAATCACAGCATCCATGGGACCAGAAAACATCCCAGGCTGCGTTTTACACGAACTTCAGAATGAACTGGCTCCCCACTTAAGCACCATGTTCAATAATAGCCTCGCATCAGGCTTTGTACCCACTGAATGGCACACAGCAACAGTTATCCCACTTCACAATGGGGGAGCCACCACTGATCCCGGGAACTATCGACCTATTAGCCTGATGAGCCTGGTCTGCAAGGCCATGGAACGTATCATCATGGAACTCATAAACAAAGACATTGGTAACCTCCAAACTCTGGATCCCACCCAGTTTAGGTTTGTGAAAGGCAGATCATGCCTTCTGAACCTGATCAACTTCTTTGAGGCAGTCATCAAAGCCGTGGATGAGGGTAAGGTGGTTCACACAGCCTATCTTGACCTCACCAAGGCTTTTGATACCATCCCCCATTCTGGAATTATAGCTAAACTCACTAAACTAGGTATAAATCCCTACATCACAAGATGGGTTGCCAACTGTCTCACTGACAGAACCCACACTGTAAAAGTTGCAGACTCCAAATCTGACCTCAAGGCAGTGACAAATGGAGTGCCACAGGGTTCCATTCTGGGACCTCTCCTGTTTGGTATCTACTTCTCTGAAGTACAGGCTAACACAGAAGGCCTCTGGCAGGCGAAGTTCACAGATGACTGCAAACTAGAAGCCATTGTCAAGTCCCCAAATGATTTGGACATCCTACAGAAGGGCCTCACTGAGACAGATGCCAGGTGTCAGAGCCATGGCCTCTAGCTCAATGCCAAAAAGTGCAGTGTTATCCCCTTTGGTAAAAGCTCTGTACCCATGAACTACCACATAGGCAGCAATCTACTTAACACTGAATCTGTGACAAGAGACCTTCGGACCCAGGTGGACAGTAGTCTCGCCTTTGATAGTCACATCGCCACAGTAGTCAGGAAGTCCTTCTACATGACACACCATCATAAAAGGGTTCTCATCCAGGGAAAAAAAGGTCATTGTTCCCCTCTACTCGTCACTCATTAGACCCATTATAGAGTACAACACCCCTTTTGGAATGTACCTCACAAGTTATCTGCAGCAGCTGGAGAGGCCACAGAAGTACCTCACAAAGAGGATTACTGGCCTCAAACAAATGCCCTACACTGACCGCCTCAAAAAACTCCAGCTTTATTCCATAGCATATCGCCTACTCCGAGGTGATCTCTGCCTAGCATATAAAGCTATGTCAAACCCAGAGCTGTTGGACATGCTACACCTAAAGAAATCCCAATCCGTCCAAGCTACACACTCTAGGGACCTAAACCTTGTCACCACAATAAACAGGACATGCTGGAGGGATAGATTTCTGTCCCAGAGACTTCCTATACTCTGGAACAAGCTACCCATCTATGTCAAGCAAAGTTCTTTATTAGCACTCTTCAAGAAAAATCTTGATGAGTGGATGGGAAATTGGAAATACACCCCGGGGATCACTTCTGTGTCTCTGCTGGACAGTGGCACAGGAAAATAAATTTCTTGGGTGGCGTAAGCTATGGTACCTTGCTAGTTAGGCTTACATAGGCCCTTGGGCCGATAGCCTAGTACCTACTTATGAACCTATGGTGTCATTACATTTGCTTTTCCCTACTGATACAGTCCCATTTCTGGCATAACATGTGTCTCCATGTTGTGTGGTTGCAAGTTGAAGAGACACAACTTTAGAAAAATCAGTTACATTATGCCAGGTTAAGCTGATGTCATTAAGGTCCTTTTTAAATGACACCTGCGATGCAGGGATGGGAATCATGGGAATCCCTGCCTTGGAATGATGAGGTATATGTGAACATATCCAGCAGTTTGTTTTGTTTAGATTTTTGGCATATTTCTGAAGGACCAGCAAGAAACTGTTTTCTCACGACCAGTTTATAGAAAGGAACAGCAGCAGAAACAAAGCAAAAGTACCTGTTGTCACTGGATTCATCATGGACTGCTACTGAAGTTGAACTTCTCACTGGGCAGATGATTTATCTGTCACATTTCAGTCTCCCTCTGTTGGCTGTGATGATTCATCTGGGGTCCCCACATGGCAGGTCTTATTGCAATGAGATGAATGGATCCATGTTGGTAGTCCTACACAGCAAACTGCAGTCATTAACAGGTCCTGAAAAGGCCCCTTTCACCTAGGACTGAGGCAGTTTTTCCTCTGGAAATGTTTTTATGTAGAGCCAATCAGCCGGTTGTAGTTGATGACAAGGTTGGTCAGGAGGCTTTGGTAATGCTGCTCTTACTGTTTGATGATATTGCTGAAAAATTTTGAGGAGTCTCCTACAATAAGAAATGATAGCATCATCTGACAAAGTTAAATCGGCATTTCCCACTGGAGGGGTAGCTGGAAGGGTCATGGGTCTCCCCATTTATGTCTCATATGCACTCAATTTCCTGCTGGCATTCAGTGAGGCCCTCATACTCATCAATGCTAAGGGAAGAGCTTTGGGCCACTTTAAGTGGGTTTCAGCACAAATCTTTGAAATTTTATTTTTAAGGGTCCTGTTTACCCTTTTCACAAATCCAGATGACTGGGGATGGTTGGGACAGTGAAGACTCAACTTAGTATTAAAAGCTTTACATAACTCTTTAAACAGATCACTATTAAAATGAGTTCCCTGGACACTGTTAACAATGCTGGGTATACCACATCTCGGTATATAATCAGATAACAATTTTTTTTTTTTTTTTTAATTGTGACTGCATTAGCTTTGTGACATGGGTAAGCTTTCACCCATGCTGAGAACATATACACTACCACCAAAATAAATTGTAAATGATTAGTCTTAGGCATCTGGATGAAGTACAGCTGTATGTTAACAAAAGGTCCCCAAGGTAGAGGTAAATATGCAGCCTTACTGCTGGCATGTTTACTTACATTATATTTTAATTATACACTGCAATTTCATGCATACTAAAGTATCAAAGAGGAGACAAGAGGGGCATACCAACTTTGGGTAATTTGATTAAATAAAGCTGTCTTACCTGTATGGGCCAGTAGATGATATGCCCTTACCAGGTATGATAGCAAAAAAGCAGGCGCCACTAGTCGGCTGTGCAGATGTCACCATATGCCATCAGAGGATTTTTTTACATCCATCCTTGAGCCACCTCAGAACTTCTCCCTGTGATGCTTTAGCTTGAAAGGCTGGCAATTTTGCAAAATCAAATACATTACCATTGTAGTTTGTTGCTGTCAACATACAAAGATGTTTACAACAATTTACTACTGCTTTTGATGTGCACAATATTTGATTACAGACAGCTTTTTAGATAACAAAAGTGCATCTAACAATGATTTTATGTACCTTGAATTTTTAATTTGATTTCCTGAAGAGATTAAAAACCCTCTCTCTCTCCAAAGTTGCCCAAAGTCATGTACCACCCCGAAAGCATAATGACTGTCTGTAAAGCCACTAGCTCAGCTATTTGAGCAGAGTGAACACCCTCTAATCTTTGCTGCAACTATATTGTTTCTTTAGTGCAGGCTGCTATTCCTGAGATCAACTTTCCTGTTTGATCTCTTCCACAGGAACCATCAACAAACAGATGCATGTCAGCATTGGGTATAGGGGTGTCCTTTAAGTCCTCCCTAGGAGAAAGCAAATAGTTACATACACAATCATGCTCTTCACCATCCTCAGCAGTAGGCAACAGAGATGCAGGGTTTAGAACAGGACAGCAGATCAGAGAAATAGATATAGCAGAAAGAAGTCTAAGTTCATATCTAGTTAGACATGCAGTCAAGAAGGGATGAGTTTTATTTTTAAGTAATAAAGATGATTTAGAGTGACGGATAGCTACTGTAAGATCCTACTCTGAGTTATTAAATGACCAAGATAACGTACCTGAGGTAATTTTTTTTTTTTTTTTTTTGCAAGGGTAGTCAGAAGATGCAAGGTATTTCCTGCAAGGATAGTCAGAAGATGCAAGGTATCCTGCTGACATTGCTGAAAGGAGTTTGATGCTATTAGTAAATCATCTACATATGGTACTAACACAGACCCACCCAGAAATGTCACATTCTCCAAATCTTTTTTTAGAATTTGAGAAAATAATGAAGGCGATTCGGTATATTCTTGTGGCAACCGTGTCCATGTATATTGCTGTCCCTGATAAGTGAAAGCAAACAGAAACTGACTGTCAGGGTGAATAGTTATAGAAACGAATGCTGAACATAAATCTGCCACAGAAAGGTAATTAGCTGTAGGTGGTATGGAACTCAGTATTGTTGCTGGATTTGGAACAACAGGAAAAGTAGGTAGTACTGCATTACTTACAGCCCTTAAGTGTTGTACAAGTCTATAAGTATTCTTTCCTGACTTTTTCACTGGAAAAATAGGAATATTACAAGGGCTTTTAGCTAGTATTATTATTTCTTGATGTATTAGAGACTGAATTACAGGTTTGATTCCCTGCTCTGCTTCTGGCTTTAGTGGATATTGTGGAACTCTGGGGAGAGGTTTTGATATTTAATTTTATTTTTACTGGTTTTGCTGATTTTAGTATACCTACTTCATATGCATGCTTAGCCCACAAGTTGGCGGGTACCTGCTGTAGTAACTCTTTATCTGCCTATATGCTTCCAGCAGGCTGTTCCTCAGCTTTTGCTAAAACTGCCAATATGTCCCCCTCTGTTTCTGTTGGAACATTTAGATACACCCTTCTGGTGTACAGTAAATTGGCTTAATGTCTGGTGTCATTCAAAGGGGATCCAGTGTCTGTCTGCCTGGGATGACATGCTTGACAAGCCACGCTGCTTCGCAAGGGACGGCTTGCACCTGTCACCCCTGGGATTCCAGATATTGGCTAAGGCTCTTGCCACCCCCATAGTGCCTTTTATAGGCAAGGCTCAAATTCTAAACCTACCACCCTAGAAAACAAAAATGGGAAGAAACTGAGGGTAATGCTGCTCAATGCCAGAAGTCTAAATCTCAAAATGCATGCACTCGAGGCCCTTCTCAGTATGGAGAACATCGATGTCTGTGCTGTAACTGAAACCTGGTTCAAGGCTCCTGAGAGCACCCCGGCACTATTAGGTTTTACCTCATATCATGCGTTCCGGCCCCAAAACCCAGACCACACCACAAAAGGAGGGGGTTTATCCATATTCATAAAGGATACCCACACCTCCAGGTTGGTGGCAACGCACAAGCTCGGAAACCATCCAGGTGCAACTAACCATAGGCAAAACTGCTCTACAAATTGTAGCATGCTACAGGCCACCCTCTCAAACTCAGGAACCCCACACAGCCTTCCTGAAGACACTGGAGGGTATAAATGTATCTCCAAACACCGTCATATTGGGTGACCTCAACTACCCGAATATAGACTGGGAACATTACTCAAGCCCTAACTTTCTAGCCCAATGGTTCCTGGAGTTCATAAATTCAAATGCCATGGAACAGCTAGTCACTGTTCCCACGAGAGGAGAAAATATACTAGATCTCATTGTCACAAACATGGGGACAAAATGCTCCACACCGGAAGTATATCCCTCATTGGTGAGATCTGATCTTAAACTAATCTCACTGGAAATCCACATCCCGCCCCCACCCCAAACAAAAAGACCATAGTGAAGAACTTCTCTAAAGCAAACTTCACACTACTCAAGACTGGTGTAGTATCCTTCAAGGCCCCTGAGCCAGAGGAAACCACAACCCAAGCTGCGGAAGCCCTTACAAATGCCTTCTATGAACACCTCCAGGACTGCATGGATCAGGCAATCCCAAATAAAACCAAGACTCTTTCCACAAAGGGCAAACATCCAGTCTGGTGGACCCCAGCCATTAACAAACTTTACAATAAGAGGAGAAAGCTATTACATGATAGAACAAAATCCATAAAAGGGAAGTCACCCTGATCATTATTAGTAAAAAATACGAGCACTCATAAAATCAACTAAGGCCAATTTTGAGAGAAAAATTGCCATGGATTCAAAGGACAATCATAAGGCCTTTTTCAGCTATGTTAGGAACCTGGGTGGAAACTCCCAGATATGCTCAGAATTAGTCCAAAATGAAACAAAATCACTGAACCCACAGACATTGCCAACATACTGGCAGACAGGTTCAGTGCAAACTTCACCCCTCTCCCCTAAAGGAGAGATAACTATCCCAGCCGAGTGTAGCCTCCCGAACATCTCAAATGCGCAGGTGAAAGCTGCTCTCTCTAAAGCTAAAAACACAGCATCAATGGGACCGGATGGTGTCCCCGGCTGTGTGCTACATGAGCTAAATGAGGAATTAACCCCGCACATAAGGCAGCTGTTTAATCTCAGCCTTACCACAGGATACATGCCCAAGGAGTGGCGTACGGCAACTGTGGTCCCACTCCACAAAGGCGGCCTCACGGACCCTGGTAATTACCCCATAAGATTAACAAGTCTAGTCTGCAAAGCTATGGAGAGGATCATAATGGAGCTCATAAACAAAGAAATAGGGGACTTGCAGACATTGGACCCGACCCAGTTTGGCTTTGTCAAGGGAAGATCATGCCTTTTGAACTTGGTCGACTTCTTCGAAACAGTCACCAAGGCCATTGATGAGGGAAAGGCAGTCCATACAGCCTACCTTGACCTTGCAAAGGCTTCGACACAATACCCCACTCGGTATTGTAGAAAAACTTACCAGCTTAAATGTAAACCCATATGTCACAAGATGGGTTGCAAACTGGCTTAAGGACAGAACCCACAGGGTTAGAGTTGCTGGCGCTGTGTCAGACTCCAAGCCGGTCACAAGTGGTGTCCCACAGGGCTCGGTCCTTGGCCCCTATTGTTTGGCATCTACTTCTCAGAAGTACAGGCCAGCATGGGAGGACTTTGGCTGACAAAGTTTGCAGACGACTGCAAACTGGGCCATAGTGGAAAGTGCATTGGACACGGATATCCTTCAGAAGGGACTCACGGAAACAGATAGCTGGTGCCAGAGCCATGGCCTGAAGTTAAACGCCAAAAATGTATAGTCATACCCTTCGGGAAAAACAAGGTAACCCCAAGCTACCATATAGGTGGCAATCCTCTAAGCACAGAAGAGGTTATCAGGGACCTGGGGACCCAGGTTGACAGTGGCCTTTCTTTGACACTCACATTGCTAAAGTGGTTAGAAAGACCTTCTACATTGCCCACCTGATCATGAAGGGATTCACATCCAGATCTAGTGAGGTCATTGTTCCCTGTACTCTTCACTTATCAGACCAATGATCGAGTACAATGCCCCATTCGGGATGTATCTCACCCGACATCTGCAGCAATTGGAGAGACCCCAAAAGTTCCTCACCAAAAGGATAAAGGACTCCAAAATCTGTCATATGCTGCCAGATTGAAGAAACTCCAGCTCTATTCAGTCGCATACCGCCTGCTCAGAGGTGACATGTGCCTGACATACAAGGCCATGTCCAACCCGAATTAATGGACATGCTCCACCTCAAAAATCCAAATCCACCAAAACCACTAGAGCAAGCGACTTAAACCTTAGCACGGATATAAATAGGACATGCTGGAGGGATAGATTTATCACTCAGAGACTCCCTATGCTGTGGAATAAAATCCCGGTCCATGTGAGGCAGAGCACCTCGCTGACTCTGTTCAAGAGAAATCTAGACCTGTGGATGGGAGATCGTAGGTTTACCCCGGGAATCATCTCTGTGTCACTGCTGGACAGAGGCACAACAAACTAATGGGCACAGTATTTTTTCATATAAGGGGTGGCGTAAGCCACAAAAATTTGGGCTAGGCTTATAAATGCCTTAGGGCAGATAGCCTAGTATAAACCTATGAACCTATGAACCTATGAACCTAAATAGTACAACCCAGCTTACATAACAAATCTCTTCCTAGTAGGTTTACTGGTGCAGTAGTACTAAAAAAAAAAAAAATGCTTTTCTTCACTCGGACCTAAAGAAATGGGGATGGGTTCTGAAACAGGATACGTAACTGTAGCATTTGTTACACCAACTGCCATTACTTTGTTTTTATACTGGTATTTAACTGTCTGAAGTAACTTTTAATACAGACCTAGTGTTGCCAGTTTGATTTGCAGCACTTAGTATGGACTTTAAGTCTTTTTCCTGCCAGTCTATAAGCACTTGTTTCATTTGATTGTTGTACAGGGTTTGCAAACCCTGCACAAAGGCAGCTGCAATAGCTGGTTTAGCTTGTTCATTTGAATCTGGCATTTCTAAATATTTAGCAAACACTGCTTTAAGATGGCTCAAATAATCTGCAGGGGCTTTCTCTTTATTTTGCCCACATGCCTGACACACTTATGTAATTTGCCAGTGCTATCCTTTTATTTACTAGTGTATTTCCTGTGGGAATAAAATTTATTTTAGCCTTTTAAAGTAACTGTGTTCTTATTTTATTGGAGTAACTTTCCCAAGCATCTGGTTTAAATCTGTCAAAGTAGGGTTGTGATAGTTTTTTTTTCTCTATTCCTCCTTAAACCTTTATGGATTTTTTTTTTCTCTTCTTTCAGTTAGAAAACATTTAGACATAGTATGCAAATCATCATTAGCCCCCCCCTCCACACATTTTTTTTTTCTTTTTTTAAAGGTTCCAAAAAAAAAAAATCTTCCTCAGAGGCAATAGCCTCTTGTCCTACCCTATCATGTGAGTGCATGTGATGAGCCACGGGAGTGCCAACCACTAGTGCTCCTGTTGGAAAGGTAGAAGCTTGTTGGGAAGGATAGGAAGAAGGAGGGAAAAAACCTTTGTAACTGCAGATGCTGTTGTAAAGATGAGAGCTAACAGCAGACCTAAGCTGAGATGTAACAGTACCATGCTGACCTTGTGCTCAAAAAATGCAGAGGTATGAGAAACAGCAGAATCTTGTAGAGGAGCCACCCGTACCGGTACATATGGGGGTGGGGTGCGGTAGCTACTGGAGGATTATTATCCTCTTTAGACATTTCTGCTTTTTGGCCATTTTCAGTTTGTTCCAAACCTGCTAAGACAGGATAAAGGGATCCCTTTTTACTGGTCTGTACTGCCTTTTTAAATTCTTTTACTTGTTGAAACAATTTCTTATTAGCATCCTGCAACTCTCTTAATGCTGACTCCTTTTCCCTTTTAAGTGCTTTACTGTACCAAGAATAAAATCCTGTAATTTGTTCCCCACTTACTTTGCTTAGCTTTTTTTTCTAAAATGCCTTTCAATGTCAGCAGTTTCATCTTATCATAAGTTCCATTTAATGGAAATACCCCATTTGCACAATTCTTAGTAAGCTGAAACCAGTCATACAGATATTTACAACTTTCCTTCCTATAATTAAAATACATAAAATATGCAGGTGTTCCCTTTTCAGAGATTTGATCTTGCTTGCTTATCTTTGCTCCCATTTTTTTATTTTATAAATCAGTAATAATAAAAAAATGTTAGGCTTACCTTACAACTCCTGGATTCTGGCAATTCCAAAGACAGAAAATAACTGTAGTAATCCATACACCACAGAGGGAGGGAAGGGTAGGAAGTCTATCACCGTGCAGCAACAGAGGAGATGTTTCAATCAGCCTTTTCCCACAGCACCCCCTTGCTTTCGTCCCTGCGCAAGCTCAAAAGTTACATCTCCAGCATTGCGTTCGGGATAATGGGGCAGATAGGTACTGTGTCCAGAACTGACCACTCTTTCGGACCCTCTGAGGGTACTTTCACACAATCACACTGTTAAGTCCCAACGTGCTTTTGGGCTCATGGATTTATTTAACAATGCATACCTCTATGTCCTATCATGCGGTAGGTTCATGAATTTGTTTTAACAGTATATAGTCTACGTACCAATCATGCTATGGGCTCATGAACTTGTATAGTCTACGTCCCAATCATGCAGTAGGCTCATGAATTTTTTTTAACTTTACAGTCTATGTCCCAATCATGCGGTGGGTTCATGACCTTGTTTTAACTTTATTTTTAGCTTTTAACTTTTTCTTTTCTTTCTCTCATACATTCATATATTGACAGAATAAAAACATCTTTCATACTTCTTACCTTTCAATCCTGAGGGTACCGCCCTCAACAGAAGGCACCTCCTTGTGTTAATTTGTCCTTTATTGTATGTGCACATACATTTATTATACTCATTTACTGTTACTTGTATATTTTACAACCACTCAGTCAAACAAAACACAGTCATGCACTTGTACTACAAACACAGTTATGCATTTATTCTACAAACACAGTCATGTACTTATTCTACATTTTGCTAAAATTGTCTAAAAGAGAGAAAGGAAAAAAAAAAAAAAACACAAACCAACCCTTTTCCCTTACAAAATAATTTCCCTGGCAAGGCTAGTATGTTTGCACACCCTGAATAGCTGCACATCTGAGTCTCTGACTATTCCATACAAAGCAGTGTGGAATTCACAGAAAATCTGTGATGGGCCCTATTCCAGAACTGTCCTGCAGCAATACCAAAGTTCAGATCCAGAGAACGGCACCAAATTGTTAAAGTCATAAATAAATAACATTAAGAATTTACTTTAAATGCCTCTAGTCAGGAATAACACTTCAGGATATGCAAACATAAATTTTATTTTTACAGCGCTGGGAGTTGGTCTTCATAATTCTTGATGAAGCATTCTCACTGTACATACAAAAACTGTAATTTTATACATTTTCTTATCAAACTACTCATGCAGTTTCATGATATTATAATGATTATGTCCTATTGAAAACTTTGCAAATGTCCTCATCCCTCATGATTTTCACCTCAGACTTCATGTGAACACTTTCCTATACATGATTCACCTGCTTCCAAGGGGTCTTGTTTCTGACCTTGGATGTTTCAAACCTGCCCTAGCAAAAATGCACTCCTAGCCTGGAGGAGTCAGGCTAACAAATTCCTTTTTGTATAGCTACATGCCTCACTTCATGCAACACATACTATTCTCTCTTATTACATACTAAAAGAATGCAGTTTAAAATGAACAGTAATACTGTAGCTGATTAAGCTGTATTTTTCCCAGCCCTGCATACAAATTATATTTGCTTTTTAACAATCATATTATAGCATCATTAATAAGCTGAAATTATTATACATTTTAATAAGCTGGTCTTGTCC
Source organism: Protopterus annectens (assembly GCF_019279795.1). Taxonomy (NCBI): domain Eukaryota; kingdom Metazoa; phylum Chordata; order Ceratodontiformes; family Protopteridae; genus Protopterus; species Protopterus annectens. The sequence continues at coordinate 988,878,346 of NC_056739.1, read as the reverse complement.
CATAACACAATCTACATTGTTGCATGTGTACAATATGCAGGGGTCAGTGTGGTAAGTTTGTTGTATGTTTAATATTGCCTGGAAGTGGTCAGCATGTGGTGCTGGATGGTTGTGTCTCAGTGGCCTAGGTACAGTACAGTGGACGACAGGGCCATGTTCCAACAACTGCAGTGCCAACCACACTGCTTCTCAGCTACACCCATGTCAGCTGTTGTACATAATCACTGTCCAGATGTCAATATCTGTCACCATTATGGACATGCCATGAATGGGGACCCATACATAGAAACAGCACACAGGTGGAAGTAACCTACACAGAGTGCATATAAAATAACTGTCAACTGTAAACAAGTTTCGAATTATACATAAAGGTTAGCATCACATTAGTTGTCCCTCTAGTATGGAATACTGGTAGTCTGGCCAATCACTGGCAGACCACAAAAGGCATAGTTATAAAGTGACGACAGGCTGCCCATGTTCACACACAAGCCAGCATAAGGGGACTGTCCCATGTATATTTGTGAGTCAGGTGCAAGTAGCTTCCATATCACACATGCACCAAGCTCACCCCATCATCAGCCACAGGTTTATCACAGGTCATATCCTTGTTATAGGGAATGAGTACAGCACAAACTCATCTCTGTATGGGAATACATACATGATGCAGCATGCTGAATAGGTGTCCAATGCAGGTGTGTCCCTAGCTGTAAGCAGAAACCCGACCACATCCAGACGCGTGGATCAGTATGAACAGGAAGGATTGACAGGAACACCTTAACCACTCACCACTGTCACCCCAGGGTAATCCACTGGCTTGCAGCCTGGGAACGTATGACTGACAGAATTCACTGGCCTTCTACAGATGGCCAGCAGCACTCTCAAATGGCCTACAGTCCTCTGGCAAAGGCGCATGCCTCACATATAGTGACAATGTATGGAATGTCGGGGGGTCCTAACTAACAACCTAATACAGTAAACAGAAAACAAATGCAAGGCCATGTTGACAAATGCCAGTAGCATGCCTCTCCATGTCCTACTGCAAGGACCATGGACCAGGCCATAAATACTACTAGGATAAAAGCCCAACTATAGGGATACCTCTGAGATATTGCTTACATAATGTTAGGAAGAGGAGAGAATAACAGAGCGGAGGTGTAGAAGCATGGATGTCATGGAGTGTGTAAAGTCTGAAACTCTAATGTCTGCCTATTCTACCCCCTGACTGCAAATCCATGAATGAATAGCCACAAAACTGCTTGTAAACCACAATGTGAAGGTAAATTGACCAGGTATACGAGTCCTGCCTCTGGATAACCTGGGTGTATCTGTACAGCTGAGAGGTATGGCCCCAGCAGGATATGGCCATTCAATTAAGTTGAGAATAGCACAAGAAGGGGATCCCCTGCCAGCATACTAAAGGTGCTGGACCATTTACACAGAACCAACAGCAGCAGTCTATTGTCTGTAGCTACCACTCCACAATGGCAGGAGTGTGCCAGAATGTGTAGTCTATATGCCTCAAAATATTGGTCTCAGCTTCATCCATCTTGTATTTCCCTGGTAAATAATTGTGAGCAAAGAATGACAACTGTCAGTAGTTGATGACATGATACATCACAGTGTAAAACAGTAGATATGTCAGAAAATCTGTGCTACAACCAACCATGTTGCACAAGCAGCACAGATAGCAATAGTTGCAGTATCCCCTGTATGTTATGCCCATTGTGTCTCCATATTGGCAACCTTTCTACAGATATCCTGCAGAAACAGTTTGCTAGGTGTAGCTGTAGCACACAAAACCCTGAAATGGAGTTCAGCTTTCCCTGGAATGGATACACACACTCAATATAGATGGTCATACTGGGCATGATCCTACACTTAGAGAAATGAAGCCCATGTTTGACAACACAGTGGACTACAGATATCGGTTATTCACAGATGTCTGTGCACACACACCAAATTGTACACCATTGATACTACACACACACACACACACACACACACACACACACACACACACACACACACACACTGGATAGGAATACTCACATATATCTAAGGCCAACATAATATAATATGTCAAACATACACACACAGAGACATGGGGAAGAGAAAGGCAGGCAGTGACAGAGAGAGTCCCATTATGAGGCCTTTCCCACCCATTACACATCCCATTGGCCTATATCACATGATGTGCTGATGTCATTCACTGAAGAAATTCCTTTGGTTAGTCTTCAGCCTTATAGTCTCAGTGGTGCTCGTGATAACTGTGTAGCACTACAGTACAAATAGGTATCCATGTAGCAGTTGTAATCTCAGTCCTGTCAAATGTAAAGTTGTGTGTGAGTGTGTGTTTCTAGATTAACGTGATTGAGGCCATTCATACTCACTACACTTCCGTTACCCCTCCTTTAGCACTGCTGCTGATGTCACTCACCTTCAAAGACACCTTTGGACAACTCCACAACATATAAGCTCTGTGGCACTTGCAATAACTGTGTAATACTATAGTGTAACAAACTAGTTAGGTAGGAGTTTTAATCCTGGTCCTGGCAACTGTGAAAATGTGTGGGTTTGTGTACAAGAGTGTGTGTGTGTCTATGTAGAGACCTGATTTTGTGGCCATTCACACTCACTACACTTCCCTTACCCTTCCTTTAGCACTGCTGCTGATGTCACTCACCTTCAAATATACCTTTGGACAACTCTTCAACATATAAGCTCCATGGTGCTTATGATAACTGTGTAATGCTATAATGTAGAAAACTAGTTAGGTAGGCATTCTAATCCTGGTTCTGGCAACTGGGAAATGTGTGTGAGTGTGTGTGTGTCTTTGTAGAGACCGGTTTACACTCGCAACACTTCTCTTACCCCTCTTTTATCACAGCTGATGATGTCACTCACCTTAGAGGTATGTTTGGACACTGTTCTTCCTATAAGCTCTGTGGCATGTGTGATAAATGTGGAACAATGTAGTAGCAATAACCAAATAGGTAGGGGGTTGAATCTCATTCCTGTCAAGTGTTGGTGTGTGTACATATATGTGTCTATACCTTAAAGATTTTGTCTCCATTTACACCCAGTACACTTCTCAGTGCCTGACTTTAGCAGTCCTGCAGATATCATTCACCTTGGAAGTACCCGTTGGCAACACTAGATGATGTAAGGTCATTGGTGTGTGTGGTAAATGCATAACATAAAGGCCTGAAAATATAGATAGAGGTTTGAACCTCACTCCTGGCAGATGTAAATGCGTGTATAGAGTAAAATATTTTGTGAAATCTCTCACCCACTACATCACCTAATGCCAGTATTTACAAGGGCTGGTGATGTTCCTCACCTTAGAAGTACCTTGGAACAACATCCATGCTATAAGCTCCATTGTACATGCAATAAATGTGTAACACTGTAGTAGCAATACATAGCTAGGTAGGAGTTCAAAACTCAGTACCACCAAGTGTGTTTGTGTGTGTGTGTGTGTGTGTGTGTGTGTGTGTGTGTGTGTGTGTGTGTGTGTGTGTGTGTGTGTGTGTGTGTGTGTGTGTCTCTGTCATCAGTATCGTGTAATTGCGTAAATTACAGGATCCATTGCGGGGTGGATTTTGCTAAATTTTTATATTGAGGACCTAGTATATGTCCCAATGTCCACATTACAAGGCCAACAGTTGCCATCACTGTAGAGGATGGTGTAGGCAATCCACAGCCCTAAATGTGTAGTACCATGTGCAATGACTGTGACAGTATGGATTAGTTAACAATATAGGCAACCCTTATAATACTCAGAGACCACTCTCCACCCATGAATCATACACAAACACACTTGACTCAGCAGCAAGTTGCCTCACAGATAGTACCCACGGTGTGATTGCAGTGGACTCCATGTCAAACCGATGACTAGACATGACTGGTGTCACACAGGGTATGGACCTATGTCCTCTCATGTTTGGGATCTACCCTTCTGAGGTGCAGGAGAACACAATGGCCCCCTGGCTGATAATGTTTGCATACAACAGTAAAGTGGGTGGTAGCATTCCCAATCTATGTGATATTGACATCACGCCCAAAGGCCACTTGACACCTATGACTGTTGTCAGAATCGTTTTATCACTATAGAATTTTAATGCTGTTTTTACTTTTTTCATTAAATTTGCTTGCTGTTTGACACAGGACTCTATCGTGGTGGATTTTTGCTGTGCTGGAATACCAGAGGTCATTTTCTTCATTTGCTTCACTTTTCCACTGGTAAACCTTCAACGAGTGTAAGATAGTTTTTTCCTTGAGTTGGCAGATCCTTGGACATTACCTGAACACCAAGAGATATGTTGCCATTACCTTTGGGAATACCATGGCTCACATGAAGTAATACAATGGTGGTAGTCCACTGAACAGTGATGTCGTTATAACAGAATGGGGAACACAGGTTGACAGTCAGCTGCCTGCTGACCACAACAGTGCCACTGACATCAGAAAGTACTTTGATGTGTTACATCTCCTGACTGAGAGTGTGTTATCAAGCAAGTAAAAGGACATGGCACCCTGTTTCAGCCCCTCAGTAGCCCAATCAATGTGTACAGTGGCCATTTTGCCATGTTCCACACTAGAAACCTGCAACAACTGTAGAGTCTGCAAACATACCCCACAAAGGAAATACCATGCCTTATACACATTCCCTGTATGGACAAACTTTAATAACTCCAATGAATCCCAGTATCATACTGTCTATGTCGGTGCAATCACTACCTCAGCTACATAGTCATGTCTCACCAAACAAGGTCAGGAATGCTACTTCTGAATATACCAATCTATCCACACAACATGCCCCAGAGACCTCAAGCACACTTCCCCACTTAAAAGAACATGCATGTGGGACATGTGCACAACCCAGACACTGTCCTTGTTATGGAATATAAATCACATACATGTGAAGCACTGCACATCACTGGCCACCCACAATAGAAATCTGGATGAGTGGATGGAGAATACAATACCCATCCCTGGGGACCACTCCAGTGTCTATACTCCTGAGCCACACTGGGGACTATTTTCATGTGGCCTGATGCCAGGGTATTCCCTTGGGCTAGCCTTATAGAGCCTTCATGCCCATTCACCTACTACACACCTATGAAGCAATGAACCTATGGATCTCAGTACTCGCAAGTGTGTGTGTGTGTGTGTGTGTGTGTGTGTGTGTGTGTGTGTGTGTGTGTGTGTGTGTGTGTGTGTAAATAGTAATCTCATTGTGTTTGGTTGATGAATATCCCCTGTGGCTGTGGTTATTAGCAATTGGAGGTGTGTCCAAACCACAACACATACCATTCTCCATTCCACAATAGATGTTTTAAATCAACATATACCTATGTACAACCCTCAGCCCTATAATCTGTGAGGCATATGCAATCACTGTTACAGGCCAGGGATTTCTGTGCACATACTGTACACTGCCAATGCCATGGTGGGTGTGTTACTGCCATACCCTGTGGTCTTGCTGCAGGGCCACATCCTGGTGACACACAGATGCCTAGAACAGAAATGGGATACAGCATGTGAGAACACATTCACTCAGCACTTCACTTGTGGGGATAAAGCTGGCACTGAATGTGTTGCCAAGACTGTGGCCAATATCTGTTGTCTCAGGATGGGTATTAGCATTGTGCAATGACTCACGGCACTTGTGTTTAATGCTGTGGAGGTTGTTGATGTAACTATTAAAGGCTGTTGTGATTGTCATCAGTGTCTGCTGCATGTTTTTCATCATAGATGCCTGCAGGGGATCCCATGAGGCATCCAAAGTTGTGTTTGAGGCTAAGGAAGTTCAACAGTAATGAGACACCACCTTTCTCTGCAACAGTGTCCTCCTTCTGATGTCAACTTTAGTAATGTCAGGAGACCATCACATTGTATCCCAGTGTTTGGAGGACAGTGTCTGGGTTCTCTTGGCTCTGGCTAATACCACACATTTATGTACCTGTTTGTACAGTGCATATGTCTATGATTCCACAGTCATGCAGCTATTCCCCATTGCCATAGGTGCAATGAAGACATCCACCCCTGTTTTCATGGCTGCAAAGTCAGTTTTGGAAGGTGGTTACATTTTTGGGGGGTGTGGCTGACATGTTGAGTTCCATGTGGATTGCAGCCTGTATGGCTCTCACTATGCAGGGACTGACATCTGTCTCCATATTTAAGTAGTCAACACAGGTCAAGGTTGTTGCATCCCCTACAGAGGGTCAGTATGAGCTGGTCCAGGGCATTGGAAATGATGAATCACAGAAGTGTTGGGCCACTGTACTGGTGCTTGGCTACTTTCCTCAGGGGATGGAGGGGTAGTTGATGACTCATACTATGTCAGTGTTGCAGTGGACCATCACATATGGTAGGGTGCTGAGGAATGTGCATTGACAATCTAGAGACATATATGTGGACCCATAGCAGGCTATGGTCTGGATTGCACTATTACCCTAAGGCAGTTGCATGGGGAATATCTCCAATCCATTATGCTTGGATACTAGTCTGGAAGTGTTCCTAGCCATAATTAATATGGATACAACACCACCTGTGGAGGTGTGATGTGGTCCATGTTTGAGGGCTGACAGCTGTGGAATGTGTCATAGCCTGATACTGCAGGTCTGCTGTCTGCTGCTGTGAACCACCTCTCCATTACAGCAGACATGTGTCCTCCACTCCAATGAGTGCTTTGAGTGATTGCATCTTGACAATTAGATGTCAACTGTTGAGCAGCATGACCCTCAGATTGCATACATGTCTAGCTGTTATGGTGGTAATTACATTAGGAACACTGCCTAATAAGGCATCAAAGGGGTGGCAAGACACTTAGCCAGTACCTGGAAACCTAGTGCTGACAGATGTAGGATCCCCTGAGAATGACACAAAACACGTAAGCCAATGTTGCAGTCAATCATCTGTTGATAGTACCGCAGCATCATTCTGGGTGAAGGCGGTACACTGCTCAGGACTACTGTCACACCTGCATGGACCACATAATCAGAGAGTTCAACCATGTCTCTTGTCATGCAGTCCAGGGAGGTGTGTCCCAAGTTATTCACACCCACATGGATACAGAGTGATACTCTTATTTGTTGTGGAGTGCCATGACTGGCTGTGTCATGTGTTGGATGCTGGCATGTGATAGATATTTGGCTGTTACCTGCTCCATATTCAACTTAGTGAGTGGGATATGTGTGTACCTCAGTACTGTTACCCATGATCACTGTATTGTGCAAGGTGGTTAGCCTTAGGAACTTAGGTTGAGGGGCACACCGTGTAGGTTAAATATGTGTCCCTTGCCATGTGCCATGTTGTGGTGTCTGAATGGGTGTCTGTCTTGCTGGTTTGTGCTCATTGGATAAATGTCCATTGAGTGCCTCTGGGAAGGTAGGTGTGTGGCTTTTCACTGTATGTCATGGCTGTCAAAGTGGGTGTCATGGTGAGCTATGTGTTCCACATGGTGTGGTGCAGGTGCTGATCTTATCCTCTTGACCTGCTAGTCCGATCTTTGCTGGAGAGTGCATATGTCCACACTGGGTTACATATGGGTAACTCTCACAGGTCTAAGTGTTTGGAGTTTAGAGGAGAGGGTTGTCTGTGTACATGAGGCAATTGCAACAGTGCCTCAGAATGGACAAGTGCACTAGGTTAATGGGTGTGTGTGTGTGTGTGTGTGTGTGTGTGTGTGCGTGCGTGCGTGTGTGTGTGTGTGTGTGTGTGTGTGTGTGTGTGTGTGTGTGTGTGTGTGTGTGTGTGTGAATCATGTACTGTCTGGTTTATACCATTTTTGACTTGTGTACTAGCCTTCACACTTCCCCTCACCCCCTCTAGTAGTCTTGTAGATGTCATCCACCTTAGAAGTACCTTTGGATTAGGTGAAAACCATCAGCTCTGTGGTGCATCTGATAACTGTGCAGCACCATAGTAACAATAACTATATAGGCAGGAGTTCTAATCACCCTACTGGCAACTGTTTGGATATGTGTGTGTGTGTGTGTGTGTGTGTGTGTGTGTGTGTGTGTGTGTGTGTGTGTGTGTGTGTGTGTGTGTGTGTGTGCATGTGTGTTTGTGTGAGAATCATGTAGTGTGTGTGGGTTACACCATTTTTGACCTGTGCACTACCCTTTACATGTCCCCTCACTCCAGTTTAGTAGTGCTGTTGATGCCATCCTCCTTAAAAGTGCCTTTGGAAGAGGTGGAAATGTATAAGCTCTGTGGTGCATCTGATAACTGTGTAGCACTTTAGTAGGAATACCTAGATAGACAGAAGTTCTAATCTCAATTCTAGCAACTGTCTGTATGTGTGAGAATCATATCTTGTGTGGCTTATAGCATTTTGATGTGTATACCATGCAAGGCTGGTGATAACCTCCTGATGTCATTACTTTATATAGTGTGGTAACAGCATCTGCACTCACATGCAGCAGGTTAAACCATTGTACAGTCCTCTGTACAGATGTGTCTGGAATATCCATAAGTTTGTGGTCGGAAGTGGTCTGTATGCCTTAACAATGCCCATGTATGTGATATTATAGTCAAATAGGCCACAGTGAGTGTACTGATACATATGGCAACATGAGGTATCATACCTGACTGAAACATCATGCTGATATGATGTTTGTTGCCCTCACAGGTGGCCAGCCTTGTAGGTGCAATACATGACTCCAGATGCGTGGCTTTACAAGTGAACTGTTCCTGTTATGGGTTACATTAAAGGCTGGAGGAGCTGTGGCCTGACATATTGTGGTCCTAATTAGTATGCAACAGGAACACCTTGCATCTCAACAGGGGTGTGTACACAATGTATACCGCTAATATGTCACACATGTCCCTACCTTAAGTCATTTGTCCACCCCATTTTGCTGGCCTCTGTCCAGATGTCTTGGCACTGATAAATTGTGAGGTATGCTACAGGAATGTTGAATTCATGTCAGATAGGCCCAGTGGTGACCACTGTGATGCAATACAGTTATACACAGCAGAAGTGAACATGCACAAAAAGCAATATAACTATTACATAAAGCAATATAGCTATTACTGATGGTTGTGTGCATGGTAAATTGCGTGCCCTTCACATGCCTGGGGGATTGACAGGCAACAACATAACAATGTCATACTCACCAGCTTCAGGCTGCTGTCCCATATGCAGACTTGAGGGTCCTATGTGGTTGTGAGAGGGAGTTATTGTCAGCAGACTCACATGTGGCCTTGATACACAATGGATGCAGGATGTCTGAACATCTAAAGCACTATCCCCAATAATACACAATGTCCTGTCCTCACCATAGATGTGCACCTCTGTGCATTAGAAAACACCATCCACAACTGCAATCTGACCTGACACATGGATGTAGCTACAATACAGATACATGTATGCCTGATACATTAGTGTACTAATCCCCACTGGACCCTTACCTGCATGCTCCTCATCGTGTGTGTGTGTGTGTGTGTGTGTGTGTGTGTGTGTGTGTGTGTGTGTGTGTGTGTGTGTGTGTGTGTGTGTGTGTGCAACCCACCTCCACAATGCTTCCCTTAGCTTCATGGCTTGTGCATTGGGCTAGTACCCCAAGTTTGGTGAGGAGCTCCTTGGTGGGTGTTAATGGGGGCTGGATGGCTGCGCCCTGACCTGTGGCTAGCCAGTCCCTCGCTAAAGCAGCACCCCATTGATGGGCATGGCGGATGAGGTCGGTGGCCTGATGCTGCACATATTCATAAGTTCTGCTGTGCAGGCTGGCATCATTTACCCTTTGGACAACACTGTTCCACAGGGCAATCCTCTCACGCACATCATCTGCTCTCTGTCCATATAACAGGGCACAATGTCCAATCACATATTGGGTGATGATTTCAGTTTCCCCAACAGAGAATGCTGGTAGGCGTGCTCTCTGCATGTTACCTGGAAGACATAAACAGGAAAAGTCACAGGACCTCATAAGGTTGTCAAAGTGCACATCAACCGTGGATATCTCTTGCAAATAATCCACACTACACAATAACCATCCAAGCTATCATGGCTATAGCAGCTTGCATTACACTCCTACCCTGAGCTATCTTATTCCCCCAGTGTTGGGCACTTGATTGCATAATCCTCTATTCTCCATCTCCATTCATTTCTGTGTAGAGGCTTGACAGTGACCATCTGTCATATGAATGGGGTGTGGATGGTGCCAGGTCTGTGTTTGACTGTGGTGTGGGATGGAGCTATAAACACATGCCTGAGTTCATGTAGGAGACAGACAGTGATGTTATTATGCCCCATGGAAATATACTGTTGTTGCCATCAGTAGGCAAGTACATGCTCACCATTGCTGAGGGGAGGAGTGTGGTAGATGTGCATATCCCCCTGTACAACTGGGGTGAACAGGGTGGTGATGTTCCTACCTAACCTCAGTGATGCAGGTTGCCTGTATCCAAGGCATGTGTATATGAGGTGCTCTTTACCCCCAGTACAGGGTAAATTGTGTTGTTTCTGCTGAGACTTACAACATATGTTAAGACACACTAGCAACTGTCCTTTTTGGTGTGGATATGTCAGATTTGTTGTCATAGCCAGCCTTAGAGGAAGTCAACTGTGAGCTTACATGCTTGCTCAGATATAGGTGGACTTGTTTGAATTCATTTGGTTGTTTGTTATTTCTGAAGAAGGAGGGGCACAGGTCCTTCCGAAAGCGCTCAGTTTATTAAACCGCATTTTAAACTTATCGGGAGTTTGCATCTGCTTTGTAGCGTTCTGCTCACAGTTTCGCTCGTCATATTTGTGGTTCTTCAGTTTGTTTAAGTCTTTTTAGTGCAATAGTGCCTTATGGCTAATGTCGATGGAACTGCTGAGCAAAACTCTCTACTATTGTTCACCCAAACTGGCGGATGTGGTGATTCAGGCAGCAACGGGCTTCACAGCTCACCTAGGAAGGTCGTGGAGGCGAACGCCGACGACGGCAATTTAACTACACTAATCCATCTTATCATGGGTCGCATCGACCGGTTAACACAACGGTTTGACCAACTAGACAATGTAATCGCTACAACTAATTTAGCAACACCAAGGGAACAACGGAGAGAACAGCAAAACGTTATACCGGACTCCTTCCTTTCCCCAGCAGAACACTTTACAGCTAGGAACAACCCGGCGACGCATGACCGGGTAGATAATACCAACTCACTACTTTCAACTATACCAGCTGGCCAACAGCGCTCGGATTCGTTTGCGAACAGGGTTATTCCATTAGAAGGAACATCACAACCAGCACGGCAGTTGACTCCTTCGATTAACAACTTTCTGCAGAGAAAGGACTTTTTTAACAGCAACAACAACGCTGTTGAACTGCAACAGACTAGTGAAGGTATGAATAGTGACATTGTATTACTTATTAATGAACTTGATTATAAATTGTTTAAGTGTAGGAAACTTCAATTGGAAGTAGCCTACTTGGAAGAATGCTTAAACAAAAAGATAGTTCCGAAAGGACTATGTCAGTGGAGGTTCCCAGTAGGTTTAATTAAGGGTTCAAGCCTTCATAGTACATTACTTGACTTATTTGATAAACAAGCATTTGATTTTATGCAAGTGCTTATAATGCATTATCTGGAACAAATTCATGAGTACCAAGTGGATTTAGAAAAACTGGAGGTTGACATTAAAGAAAACAGTGATTTCCCTAGATACAGGTATGAATATACGAGAATTTTTTCCAGTATTGAAGCCACAATGAACAAGTTATCTAACAATAAACAAAAGAAAATCAAGAGAGATCTATTCCAATACGCGAACTCAACAGCGTACCCAAACCCTCCCTTGGTTACTCAAGTAAAATACAGTGCTAAATTTAATAATAACACCACAGAAAGAAGACATTATCCCAGCAACGCAGATTATCCACCAGGGTTGGGAGCACCTGCCCAACCATTGCAAGCTGATTGCCAGCAAGATGTCCTATTGGAGGAAGTCTCCAATAACTATGCACAACCTAATGACAAAAATAATCACCAGGAGGGTGGTAACAACAACAGACAAGTACATAATAACAACTCTAATGAGGCCCAAAATATTCAGGGTTTTCGGCAAGGCCAGAACCCCCACCAGAGGAATTTGAGGTCCAATACCAATCAGAATGGTCCGGGCAACAAACGGAACCAGAGGCGGAGATAGCGGAACGAACTGAAAAACTGCACATCGTGCGAAGTACAGAAGGGGACTTTAAGATATATAACTATACCTCTTTTGATATAGACCAAAGCATGTGTGATTTATTTTCCAAAGGGTTGAGTTTTGTTCCTGATACCCACTTTGACTTAGTTAAAACTATCATAGATATTAAGCTGTTTGTACGCAAGTTAAATTTGAAAGCCACTTTAGGGGACAAGCCTACTCTTCTTAACAATTTTAGGATAGCCAGTGTCTTCAATCCACCACTCTTAGATAGGCTTAAAACTTTTGAGATAGCTTGCGAGTTAGATTTAAGACACTTGGCATCAAAAACAAACAGTTTACAGAAGGGTAATTTGAATATATCAACACAACAAAGAGACCTTATTCGGACCTTAAGAAATTGTAACATCAGGGTTATGAAACCCGATAAAGGGAATGGGTTAACCTTTATGGAACAACATGTTTATGCTAACAGTATGTTAACTCATTTAACATTGGGTCCATATCAGGAGGTTAGTATTAATGAAATTAACATTGCATACAGCAAGGTTAAAAATATCATTGAAGATTTACTGCTTGAGAGTTCCATTGACATTGAATTGCACACGTATTTAAGCATGCCATCTCCTAAATTACCATCTCTATTTGGTGTGCCTAAAATTCACAAATCAGAGCAGGACCCACCTTTTAGACCTATTGTTGATGGGAGAGGGTCGATCCTTAGTGCTGCAGCTTCTTACATAGACACTTTACTAAAACCATTGATCGCTAATGAGAAGCAAATCTGTAAGGATTCTTGGAGCTTTTTGAGAAATATTAACAACATTCCATTTAACCTTGAGTTCATTTTCCTTACAGTAGATGTAAAAGACCTATATACAGTTATACCCCACGACATAGGCCTAGAGTGGATCAGGGAATTCATGTTTGACAGGAAAGTAGACAACAATACTATTTGCATAGTAGAGACTCTCCTTGAGTTAATTCTTAAATGTAACTTCTTCAAGTTCGAAGGTCGAATGTATTTACAGACATCTGGTGTGGCAATGGGCTCCCCCTGTGGAGGGGCTTATGCCAACTGCATAATGGCCCAATGGGAGAATTCCCTTTTATTTCATAATCCAACTTTCAAAAGGCATGTCGCCTGGTACACTCGGTACCTGGACGACATGTTCTTTTTGTGGAAAGGCCCACCCGAAGATATTCCACCTTTCATCGCTTCTATGTCCCACATGACCAACTTCTTGGAATTTACTTATGAAAGTAACTCCTCAAGTATTAATTTCTTAGACATATTGTTACACAAGGATGAACAAAACCTAAGATTTAAAAGCACTATTTATCGGAAACCTACACATTCTAATGGCTTTTTACATTTTTCCAGCAGCCACTCGTACCATCAGAAGAAAGCCGTAGTAAAAGGACAAATGGTACGGGCAGCTAGGATGGTCACTGAAGAAAAAGACTTCCTAGATGAATGTGTTAATCTTTCTAACATGTTTCACAACAGAGGTTACCCTTGTAAAATGGTAGGGGAGATAATGCAAGAAGTAGTACAGAAGCGGAATATAGGGCACTTTAGTCCTATATTAAACACTGAAGTACAACTTCATTTTATAAACAGGCAACTTGAGGGTGAATATTGTGTTCACGCAACTCAACGTGAATCACAGTGTAACCTAAAGTTTCTATGCACTTTCTCCATAGACCATAAATTTATACGGGACATTTTATGTAAGAATTGGGCCATACTTTCAAGAGATAGAAATCTTAATGATAAGTTTGGGGGCCCCCCATCTATTACATTTAGAAGAGGGGTCAACCTGAAAACTTTGTTGGAAACTGGCAAACCTACTACACGCATACACAATTTTGGCATGACAAAATGTGGGTTTTGTACTCAATGTAAGTTTATAAAAGAAGGGTATTCTGTGAACATTAACAACATCGAGTACAGAATTAGGGGCAAATTCAACTGTAACACTAAAGCGATAGTGTATGTGGCAACTTGCTCAGATTGTCACGCTTTCTATATAGGAAAATCAGAGCGTAAGCTCAAACAACGTATATATGAACACTGTTACGCTATTAACAAGAAAAACGAGACAAATGCATTGGCTTGCCACATTATTGAATATCCAACACATAAATTTAAATTCACAGTGTTGAAGCAGGTAGACCACACTCCATATATTGGCCCCTGGCAAATCCATCTAGAGATGGAGGAACTATTTTGGCAAATTAGAACTGCAGCTGGTGATATACCAGGGTTAAACGAACAAACATCTATTGCTTGTGTTCTGAAAAAACTGACCTTAAAAAGATAGGTTATTCTCAACTTTATGAATTAACCTTATAAGAATTTGCTTAATGTACTTTTGTATTTTTGCTATTGTGTTAGAATGTAACAACTTTGATTATTCTGCTATGAATTGGCATCAGACTTACTTGATGTGCTTTACACAATACCTTTTAGTATGTGAACTTTTTATGAATTTAGCTTAATTTAGTCTAACTTCTTATTTTTCTATTCAACAAATTTGTGTATTTAAGACATATACATTTTTAAAGAATACTTATTGGGCACTTATGTAGTATTTAAATAATTGCTTCTAGAAATGTATCTATAAAGCATTGACAATAGTGCTTAGAAGCATTTAGTAAATAATGTTATTAGGTGAAACAGTATTGGTAACGTTTACCATTCTACAGACATGGCCCTTTTAAAACTTGGTGTTTTTTGTTCACATATTTTTATTGTTTAATTGCTTAATAGCATTATCAGTTAACTAATGACTGAAGATTTTAAATATGAGTTGCTGCCTGGAAGTTTGTTTGAATTCATTTGGTTGTTTGTTATTTCTGAAGAAGGAGGGGCACAGGTCCTTCCGAAAGCGCTCAGTTTATTAAACCGCATTTTAAACTTATCGGGAGTTTGCATCTGCTTTGTAGCGTTCTGCTCACAGTTTCGCTCGTCATATTTGTGGTTCCTCTGGACTTGCAACCAAGTTATTGCCTGCACCTATGTGTCCTTGTACAGCCAATGTAGCAACCTATTATGTGGTTTGTGTATTGCTGCTGTCCACCAAAGGGGATTACTCTACCTTGGTGGAAGCTGGTTATACAGGTCAGGTACTGCTGAGTCTATATAGCTACAGTGGATATAAAGGGGGCACACCCCTGTTACAGTGCCTGGTATTTGTGCAATTGGAACATGGACACCACAACAACTCATTTCAAAACAATTCCCACCTGTAATGTGACCTATAGCCTGTACAATTCAATTGAAAACATAACAATCTGGTCTGCAAAAAAATGGAAATAATAATAAGTACAATAAGTCAGTTGAATGAGTGCGCACACCCTTAAACTGATATGTTGTGTATGCACCTCTTGAGATGGTTACAGCATTAATTTGTCTTGGTTTGGACTCTAACATCATGGCACATCTTCACTTGGCAATAATTGCTCACCTTCCTAGACACACCTTTGATTGTATTTCAATGGGATTTTATGGGTTAGGGGTCACATTCAAGATGAGAAACATTATGAAATGATCTTCTGTGGTCTGATTGTCATACAACACACAAAACTGGCATTCCAACAGGGGTGTGTACACTTGTGATATCCACTGTATATAGGTGTTGATATAGCTGGTAGTGGTAGGTATGTACTGAGAGTCATAACCACAGTTGGACACTCCTCCGATTAATATCTGAAAATCATACCTACTCTAGTCAGGGCAATGCAACAACCAGTAGCTGTACACATGTATATTTGTTGTATACACTGGCACTGATATCACATGCATGTGCAACATGCAACACCTATGTATCAGACTGCTTGAAACCCATTTGATTAGGTTTGTGCCTTCCAGCTGAACATATGCATACATACATATGCTCAGGGGATACTTGGTATACATTTCTGTTCTATGTTAGTATGGCACACTGTATTTATAGTCTTGCTGCTCAAGCAAACTTCTCAATCTGTTATAGCATTATGTCTGGACAATGGCATAATAGAAAAACAACAAATAATGAAAATGGACTGTAACAGCTAGACATGGGCTGTTTATTAAATGTAAGCACTTTCGGCAGGATTATTACCCCACTTTCTTCAGACAAACCAAAACAATGGCACGCATAAATGGGTGATAAAAGGGACATCAAAACTGATACTGTATTAATATAGCTGTACCAATCATTAGTACGTTGATTGCACAGTAGCCTTTGACATCACTGAGATAACCTGGAAGATGTCCAACAGTCATAATTAGGCAATTACGTTACAATGTCATTGCTCACAGACCTGCCAATGGTTTGGCTGACATAACACAGGCATATGTGTATGTGACTACAGCTATCAGTCAGATATGTGCTTATTGCCCAGCAGAACACTGTACAGTTGAATGTTATTAATTCACTATATCACATGCAGTTCAACACAGATGTCTCCAACAGTAATTTACTATACACACACCCTATAGAGGTCTCTTACAAGACAAACATGTGTCATACTCATATTCACAGGTAACATGGATATGGACAACATCCCATTAACTAGCCTAGCAGTGGCAGTCAAAACTGTTTGACAGGCACCCCAGTGGTTGTCATATATGAGCTGTCCTTTCCCATGGTGAGTCAGGGTCCTGGTCTGTGATCCTACCTCTCAGCATCTCAGAGCATCACATCTGGACAAAGCCTAAAATGATGGGGGGATAAATAGGGACAGACTTTACATATTCCTGTTACAAACATAGGTAGTTTGTAGAATTATACATTTTGCATTACTGTGAATATTCTTAAGGATCTGGAGTCTTAAACTCAAGTGTTTGTAATTACTTGATGTCTTCATTCCTCAGCCATTTGGTAGAAGAGTACATATTTCAGGAGGAACAGATAAAAAACTGTGATGGGGAAATCTGGACATTCTGTGAAGATCTCTACAGTTGAAAGATATGTCTGTGATCTCTCCCACTGCAAAGAGGACCAGATGCTATGGCCATAGCAGCTGCTCAGCAGGACATTAGTACAGCAAGTCTTGTTGGGACATATATTCCTCCAAATCATATTTCCCATTATCACAGGCCAAGTACTACATTCAATTACATGCATACATGTTCCACTTACCTTTTTTATTTCTTCTCTTTTCCAGTTTATGTTTTATTTGTTCTCTCTCTCTCTCTCTCTCTCTCTCTCTCTCTCTCTCTCTCTCATAGGTTCATAGGTAGGTACTAGGCTTTCTGCCAGATGGCATTTATAAGCCAAACCAGAGTGTGTCGGCTATTGCCGCCCCATTGATTAATTAACTGATCCTCTCTCTCTCTCTGTGTGCACTACAGGGATAGAGCAGGTTTGAATAGGTGGGAGCATGGCTTTTGTAGGTGATGCTCATAACCAGGTGATGGCCTGTACACCTATTGGGGCTCTCCACTTGCTAATTGCATGCAGAGCAGCTGCGTAGTTCTTCCAATAGCCAATGTCACGGCAACACACTCCTATAATTGAGTACTCCATGTGGGCATTGGCCCTTTCTCTTACTTGTGAAGAAGACATCCAGGAGTTGTGTGAGCTGTTACCTCTTACAACAAGACTTGTGGAGACAAGCCAACTAAATGGTGGAGAAGGTTCAAGACTTAGGGGCAGAATGTGAGTATTGCTGTTATATGTTTGGAATACTGCTAGTTTAACAGGGTTTGTCTGCACATGCTACTCCTGCATGGGTTTCAGTCTGACAAAGTTCTGTCTCTGCATAGCTCTCAAATGTAGGGCCATCCACATAATGTCCACAGGTTAGCCTGTTATTTTTGATCTGTTCACCAGACAGGTGTTGTCCTTGGCAAAGCAGTAGCATACTCTGGTGATTCCATTATGTAAATGGTAACATCCATTTGTTTTTCTGACTTTATATCCCTCAGAATAGATATGTTACAACAAACCCTGTAACACCAGCAACTTTCTCAGTGTATAACAGCAATATTTCAAGTATGTCCATGTATTTGGGCCTTTGTCCATCAATTATGTCAGGCTTTGTCCAGATGTCATACAGTAGGAGGTTGATAGGTATACTGGTCTACCATTATTTAGTACTGTAATTCCTGCTGAGGGGAATGGCTAGAAAACATGTTGAAGTCTGTACATTCAAGAGGTTGTTGTATAGAGAATGCTCTTAGATGCCCTTGTAACATATTTTATGTGGGGGAAAGAACACATGTTTTAAAACTAGGCTGTTAGAACATGTGAGACATACTAATGATAAGAAATATGACAGCTCTATAGCCATATATTTGAATAAATCTCGCCGTGGGGACAGTAGTGGGTTCCAAGGTACTGTTTTTTAAAAAGTCTGTTCCTCAGTTTGATGAAACATTCATAAAAGGACAACTGTTATGTACAAACTCAATGTATTAACTGTGATACTTTATCCCGTAGACAGTTAAATGAGGAGTGTAATTGGAGGCTGTGTATTTAATTATGTAATTAGGTGTTAATTACTTCTTGTGATTAAGGCATGTGTTTCTGGTAATGTTTTACTCCTTGAAGGCTTTGGCCAAGACATCAGAGTGTAGTAAACATGTGTGAATTACTGGCTGGTTGTATTTTTTTTTGCTATGTTCAGACATTTTATTTGTTTTGCTAAGAGGTTGTTGTATGTCTGGCCATTGTGTATGGCCTATTATGATTTTGTAGCAGTGTACTGTTCACTTATTTATTTGGACTGTTGGGGGGCAGATGCGAGTGTCATGGCTGTTTTTGTATCCAACTGTGCATGCTGCCCCAGTTATTGGTGGTCTATCAGCAGCATATCTTTGTATGTGCATTTTGGGACATGTATGCATATATATATATATATATATATATATATATATATGTATATATACATGTATGTATATATATATATATATATATATATAGATATGTGTATATATGTATATATATATATATATATATATATATATATATATATATATATATATATATGTGTGTGTGTGTGTGTGTGTGTGTATATATGTATATATATATATATATATATATATATATATATATATGTTTATGCATATATGTATATGTATATATTTGCATACATACATATATATATATATATATATATATATGTTTATGCATATATGTATATGTATATATTTGCATACATACATATATATATATATATATATATATATATATATATATATATATATATATATGTGTGTGTGTGTGTGTGTGTGTGTGTGTGTGTGTGTGTGTGTGTGTGTGTATGTGTATATATATATATATATATATATATATATATATATATATATATGGATCTCCCTACATATTTCTCTCTTTTGAGATTTACACTTCATACCCTTTGTGTACTTCATGCTAATGCAAAGCCTGTCATTCTATTGACTTTGTACGTTTGTGAGAGCAATATCTCACATTTGTCCATGTCTTTGCCCAGATTACTTGTCTGGTTAACAAGTAATGGTGTCCGAGGACACTCTTGCTATATTTAGATTGCTGTATGGCAATTATGGAGTGCAGGGGGCATGTCTATACTGAGAGCACTGCTGTCAGACACCCCCCCCCTGCGTTCATGCATAGAACAGTGTCCATTTTAGAGCATGGTAGCACACCTTCATGAATATGCATGGCACGCTGCCTTGCTGTATGGGAACGGTCCCTTCCATGCAAGAATAAGTTATTCTTGCACGGAAGTTTGCTGAATCGCGGGGAGATAATTTTCACAACACCAGGAAGGGGAAGTGTGCAGGGACAATAAACAAATGATATATGAGGACACGAGGTGAGACTGTTCTGAATTCGAGGAGGGTTTGATGCATTTTTTTATTGACAAAAGAAAAGCTGCTTGACATTCTGGTGCTGCAGATAAATGACCAGATATACATTCTGGACATAAGACTGCACATAATTCCTTCAAAAAATGTAAAGATCTAGAAAGCATGGTAAGCAGGCTTATTAAAATGAGTAGCTCACTAATGGTGAGACAATGAATTTCAGACCTTACCGCTAACTAGCAGAAGAAAAATATTTTCCTTTTGAGAAAAATATGGTAAATGGAGATACAATAAAAAGGCCTGGTGATATTTTGTAAAGATGTAATAGATGTTAAAATGTTACATTTTGTTTACAAATTCTTAGATGAAAATTTATAGTGGATTTTAAACTGAATAATGGCAATTTTTCAAAATGTATTAAAATTTCAACTGCATTATCTACTATTTTTAGGTAATATATGTGTGCTATTTCTGTGAAGATTGTGAGCATTTAACTAAACCTCTTCTAGAAACTGCAACACACTAGACTAGACTGTGAAAGCCTTGTTATAAATGTCAACAATCATGAACTTTTGGATTGATGGTTATGCCGAAAATAGTGAGGGCATACTTAAAGATGAAGCTGCAAGGAATGGAACTATCATAAATCTCCCTTGCAGCACTGCGAAATACAAATATATAATAATGCAATACTGGCATAACAATGCTGTTTTAAAACCTTGTATGAAATGGCTGTCACTAGCATCCATTCCATGTAGGAAAAACATTTACAAATGCTTTGAGGTAGTAATAAACCACCCAATCTCAGTATGCAATTTACCTGATTCTGTCACCTGTTAGTCCTGTATCTCCTCTTTACCACCACAGATTATAGCCCAGTAAGTCTTGATTAAACATTGTATATGTATTTGTTCTTCTCTCCAATAGGCATTGTCTCATAGTTCTACTTGGAATCAATATGTTGCACAAGGAATAACCTCATACAAATTAGAGATTTGTAGTGCTTACTGCTTGTGCACCTGGTTGACATGCTATGATACTGTGCATGGGTGTGATGGGGGGCAAAGGCCACATACTCATGTACAGTTCTAACAACGGACTTTGCATAGAGTACTGGTTAGGATGGGGAGGATGAATGACACCAGTTATACCACTGTGGTACTGGCATGACAATACATTTCATCATTTATATGTACCTGTCTTTGCCCTGTAGATCTCTTCTGTCTCAGATCTTGCAAGCTGTACATGGCAAAAACTAAATTTGCCACCTTTATGGCAAGTTTTCAGAGTACACAGTTGGCACCAGCTTCAGGAACTGCAAAGAGCTGTTGCATACCTCAAGGGTTATGTGCATATCCCCATACACCTTTAATTTCCAGTCTTGCAGAAGCTGACAGACATAAAACATAAAACTTCAGACAAGAAAGAGCAATTATGTATTTATTTATTTATTTTAGTTTGTTTACTGGGATGGCCCATTTTCAGCAGAGGCCGGGGGTGGTTCCACAGACAAGCCACATTTTTACATAGTATTAATATATAGTACAGAGCTTCACTGGCCAGTGCATTGGTGCAGCAGTAGCATTGCTGCCTCACACCAAGAGGTTTTCTGGTTCGATTCTCAGTTGGAGTGCCTTCTGTGCAGAGTCTGCATGCCCTCCCTGCATTTGTGTGGGTTTCCTCTGGGTGATCTGGTTTCCTCCTATGTTACAAAGCCATGCATCTGGAGCATTTCTCTCTGGGCCTCTGCTGAAAATTGTCTTTGTTCCAAGTTGAACTTTCCCAGTTAATAAATGTTAAATAAATAAAACTACATAAATACAGAAAATATTTACAATAGATTTAAGGCAGGCAAGATTTGAAACTATAGCACTAGTTATGAATGTATAGGAAAACAGATAAATTATTTACAGAGAAGTATAAGGCAGGCTTGATTGAATCCATGTACACATGTTATGGCAGGCATGATATACAGATATTTATGAAATAATGGTTATATACTTTCCTACGTTAAACAACTAGAGAGCAGTTTCTATAATAAATATGTATTCATTTTTCTATATACAACAATCAGGGAAGACAGGAAGGAGAAACAATTTCTATAGTAAGTACTTGGGTGAGAAGGTGGAGAGATTTTGGCCAGTGCATTAAATAGTGGTAGAGTGTAGTAGATTCAATATATTTGTGCATGAAAAAAATTACAGTGAGAACTTTACAGGATAGGAAAGAGGGGGGGGGGGCAATATTAGACAGGTTGCAGAAAGGTGCACATACATAGCACTTTCATCCCACAGGACTTTATCAGACTGTCACATCAACATAAAATTATTCAAGTAAATAGCAGAAGCCAGTCACATGATATTCAGTGAACTAATGTTTCAAACTATGTTTTTTTTTAATGCACTTTAAATGTTATCATATTATTCAATCCACAGTGATCACAGGCATCCAATAAAATTTCCCAAACACACTTCCTCCATTCTACTATACATTTTCGTCTTCCTTTCCATACATAGATGCAACCCCTTTCCAAAATAACAAATGTTGACACACTTACTACACAGTTTTATATGTTTAAATAAAGCATTTGTTTCATCTTTATTCATAATCACATAATAATGCTCATAAATTCATTTTCCTAGACTCCTCAATGTCTTTCTAATATAAAAAGAAGTGCATTTATTGAATATTACAACATAATCTAAATGAAATGAGTTGCATATATATACGCCATTTATTTTCTAGACTTTGTTCCTAAGAATAATACTACTATTGCTGTATTATAGCAAATATTTATAGCAATTACAGTTGCACATATTTCATACCCCCTTTATCTTTATTCTTAAAATGGGTTTCAGTTTGATTAAAAATTTATTTTAATGACTTTCCCCTTAAAAATGATACCTGGATACTTCTAAAACTTCAGATATACCTGGTAAAGTTTTGAGTAGCTCTAGTTTCTTCTTTTAATCTCTGTACGTCTATAGAATCCTGCATTTTCGTAACTCAAACTTTGTTAACATCTCCTTTTGTTCTTTTGAATCACCACTTCAGTATCTTTACATAGCAAATGTGGTTAATATTTTCCTTGTATTTCTTCTAAAACAGCAGTTATCCATCATCTATAATGTTATCCAGATCTTTTATAATTTTTCTTTTAAAACACCAGTTTCCAGCAAAAATTCTCCTTTCATCACAGGTCAATCTACTAGCTCGAACCAGTTGCCCTTTCACAATGGGACCATTATAACAGAGTTGCTCTCAGTGTAAGTGACTTACTCTGGCGTTGTTCTGCCCTGATTCCGAAAGATTTGGTCTTAGTGTAAATGACTTACTGCAATATAAGGTTTATCTATAAACAGAATAACATCAAGGGAAGACAGATTCCAAAAGGCTTGCTTTCAGAGTAAGTCACTTACTCTGAGAGTAAATCTTTTAGAGTCTGGCCTAATATTTTTCTTTAACCATACTGGATGCCAGCTGTTAAAGCTCAAATGCCTATTATTTATTATATCTTGATGAGAATCTAAAGTATTGATTACTCTATTCTTGTTTTTTAAATAGAATGAATAAGTAGCTAATAGGATTTCTGTCAAGAGTTCATTGTAAATTTTAAAAAGTATTCACATTATTAAACAAAAAACTATTGCAATGAACTTTTCACTACCGTTCCAAATAATACAATTCTCATCATTAAAATGTTTGCACATTCTGTTGTGTGTCATATAATGTTTATTAAGAATATTCTCCTCTTCCCATGTACCATTAAAAGGTCAGCAAACTCAGAGCCGTTGCAGCCCCCATTGCTTCTCCATTTTTCTGCCTGTAAAACATTCCCCAAAAGATATAAAATCATAAGATAAAAATTGCATCAAATATTTGATGGTCAACCTCACCTTCACAGCTGGCAAGTAGCTTATCTGACACTGGAAACTTCAGAAACACCTTGTCAGTAGACACACACACAAAAAAACAACAGCAACAGCTGCCACTAAATGGTTATTTCATTTTACACGTTACGCAAGACATTCTCAAATCCTATCCATTACTTATAATGCAGCTAGAAACCTGCATCTGACTAATATTTGTTCATTGTCTTTCACTAATTAGGCATGTTTCATTTTCCCACATGTGGGTGACTGATAAATAGACAGAAGGTGGAATAATGCAATGTGTGAAAGTATCTTTTATGATATATACTCCTTTTATGTATTGTGCAGATGTCTTTGGGAACCAAGCATTTTTAACTCTCATCTGAACTTGCCTACAGATTAAGATGAACTAAATATGTACAGAATGATTTGAGTCATCCAGAGTACCATAAGCCATCTTACTCATGGCCATTTCAACAACAGCAGTAGGTAAAAAAGGACAGTCTCATTGAGTTTACACATTAATCGTGTAAGCTTACATTTCAAGGGTATTCAGAACATATGCTTGTTTTTGCTCTGATATCTGCTGTTAGCTTCTCACTTATATGGTGATTGTTTTTACTCTCTCTCTCTCTCTCTATATATATATATATATATATATATATGGATCCATGTCAGTACATCGACAGTTCAAAACAACGAAAGTCACTACTTCGAAACGAAAGCATCGACCGTTGAAAACATTGACAATACAGTCACATAAAGTAAAGTAAAGTCACAAAAACAAGTGCTAACATGGGTCCTGCAAGGGGGAAGTAAAGGATATGATATGATATGATACTGTACCCATACTAAACTCCGCAATATCATATCCTTTACTTCCCCCTTGCAGGACCCATGTTAGCACTTGTTTTTGTGACTTTACTTTACTTTACGTGACTGTATTGTTGATGTTTTCAACGGTCGATGCTTTCGTTTTGAAGTAGTGACTTTCGTTGTTTTGAACTGTCGATGTACTGACATGGATCCATATATACATATATATATATATATATATATATATATATATATATATATATATATAATGTGTGTTGCTACACCTATTACAGTGACTGTGTGTGAGGTAAAAACATGTTTGTAAGTGTATAAGCAGGCAAAGACTTTATGGATTTGGCAGCTATGCCATTTTTTAAAAGGGCATTTTGGTAAGTGTGCATGCAGGGCGTATGAGTGTATGTTTCTCAGAGAATGTCAGTGACTTTTTCAGTCCAAGAATATGGATGGTGTTGATTGTATTCTATATGTTTGAATGACTAGACAAATGCATGTCTTATGTGTGTGCTGTTTATTTCCTGAATGATCAGTAGAGCATGTTCAATGAGAGGGTATTGGAACACATGGGTATAGACCCCCTATGTGTTTTGCAGGTGATCATAGGAGTGTTGTAACTAAAAAGCATAAGTGATCAGAAAACTGTTATACTGCATGTATGGTGTAGAATGGATGAAAACTATCAGAAGTAGCTTTTATCTGAGACTGGTGTGTGTGTGTGTGTGTGTGTGTGTGTGTGTGTGTGTGTGTGTGTGTGTGTGTGTGTGTGTGTGTGTGTGTGTGCGTGTGCGTGTGTGTAATTCTGCATCCTGAGCAACACAGTCTCGAAGTTGGTTGTAAATTTTCTGAAGAGATGAAGGGGAGGCATAGGACATGATCACTTAAGAAATTTGTTTTCTGTGTACTTCTGTGTGTTCCAGTGAATGGATACTGAGTGGTGAGTGAGTTTAGTATGTGTGTATTCATGTGAATGAATGAATTTGACACTTGATGTTTAGACTAGTTGGGGAGTTAGCTTAGTCAATGCATTTTTTTCAGTAAAGTGGTCCTTCACTATTCTGACATCAAGACTTAAGACCAAACTCAATTATTTCTGCATTATGCATATGGGGCTTTTCATTTTTTTTAAATTACAATTTAATTAGAAATTATTTGTAAAATTAGTGTGCTGTTCAATCTAGATATGCTTTAGCTATTGGTTATATAAAATGTGGATACTCTAAAGAGACAATGCAAGTGTTTTACAATATAAAGGTTGTTAAAATGGATGTGTGCTATGTAGTTAGTCCACCAACCAATGTGGTTGATTTAGTTCCTAAACTAAAACAGAGCTTCCATCATACAATACACAAAGGGTCCCTGGAGCAATATAACTTGGACAAAGACCTCGCCCATACCCTATTCTTGACCAACAGTCTTATTCTGTCTGCATGTGATAAATGTGTTAAAAGATGTGATGAGTGCAGTAGTGCTAAGTGACAGACAGGGAAGGGTACTGACAGTCTGTCACTCCCTGTGGCTATGGAAACAGCTGTAAAGGTATCTTAGAAACAAAGACTTCAGCAAATTATACCATGTTATGGTAAATGGTTACTGCCTGCTTACATTGTCCATGCTTCCACACAATCAATACTTTTGTCTCATTGTTATGACCCTTGATTGTATGTGTTTAAAGCAGCCCCACAAGTGTAGATGACAATAGCATTGTTTTTTTTTTTCTATTTAAACATTTAATCTGGTACATGGTAGCTATCACCTATGGTAGAGAACTGCAGTATGCAGAACCCGCACAGCTCATTGCCATGACTGCAGAGGATACATCATCTGTGTCCATAGTAATTGAAGGATCAGGTCAAGTGAGTGTTCCCAAAGGTTGAAGGTCAAAAGAATTACTGTTTCAAGGGTGGGCCAAGTATGCTTAACTGGACTGCCTACCAAGGAATGCAGTTACATCTCTTCCACTAAAACTACAAATATGTTTGTTGTCTGTACATAGCATGCTGCTGCAGTTGCCAAGCTATATTTTGCTGAGTAATATGTCATCAGTACTTGGTCAGTATGTAGTATTTAGTACTATGAAGCCACAGTTGGACACCCATAAATTGCACAATATAGTCCATAACATACACATTAGTAAATAATGGGCTATACCCTGAACACCATTTATATACCAGCCATGTTTCTGGAGGCATAGAGGTTTGCAGCTGAGTATAGACTACTGTCAGTGGGAAGCCTTACAACCAGAGGGTTCCCTACCACAGAAATATTTTCAGGTAATAGACTGCCCTATCACTGAAGTTTCCCAGTAGATGGAGCACCAGCAAAGATGGCAGTCCCACTAGCTGAGCTGCGTGGTAATGAGGAATCTGGGGCAGCAGACTAATGCTAGTTAGCCATGAGTTCTCCCCTAGAAATTACTCCAGCGCCCAATTTACACTACTGAATGATTCAGAGAACTTCCTGGTTGTGTAAATTGCAATGGATGAAGAAAAATTTTGAAAAGATCAAAAGATGGTGGTCAAACATTGAGCTCAATGGAAACAGTCAAGGTGCAGGTAGGTGAGGGAGGTGTATTAGTGTGCCCATGGAAGTATGTGTACATGTTTGTAAAGACATGAATGAAGTTGGATGAATGTGTGTGTGTGTGTGTGTGTGTGTGTGTGTGTGTGTGTGTGTGTGTGTGTGTGTGTGTGTGTGTGTGTGTGTGTGTGCGCGTGTCCATTGGTGTGTGTTTTTCTGCCTGCCTCCGTGGTCACAGCAGGGAGATTAGGTAGGGAATCAAGAGTACAGATGTGTGTGTGTGTGTGTGTGTGTGTGTGTGTGTGTGTGTGTGTGTGTGTGTGTGTGTGTGTGTGTGTGTGTGTGTGTGTGTGTGTGTGTGCTGGCCTTTGAGTGGTGGGACTCTCTCTGACTCTCAGCCAGTATTTTAGAAAAAAATGATCAGAAATGTATGTACATTCAGAAAATATGCATTTAAGTATAGCTGCGAAGCAAAGCAGATTATGTCAGGAAAAGAAAAATCATTTGCAGACTGTAAAATATCAAACCTCAAGAGTCTGGCTTTCTAAAACTCTATGTCACATAAATGAACTCTCTACAAATGCCCTGTTTATGAAGGTACATTATAGAAACTGTAATAGATTCTAAATAATTATATAGTATGTCTTATATACTTACAACTTCTGTGATTTGGAGTGTTCTGCGGACTGCATAGTGAGCACATCCTTTATGCATTTTGTTTGCCTCTAGTAATGTTCTCTTAAAATGTAATGTTTTGCTTTAGGCTTATTAAATTCATTCTTCCCTCCCACTGTTACTATTCTATTACTTGGTATAGCAAAAGATTTATACAGAGACAGGAAATGTGTATGCTGAGAGTAATACTATACTTATTTGCTTAATGCAAGTGCATGTTAGAAAGAGAAAACCCACTTTATTATGTACATTTATATAATTTTATACTAACAGCAGCAATGAAAAATGCTTAAGCTGATCTGTAATATGAACAGAGTATCCTGGCAATTTATTTTCAGTGCAAACCCTGTGTGCAAGGAATATTGAAGTGCAAATTGTCCTAAGTGAGACAGGCATCAGCACGTACTTAAACTGAATTGCAAATCAGCCTGATATTTTTTCTATATTGTGGGGTGTGGCTGATGCCCATGTCTATAAGCACATTTGTAAATAGTTAATAGAGTGATATAAATGCTTCTTGAAGTGGTACACATGTAGCTGCAGAAGGATGAGAGCTGAAAAATAATCTTTGAATAAGTTACTACGTAAACAAATAAATCATACATATTGATTAGAATCCTACAGAGAAATAAGGCTGGTACACAGTTAATAATGGATCTAAGAAAAAAAGGTATTGTATCACATTGGATTTGTGGTCCTACTGCCCACTCCCCCAAGAGCTTCAAGGTATGGGGCTATATCTGTGTCAACTCCCTTCTTACAGAGAAGGCTCTGATGAGGTTTCCAGTTTTTAAATGACACTTCCTAGGTTGTTGTTCTATTTTGTTTTGCAGCTTGTAAGCGTTCATGTTGATTACATTTTCTGCATCATCCTGATATCATTCTCAGGAAACCTACTATAGGTCAAGTTCTGATATCGCGGTGCTCAACACTTCATAGCATGAGTACCATACAATACTCTCAGTCAATAAGAACACTGGAGCTGACATAGCTTCAGACTGCCTGCTGGGTTATTCTTAGAGAAAAGGGGGGGGTGATGTTTTACATTCTTTTCAACCATTTCCCTCTTCTCCACATAAGTGCAACCTCAAAGTTAGTACATATGCAGACTGGGGTGGCGTGAAGGGATAGCATCACTTGTAGGATCTTTGGTGTTTTGGCATTTTAGATGTAATGGCAATTACATTTATGCCAAAATGTTGTGAATTACCAGTTCTTTGAATCGCATCATCTTTGTTGACATTTAGTTTAGCAAATAGAATCAGCAAGTCAGTACAATATGTTTTAAGCAGAGAAAATACATTTTAAAACTGGTTTACACTACAAAACTGGCACAAAGCTGGTGCACTTGGCCCTATTTGGTCATGTGTGATTCAGTAAAGCAATACCTACATGAACTCAAGTGGTTGAAGGTGGCAATGAAGCTATATGATGAAGAGATGTGGTCGCAGACCATCATTTATTGACCTCTTAGCCAAAATTGTTTGGTCATGATGTCTTTATTGAATGGTATTTTGATTATAAATTTAGGAACTCCTATCTTATCTTTAAGGTTGCTTACAAGGAAGTAACTTCTTTTAAAGAAAAGAATACAAAGCTTCTCTCTATGCAAAGAGAATAAGGGAGGCCTTTGGCACCACAAAAAAAAAATTGTGTAATTTTTGCCGAAGTGTAATCTTAACAGTTGCTTTTGGTCAAGTTTCTATGAATGAAAAGACCTAAATCTGAAGAGAGGCAATAACTGATTTTAAGAGGGTAGAGGGAGATGACTAGAAATGAACAAGGAGAAGCTTGAAGTAAAAGAAGTACTTATTAGACAACACATGGAACAGGAAGCTAGAAAAGAGAAACCAAGATGTAAAACAACACTGAAGATGAAAGGGAGGGCTATGAAAATACTTCTAAATGGAATGACAGGCACTTTGGAACACTTATGCACCTGCCTTGAATGGTGCTTTAAGTTAAATGCAGACTGTTTCTGATTCATCCTTAATAGTATACTGTATAATTAGAAACAAAATGTTACAGGTACATAAGGCATTAGAGCTGAAAATGCAAATGGCATTCCAGACTACTCCCATTTAATGACACCGGGGAAGACAATGACTGGAAAACTCAAATCCAAAAGAAGATTCATAAGTTAAACGGGTTCAGGAGTATCAATATACTTGATTAATGCAGACTGGCTGAGACACTAAAAATGCATAGATATTATGTTAATAGTACATCTATGTCCCATTTCACAAAAAATATGATAATTAAAAGTGGAAATAAGGATGAAGGACAAAACTCAGAGGTAAGTATAGAATAGCAGAAAATAAAAAAGCGTTTGGATCTATTGTACAAGCAAAGGCAAAATATGCTGCTCAAAAAAGCTCAATGGCAGAGTGACCAAAATTTGCAGAGAATACCCTTTAAGATACGGAGATGTTCCTGCAAAGCTCTTAAGTCCATGCCCACATATTTGTAAAAAAGTATCAGAAAAGGGCAGAGAAGACTCTGTCTAAGCCCTCACCCCCTATCAGTTACCTTCACTCTATGATTCATTATGTGAATAATAGCACATAATATCTCAGACACTGCCCCAAACTGGCTTAACCTGAAACTACATCTATCTACCCATTTTTACCTAACTATAGACACTGCATATACCTCACCCTCACACAAACACCCCACATAAACTTAAACATCTCTTAAATCAAGTGCTTAGTATTCTCAAACCATATTCCTGGAGATTATCAGTCTTTTTGACCCCATAAAAACAGAAACAATGGACCTTCTTACAAACCTTAGTTTTACAATCTTTTTCAAAACCTGCTAGACTAAACCTTTGCTTAAGGAATCACACTCTAACTACCCTCTGGATCACCACTTGCCCCTGTTTCCAAAAAAAAAAACATCAACTTTAAATTCAGGTATTGTTTTCCAACATAAACTGGTAAGACATAACTAAAGTGGTGTCAATGTTTGCTTTTCATTTATATAAATGTGAGATTGTCCATGTAATATGTGATAATTTAATAAAAATGTTTTTTGTTAAAAAATGACATCTGTCCCCAAGCCCCTTTATTGTCATTGCCATATTAACTGACCTCCTACAGAACAATCAAAACTAACATTTCACTACAATTACCAAGTAATTCAAACAGTGGATGAATCATGAAAATCTTTGAAGAATGACCCATCCCAAGTGATAGAGTAAGGTTCACACCATTGCATAACTCCTCTCAGAAAATTGCTCTTAACAAACCCAAACTGTTTTGTAAGTTTCTGAACATAAATAACAGGATAGGGCCCTGCCAGCTCCCATTTTAAAAGTTAATTCAATGCCTACTACCATCAGGTAACCTATCCAGTACTGATTTCATCAAAGAGCTATCCCACCCCACTCCCAACTTCATCATATTCTCTATATCTAATATTGTCTAACCCATGAACCTCCAAAATTTACTCTATTCTTCAAAGCAATTTCTACTAAAGAATATTCAACAACACCCTTCATCTTACTATGTGAATATTTTCTTGTGCAACTCCCTCAAAATATTGTATAACAATTGTCTTACCCAAAACATCATCCACCTAGAAACAAGCTTTCATCAAACTCCATCCCAAAACCCCTAAATCAGCTATCTTACACTCAAGGAAAAATATTAGAAAAAATTACATCCAACATTATGACTATCTTAACTCCAGCAAAATCCTCTCCTAAAACAGCATTGGTTTGGGGAAAGCAGGAGCACCTAGACTATTCCGTTATGGCTCATTGATGACATTTTCTTGTACCATTACATGAACAGACCCTGTTCATCTCACTATAGCATTCAGCCCGATGAATAATTTCTATTTGACTCACTTACCAAAGATGGAATAAGTGACCAGTTCCTAGAATGATTCAAAAGGTTATTAACAAACAGAAACTAATCCATTAAAATAAGGAACACTATTAAGCCTTCATTATCTCTAACCTACAGACCTCCTCGAATATGAGTCATGTCACTCCTACTTTTTCCTTATTCTTCAGCTTTCTCTTTCAGATGACCTGCCCCACATCCCAGTCATTATCCATACAGTCTGACTATCATTAAAACACACATATGCATGCTCTATAACCAATACAGACATGTATAGTTTTTTTATAAACTGAGATTTCTCAGAGAATGGCTTAACTAAGTAGTTATGATGTACTTATGCGACCATAATAAAGTGAAATAAGTCATATCTCCAGCTTGTGGAGTTTGGATTTAAAAGCTTGAAAATACCATTAAAGAAGTGCAAAGGTTCTTTTACAATTTCTTTTTGTTGTGATTATGCCTCATTTTGAAAAGTAGACTTTCTTATTCTAAAATGTGTAGTTTTTTTTTCCTTTAGCTACTTCAGTAGACCTATATTTTTTTTTAAGTTTAGACTTTACTAGGAATTTATTTGTAATCTATAGAGATCATAATCTATAGATTATGTTAAAAAAAAACAAGGAAAAAAGATAAGGTTAACTTTTTTCTGACTTTGGAACATAATCGTGGCATCCATGTACTGTGGATAAATTCCTAGCAACGTTTTTTTGTACTTGGCATACAGTGTAATAATACAGATGTCAAACTACAGTAAACAGCCTTCTATCAAATTGTAGTAAAAAGTTGTCTACTTTGGAATGATCACTTTACAGTATCTTCATCATCACAGATGAACACATTATTCTAAATGTTTTCTTTCCAGCACTAAATCCTTGCTGTGTAACATGCACACTCACGGTGTAGTGGGAATGCCATTGTGGTCATTCACACATGTGTAGTTTTCTCCCTAAAACTGATCCCTCAGTTCATTGCTAGACAATGATTCATTAGTTTTACATCTGTTTTATTACACTGTATGAGAAGCCCTATACTCCTTACTCAGAACCTTATCTGTTCCATCTTACTTTTGTTACCTTTCACTTGAATATAGTTGCATTTATGTTTTTTTTTTTAATTGCCTGACTGAGTAACAAATTTGTTGCATTCTGATTATTTTGTAATATAATCTGCTACAGGCTACAGAAAACAAGCCAACCCACTACAGAACTATTTCTCCCCCCTCTAATACATCATCAGAAGGCAGTGCTGGATGACATGGAATCAGGAAGGAATTGTACAGTTACACAGCATACATTAAACAGAAACATCATTTTTTTTTAATTAATAAATATAGATCCACTGAAATAGCTAAAGAAAAAACTACAGATTTTAGAATAAGAAAGCCTACTTTACAAGATGCGCGTGCAATTATAACAAAAATAAATGGTTAAAAAAAGTCAGTGGGTATTCAGAAGCCTTACAGTTGGATCACTTGTATGTCATTATGGAGTAGTTTGCATATATTTCCTGCTCCAAACTCAAAGGAGTTTTAAGGTTTTACAGAGTGAAGATTCAGGTTTTTCTGGGATATTTTCTTTTTTTTCCCTTTTGTTTTGATGCACACACACACACGCACGCACACACACACACACACACACACACACACACACACACACACACACACGTGCACACACACACACACACACACAGATAAAGACAGTTGTCATTCAAATGCTTGACAAGTTTATGTGGGTATAAAAATGTGCAACGGCACAAACGTATGACTGTATATTTTTGAGAATCACATTTAACAGAGTCTACGTTTTATATAGTATAGGTTTGTAGGAATATGCAGGAAAATTAATTTTGACTGAAAAGGTGCAGTTGTGAAAATATGCAAGCCTGTATTTTAGCAGGTATTGTGTATGTGTGAGTTTTCGCAGGTTAAGGTTGGAGTTAGTGTTAGGTTAGGAAACAGATTTAATCTTATGCCTTGTAGGTGTTGTTTGTGATCTCCATCCTTTTGTTGTGTGCACTGTGTACTATTATGTTAAAGTTTTTATTATCTTATTGCACAAGCATAGATGGTTCAACCAGTGCCCTGGGCCAGTATTATGAACCAGCACCCCCACACCCTCAGCTCTTCAAGTGAAGAGCACTTCACTGTAATAAGCCAATCTCTGCATTGTAAGTGATCAGCATATTACAGCTAGATGTTCACCCTCCAGATTTTCCCAAAAAAAAAAAAAAGGATATTTGTTCTACTTGCACATCAAACAGGTGGTCAGCTGGATGAAATGCCACCCTCTCACCCAAGCCATTCATGTCCTGTTTCTGTGCTCTACCCCTAACCCTCCTTCAACATATTTTATTAAAGATGAATACTTTCTTCTTTTTAAACTGTAGAAAACTGCTTGCTACAAATGTAGCAAACAGTTGCTACAGCTTATACCCTGCCTGCACGGAGTGCTCCAGTGCTCCAGTTTTAGTTTTTAACGTCTACTATCTTAACGTGTTGGATCGTAGGCAGAATTGGGGTTAGGGTGACCACACATGAGTGTATATATATATATATATATATATATATATACATTTTATATATATATATATATATATATATATATATATATATATATATACACACACACACACACATATATATATATATATATATATATATATATATATATATACACACACACACACACACACACACACATATATATATATATATATATATATATATATATATATATAATATGTATATATAGACATAGATATACATTTTATATATATGTTTGTCATAACAGTATAATTTATATGGGGTGGATAAAAGTCTTATTTACTACTCAAAAAGGTACTAGATGAATGGTGCGTTAACCATTTTGAAGGGATAAGCAAAAGTATGACCTCTTATGTTGCAGCAGTGGCTATTCATCCTGGTACATCTGATACAAAACTCCTAGAATGATGGAGATGGCTTCCACCACTTTAATGGACTTCTGGCAATAAATTGTATTGCTTATAGTATTTAACTCAGCAAGTATGTTAGAGAGATGTGTGATACTCTGACTTGTTTGCAACCCTGAATTCATGAAAGCAGTTATGGACCATCAGACTTCAACAAGAATACTGTGTTCTTGAACTTGGCTACTTTATTTATTGCATTTGTTTTTCAGATAGTGAGAATACTGGGAAAAATATACTGTATCATGAAGAAAATACAGCATAAAATATTAGTCTAACATAAAGGCTCCATTGCATAGACAGACAGAGCCTTGACTATTATTAAAATGCCAGGGGCTTGTCTGGGAGAACAGATGCTAGAGATGCCAGCCAAGGAAAGGTAGAAATTACAAGGCTTTGCCTGCTAGCTTCTTCTTGAGGGACAGGAGCATGCATGTTTCTTAGGGGTTACGAGGGACAGGAGCATGCATGTTTCTTAGGGGTTACATCTCCCTTTTGTACTCCATGTAGAAACAGGGACAAATAAGGAATACATCAGCTCAGTACTTGGGGAAGGCAAGTCAGAGTGCAATATGCTGTTGCTATGGTGAGGAATGTCTCTACTCTGTGCTAAATGCAGGACTCACCTTCAATGTGTTGTCTGAGGCATGTCTAAGACATATGTTAAGTATAATGCAAAAATCCCATGTTGGCTGCCAATATGACAAATTTGCCATAAGTCAGACTTACCTCTAAAGAGGAATGGAACATAGACCTCTTATCCTGTGTGGGGAGTGAATGCAAATGGAAGCAATGACCAAAAGGGTGGCTGGTAGGCCAAAAAGGAATACATATACACATGTATTCCTTAAGATGCAACAGTCAAAACAATCAAACACAGAGGAGTTTTATTCATTAAATTTATTACAAAAGTGAC
Source organism: Protopterus annectens (assembly GCF_019279795.1). Lineage (NCBI taxonomy): Eukaryota > Metazoa > Chordata > Ceratodontiformes > Protopteridae > Protopterus > Protopterus annectens. The sequence continues at coordinate 988,842,801 of NC_056739.1, read as the reverse complement.
AGATCAATATCATGTGAGTAAAGAGTGCAGAATAACCCAATGCCTGAAGAGTGGTAACAGACAGCAGTAGTAACTAATTACACAGTACAAGATGGTATCACTGTAGCAATGGCATTGTGCATCATTTACAGACAGAATAAGAGAGAGAGAGGGAGTGAGAGATACCAAGATATGGCAGGTCAGGATACACAGCCAGTTATATACAATGCAGCGCAACTGTTGAATTTAGATGGTAAGGATGATAGTAATACCATATCCTGACAAAACAGTGCAATATGATAAAGCAAAAGTAAATAATATTAGACTGCAGTCAAAACCTGAGCATGATAGTTTAAGGGATTAACATCTACAGCAAGGGATGGGCGGTGCCAGTAATGAATGTTAAATCAGTGTTCAACATATCTGTCTAATGCAGAGCTATAGTTGTATGTGAAGATAATACAGTCAGTAATGGACATGAAATTGATGTATTGTGGTTAATACTGATTACCTGAAGAGGACAGGAAGGAAAGACAGCACTGTAAATGAGTACTGTTAGGCAAAAAAGAAAATAGTACATTATTTGATTAAATGCATTGTTATTGTTTTAGAGCTCATCTGAGAAAACAACCCCTGGAATACTCCAGCACTGGAACACTGCAAATCAGCAAATTGCAAACTATAACACGGAATAAATATAAAACAAGTTAAAATACAATCACGGTTATATAAAATAAAAAACAGTGCAACATATAAACCATCAAAAAAGAAAAATTCAGTCAATAACTAAAAAATAAGCACATGAATTCAGACTTGAATTAAAATCCTAAGAACAAAAACTATCTCTACATAAAAAGAACAAATGGAATAAACTATAAGTAAGTAAAAAGTAACAGGTATGCAGCATTTTTGTTTATTTATGTATTTATTTTGTGTGTATATGTGTATGTGAATTAACATCTTGTAGGCTTTTAAATAGATTAAAATAGAATCTAAAAATTGTGAAGCTGTTATCTCTTGTAAAGTATTCTGTTCAGTGGATAATTAAAATGTAACTAAAGTAGCAACCATTATTAAATGAGTACAATGTTCTTTACAAAACTTAACTGAGAATCCCAAAAAGTATAAAACTCATTCTGTTGCCAATTATATCTCATAGGTATTACTATTTCTATATTTTTGGGCAAAAGGACAGAAACACAAAATATGTGAAATATCAGCATGTCATAAATTGGAGAAACTGTCTGAAAAAAAGAATTATTTTTGACAGGGGTCATGTAATCAGTGAAATGATAATAAACTCAGCAACATTTTATAAAAAGTTACAAATGTTAAAACAGTCGATTGCTGCTAATTCCAAACCTTAGTCTATTGTGTTCAAGGGTCTGTAATATCTTAATATGCTGAGTACAGAAAAAGAAGAATTTAAGTTTGTGAAATGAGTTTTAATGATAAGACAGTATGTTTTACACTTGTAAATTGTTTATATCCTTCAGATAAGACATTACAAAAGGTCCCATCTGTCTAGGTTGGTGGTAGCTCAGTTGACATAAAAGATCCTGTGGCATATATTTAAAAAAGAGTAGAGGAAGCTCCCTGGTGCCCCTGCCAAATGTCCCCTTGTCAGTTTGAGTACCATCTTGAATCTCCCCTGAAAAGAAGACACTAAGTGGCATTAACCCAGTCAACCAACAAAGAGTAAATAAATAAATAAGTAAATAAATATTTGTTTTTATCAAAACGAGAATAACAGCTCTGAGTACAACATATTCAGTATTAATATGCTCATATGAGTGCTTATGGTAGGCTGTAACAATTAGTGCCTTACTTGGGAAATATGTGATACTGGGGCTCCTCAGTCTGATGAGTGCTGAGATGAACAGATGTGTATATATTGGGGGGTGATAGCCAAGAAGAATACATACTGTAATTATCAAATATAGTGACTTACAATGGAACTTGTGTTTAACATAAGATAGCATAGCTTTCAACCTCGAAGCACATAAAATCTGGACAAAGCCAAAAATAATGGCGGAACAATACCCCAAATATAGGGACACATTTTAAATATTGCTCTTATAAATTTAGAAGGTTACTAGAATGAAAGGTTGTGTATTGCCATGCATTTTCTGAAGGATATGAAGTCTGAAACTCAGATCATCATCTCATCATCTTCTTTCAGCTGGTCCCGTTAGAGGTTGCCACAGCAGATCACCTGTTTCCATTTCTTCCTGTCCTCTGCATCTTGCTCTGTCACACCAACCACCTGCATGTCCTCTCTCACCACATCCATAAACCTTATCTTAGGCCTTCCTCTTTTCCTGTTATCTGGTAGCTTCATCCTTAGCATCTTTTTCCCAATATACTCAGCATCCCCCCTCAGCACATGTCCAAACCAACGTAACAGTGCCTGATGGCTTTGTCTCCAAACCTTCCAACCTGGGCTGACCCTCTAATATACTTATTCCTAATCCTGTCCACCCTCGTCACACCCAGTGCAAATCTTAACATCTTTAATTCTGCCACATCCAGCTTAAACTCTTGCCTTTTTGTCAATGCCACTGTCTCCAACCCATATAACATAGCTGGTCTCACTACCCTCTTGTAGACCTTCTCTTTCACTCTTACAGGTACTCGTCTGTCACAAATCACTCCTGACACTCTTCTCCACCCACTCCATCCTGCCTGTACTCTCTTCTTCACCTCTCTTCCACACTCACCGTTACTCTGAACTATTGACCCCAAGTATTTAAACTCATCCACCTTCGCCACCTCTACTTCTTGCATCCTCACCATTCCTCTATCCTCCCTCTCATTCACACACATATATTCTGTCTTAGTCCTGCTGACCTTCATTCCTCTTCTCTCTAGAGCATATCTCCATCTCTCCAGGGTCTCCTCCACCTGTTCCCTACTCTCACTACAGATCACAATGTCATCTGCAAACATCATAGTCCACGGGGACTCCTGTCTGATCTTGTCTGTCAACCTGTCCATCACCATTGCAAATAAGAAAGGGCTCACAGCTGATCCTTGATGTAACCCCACCTCCACCTTAAACACATTTGTCACTCCCACCGCAGACCTCACCGCTGTCACACTACCCGCGTACATATCCTGTACCACTCTTACATACTTTTCTGACACTCCTGACTTCCTCATACAATACCACAACTCCTCTCTAGGCACCCTGTCATATGCTTTCTCTAAGTCTACAAAAACACAATGCAACTCCTTCCGACATTCTCTGTACTTCTCCATCAACACTCTCAGAGCAAAGATTACATCTGTAGTGCACTTTCCTGGCATGAAACCATACTGCTGATCATTAATCATCACGCCCCTTCTTAACCTTGCTTCCACTACTCTTTCCCATAACTTCATGCTGTGACTGATCAATTGAATCCCTCTGTAGTTACTACAGCTCTGCACATCACCCTTATTCTTAAAAATCTGTACCAAAACACTTTTTCTTCATTCCTCAGGCATCCTCTCACTTTCCAAGATTTCATTAAACAATCTGGTTAAAAACTCCACTGCCATTTCACCTAAACACCTCCATGCTTCCACAGGTATGTCATCTGGGCCAACAGCCTTTCCATTCTTCATTCTCTTCATAGCTATTCTTACTTCCTCCTTGCTAATCCATTGTACTTCATGAATCACTATCCCTACATCATCCAACCTTCTCTCCCTCTCATTCTCTTCATTCATCAACCCCTCAAAGTACACTTTCCATCTCCTCAACACACTCCTCGCTTGTGAGTATGTTTCCCTCATTATCCTTTATCACCTTTACCTGCTGCACATCTTTCCTAGCTTGGTTCCTCTGTCTAACCAATCGGTACAGGTCCTTTTCTCCCTCCTTAGTGTCCAACCTTTCACACAACTCTTCATATGCCTTATCCTTAGCCTTCACCACCTCTCTCTTTGCCATGCACCTCATCTCCTTATACTCCTGTCTACTTTCTTCATCTCTCTGACAATCCCACTTCTTCTTTGCCAACCTCTTTCTCTGTATACTTTCCTGTACTTCCTCATTCCACCACCATGTCTCCTTGTCATCCTTATTCTGTCCAGATGTGATACCAAGCACCTTTCTAGCCGTCTCCCTTACTAGCTCTGCTGTAGTTACCCACCTATTTGGTAACTCTTCACTGCCATCCAGTGCCTGCCTTAACTCATCCCTGAACTCCACCTCACAATTACCCTTTTTCAATTTCCACCACTTGATCCTTGGTGCTACCCTCACACTCCTCCTCCTCTTCTTGATAACCAACGTCATCCTACAAACCACTATTCTATTCTGCCTAACTACACATTCTCTGGTCACCACTTTACAGTCTCCAATCTCCTTCAAATTGGCCCTCCTACATAAGATATAATCTACCTGTGTGCATCTTCCTCCACTCTTGTATGTCACCCTATGCTCCTCCCTCTTGTTAAAATACGTATTCACCACAGCCATGTCCATCCTTTTCGTAAAATCCGCTACCATCTGACCTTCTGCATTCCTTTGTTTAACACCATACCTACCCATCACTTCCTCATCCCCTCTGTTCCCTTCACCAACATGCCCATTGAAATCTGCTCCAATCACCACTCTCTCACCCTTGGGTACAGTCATCACCACTTCATCCAATTCACTCCAAAATTTTTCTTTCTCATCCATTGCACACCCAACTTGTGGAGCATATGCACTAACAACATTCATCATTACACCGTCAATTTCCAGCTTCATAAACATCACTCTATCCGACACTCTTTTCACCTGCAAAACACTCTCAGCATACCGTTCCTTCAGAATAACTCCTACGCCATTTCTCCTCCCATCCACACCATTGGGTGTCATTATTTAGTGAATTCAGTCCTCACCGGCTTGGCACAAAAATCCAGAAAATTACAAATTTTATGAGTAACAAACCAAAAACATGAGGCAAAATCTGGATATTTTGTGAAAATCTGGACAGTTGAGAGGTATGTAAGATAGAGATTTATAACACATACACTCACACAAACATACACGCACTAACACAAATACATATGTGTATAATGTATATGGTCTTCATTGTAATTAATATAGAAATTAGTATCATGTTACAGTATGGAAAACAGACAAATCAGGATTAGGTAAACCAAAAGTAGTTTTAATGGATGACCTATTGCTGGTCGTTTACAGGTATGGAACAAATCAGAGGACTATATGCCACCGGGGAAGTCTGTATTTGTTTATTTAGTTAACTTTGATAACCAGGTAAGTAAATTGACACAAAGACTATTTTCAGTCACAGCTCAGGCAAAGAGACAGTAATAACAGCAGCATCCACATATCTGATTACATTCTGAGTTTCATTTCAAGCCAGTCTGCCAGCTTCGCAGTCACTCTGGTAGAGTATTCCATGTTACAGGGACAGTTTTGGAGGATGCACCTTCTGTTGTTGCCAATGTGTATGGGATTGATGGGTGCCTTGACATCTAAGTTCATGCTGGGGACATTTGACTAGTAAGGTGTTGTTTACAAGTAGTGCTTGCATATTTATACACAATGGTCCAAATATTGCTATTGGCAATCACCACAAATTATGATTGGTAATGTGCTTTTCAATTGTAAAACAATTAGTGTGATCCATGTTGCTAAATGTTTATCATATGATGTTTTTTATATAGAAATTCCTAATAGTACAACACAGTATTTATGACCATATAAACAGTATTAAAAATCATGACATGAATAATGCTTTATTTGAATATACACTAAAATGTGTTAAGTTTAAGAAATGTTGACTTTTTTATAAGACACTTTTAAGAATCCAAGAGGGTGAGACAGAACAGACAGTTGGATCTTTACCATGAATTAAGGAACAGCTTTCCATTACTAGTGTTGTTTAAAGTTTTGAATAAGTGGTGCATGTACTATTTATGTAATAGTTTGCTTTGTTTAATTTGACAATGATGACATCATTTTTTTCTATAATTATAACATTTACTTCAAGATTTGTGTATATTTTCTGATGTTATAAGTTAATTTATTTTTTATTCTAATGAAGTCCATAATCCTCAGGATGAAAGCACTCAATGAATTGATCATGCCAATATAGTATTCTGTTCTGCCATCATCGGTAGTCATGATTTATTATTGTTTTAAAAGGCAGCAGAAGCTTTCATTTAACAGCTAGCAGTTTAGAGCATGTACAAAAAGTGTACTGTTGCCTCAGCTGGTAAGCATTAGGTTTTCTTTATAGGATTACAGTGGTTTTCCATACTATATGTTAGATCAACGAACCTGAGTATCTTGCATGTGGCTGTTTGAAGCATACCAATATTTTATTGCAATTTAGATATTTTAGTTGCTGATCAGATTTTTGACACAGAATGGAAACATTTTGAGCACTGATGCTCAAGTTTCATTAGTTAGCATGTGGGAGAATCTACACAATACTTTTATTTGCTTTGGCACTATGTTAGCCTGCTGTTCTACATCTCTGTCAAACGAAAACTAGTTATCTTATATAATCTCCAGAGATATTTGTAGTCCATGTGAGGGCATGCATATTCCTTCTGGATCCTTAAAGTTTAGAGGCTGAGTTACATTATTAGAATTCAGCCAAATGCCATGTCTGGGAAAAATCCTCTTGTAAAACTGGGTGATTTATGCCTTCCTGTACATATAATATCATCTGCGTACTGTTCAGCTGATGTATGGGAGACTGTAAAGTAGTCTTTGATAAAAAGTAGCAGGGGTCATAGCATCCCTTTGTTGTACACCCTATATCTTGAGATAACACTGTGAACGTTGTACCACAAAGGTCCTGTTATTGAGGTAGTTTTTAAACCACTAACCTATTACCTGAGCAAATCAACTCTAGCCCAGCTGTTGAAGTAGTAGCCGGTGATCCGCAGTTCTGAAGGCATATTTAATATCCAGGAGAATAACAGCTCTGAGTACTCCAGTTCCACTCCTATACACTTGGTTAATTAATGTAGTGCTGTTACTCTACACTAGATAGGAGGCAATCCCTGTTTCTGATCTGAGAGTAAGTCATACTGTACTTGTAAATATGTGTGATGATGTCAGGTATTGTCATCTGTGCCAGGGAGAATAAGGCAGTGCATGTATAACAAATGCCAGCATAGTAAGCTGGAGTTTTGTAAAAAATTTTGTGTCATTTGACTATCACACTAACTTGTACAGATGCCTGTGTTAAAAATGTATCAACAGTGTTATTATATCTGATTAAATGTATATGTTTAAACAAAAAATTCTGGAAGGGAAGAGTAGACATTTTTGAAATTGTTCTATAATTTTCAAGTGCTGTGACAGATCTTTTCAAAGCTCTGAGTGTGTATTGTACCAGAGTCAGGTGATCAAAGGTGATGTCATTCTATAACAGCACTAACAGGATGGAACTCACACAGCCGTTTGTTTTGTTTGGAACCTGATGTAAAGATTTACGACAGTTATCATAGTTAGTTGTTGTTCAGTTCAGTCTGTTAGAAGCTCATTACCTTGCCTTGTGGAAGTAAGCATCTCAGCATCTAATCTTGCATTGCTGTATTAATTAAGCTAGCTATGGAACAGTTATTCTTTAGGCAGTCAGGAAATACAGTGAGATTAGTTGAGTATTGTTTTTCTGCATCTGTTTAAATCTGTCCAACTGTGTTATTTTTATTTCTCCTGTGAATGAAACTTTGGTATTTACTGTACATAGATATTTAGTATTCTCATGCTTTATATTTTATTATTTATTATTAAATATTTTATACCTTTCATTGTGGATGGTCTTTTAGAGAATACGTTTAACATCTTGAGAGAATTAGCACTTGTTTTAGTAACACAGTGGCCACTCCAAAAAGCCTTGCTGCTTTGATTACACTCTACTGTTTATATTAGTATTGATTTTACTCAGTATAATTGGATACCCTTGTAAGAGCCTTAGAGCAGTTGACTGGTGGCAGCATGATTACTCTATTGTCTGGAGACAGAGGAACACAGCTAGTAAATCTGTACTAGCCTTTCTCAGGAGTGTGTGTGTGTGTGTGTGTGTGTGTGTGTGTGTGTGTGTGTGTGTGTGTGTGTGTGTGTGAAAATCAAACACACAAATATTGGTGTGTCAGCTACTTGGAACTGGAACACAGCACTCCAAAGTGAGTCTTGTTTAGGATCTAGAGAAACAGAGTCCAGTCCCAGGTCTGGAGTAGGTTCCCTGTGTGCTATTGGGGGAAATCATGCTTGATGCAGAGAGCTGCATCTGAAAATACTGTGTAAATCCATTCCTGCTCTAACTGACCATCCCTCACCAGTGTCAGTGTTGGGGACTGAAGCTCCTTGATTACTGGCCCAGGGTACAGAGAGGCCATCACAATATGTTCTATTATTTGCCTCTAAATTGTCTTTTCTAAGATGTTGGCTACAGGACAGGAGTGGGCAATTACCCACAACTAGTCAGTACTCAGTGAATGGGGTAGACATAGTTATTTGTGTTAGAGCAGCTTTAATAAGTATTTGTTAATAAGGATGAGATTTGCTATTTACCACAATGTGAGGCTTAGAATACTGCTACTATTTTTAGCTATTTGGAGTGCACTATATCAAAATCAGGGCTGTAATGTTTGTCTACTTTATTTAACAGTTCCTGGATTTCTTTTTGTACAAGGTTTTAAAGTAGGAGGGGTATACAATGTATTTATGGGGAATAACAGTTCTGAGTACTCCAGTTCCACTCCTATACACTTGGTTAATTAATGTAGTGCTGTTACTCTACACTAAATAGGAGGCAATCCCTGTTGCTGATCTGAGAGTAAGTCATACTGTACTTGTAAATATGTGTGATGATGTCAGGTATTGCCATCTGTGCCAGGGAGAATATTTAAAACAGTCTCAGATACACACCACATGGACCAGAAATTACCTACAACACTCAAACTATCCACTTATCGAACCTTTACCTTAACTCTAACTCACATATAATCACATATATTCCTTACACCTATTGCCAAAGCTTTTTATAAATCTGAAAACTTCAGCATTACAGCACCTAACCCTCACTTACTTCCTTAACTGCACACTATATATTATCACTCTTGATTAATCCACCTGCTAACAAATCCCACCTTTGATAATTGCAAAATTTGATATACTTAGCCAACAATGAACACATTCAAATAAAGGGTCTTTTAACCAAATGATATGCATGAACAGACAAACACACACACACACACACACACACACACACACACACACACACACATATATATATATATATATATATATATATATACACACACACACACACACACACACACACACACACACACACACACACACACACATACACACATACATATACATATGGGATTACTTACCTTGGTTAACACAGCATAATGTCAATGGCAAAAAATGTTGCCCAGAATAGGCTGACAACACAAACATCAACAGTCGCCTGCGAATGCATGAGGAAATTCCTTGCAACCAAAAAACAATCAAATGACATTGTTTTTTACATGAGGCTGTGCCCTATATCCCCTGCTAATTATATATACTAACTCCAAGATAACACAGTCCCCTGGGAAAGGAAATGTTCCTGCAGCAGGGGACTGTCAGTCTAGTACACCTGTCAACTACTTGCATATGTCAACCAGCTGTGGTCAACTAAACTGATGTCAACATTTTGCTGTGTCAGCCAAACTCAGGAGTCCTGTGTGTGTGTGTGTGTGTGTGTGTGTGTGTGTGTGTGTGTGTGTGTGTGTGTGTGTGTGTGTGTGTATCCATATTTTGATGTTAAAATTTTACATAAAAGTTATTTTACACCAAATTACTTCTTAGTTGGTAAGGTCCCTTTTACATCCTGATAAAAGGCCATTTAATACTTAAAGACAGATGTACAAGTAACAGTGGTAGCACCCTGCTTATTTGCCAGAGATGGGATGTGTATGTAGAGTCCCACAGGGTTCGGTCCTGGGTCCTCTCCTGTTTGGTATCTACTTCTCTGAAGTCCAGGCCAACATGAACGGACTCTGGCTGACAAAGTTCGTAGATGATTGCAGGTTGGATGCTATTATTAACTCCCCAAGTGATGTTGACATTCTATAGAAAGGCCTCAATGAGACCAATGACTGGTGTCAGAACCATGGCCTTAAGCTCAATGCCAAAAAATGTGTCATCATCCCCCTTGGGAAAAACCCAGTTCCCTTGAATTACCACATTGATGGTAGTCCACTGAACACAGAAGGCGTTATAAGAGATCTGGGAACACAGGTTGACAGCAACCTCTCTTTTGACCACCATGTTGCCACTGTGGTCAGAAAATCCTTCTATGTGGCACATCTCATTACTAAGGGTTTTGCATCCAGGAAGAAAGAGGTCATTGTCTCCCTCTACTCTTCCCTAATTAGGCCAGTCATCGAGTACAATGCCCCATTTGGCATGTACCTCACTAGACACCTGCAACAACTGGAGAGGTCCTAAAAGTACTTCACAAAGAGGATCCTAGGCCTTTAACACTTGTCCTATATGGACAGACTCAAGAAACTGCAACTATTCTCTGTCTCATATCACCTACTTAGAGGTGATCTCTGCTTGACTTACAAGCCATATCTGACCCAGCTCTGTTAAAAATGCTACATCTAAAGAAATCCCAATCCCTCCACACCACATGCTCCAGAAACCTCAACCTCATTACCACAATCAGCAGAACATGCTGGAGGGACAGGTTCATACCCCAGAGACTGCCCATGTAATGAAATAGACTTCCCATACATGTCAAGCAGAGCACCTCACTGGCCCTCTTCAAGAAAAATCTTGATGAGTGGATGAGAAATAGACAATTCACCCCGGGAATCACTCCAGTGGCTCTACTTGACAGAAGCACTAGGAACTAAGGTCGGGTGGCACAAAGCCAGGGTAATCCTATGGGCTAGGCTTGTAAAGGCTGCATGGCCATTAGCCTAGTACACACCTATGAACCTATGAACTCTAAAATACCTTGACCTTGCTGTTAAGTGAAGTCCCTGGGGGGTGGGAGAGAACCAACTACAACAGAGGTTAGTGATCCACAGGAATTCAAACCACCAAAACTTGTTTTCCCTTAGTATATAAGTTGCTGGCACAGAAAGTCTTTCAAGACTTCTAGCATTATTTCTTTTTCAGTTTCTCTAAATGTTTTGGATTTCTAATACCTTTTCAGGAATGCACCCTTATTCCAGAGTTAGGCTATGATTATTAGAGTTCATGAAACTTATGTTATTTCAGTCTTTAATTATTTGCCAGTGGTGCTCTTTTCAACACCTGTAATCAATGCATAATTGCTTCATTCTGCAATTCAAATGGGGTTACATGCACTAGTGGCATATTTAAGTACACTAGAAAATTCTGTTTTATTGGTCCTGTTGCTTGTGCTGCTACTAGTATTGGAATTGGTTGGGTCCCTTCCTTCCACGTTGTTCTAGTTTCTGATTGATCTTGGCATTTTATCCTAGAATCATAGGAGGTTAATAGGCTAATGGCCCTGGGACCCCTTACAAGCCTAGCCAAGAGTTTATTCCCAGAAAAGAAACCTCAGTCAGCACCTGTTGCCCCTGTCAGTGAGGGACAAAGGTGGAACTCCTGGGATAAATTTGTGGTTTCTCATCCACTCATCAAGGTTGCGCTTGAAGAGGGTCAGCATTGTGTTTCTCAGTACGTAAAGCACACTAATCACTGGATGTAGATATTTCAATAATTAATGCTACTTTAGTCCTTTGTGCCTTAAACTACCATATCAGATTTTCTTGCAGCTATTTTCTTAACTGTTGGTATTGGATGATGTGATGCAAACTTCTTTACTGTTAATAATGTTTCAGGTTCAAGTTTCCAATCGCTTATATATTATAGTGTGTGTGCACAATCCCCAGTGTAACAGTGTTGCAACATTATTATGCTTTTCAGTGTAGAGACCCTCAGCCATTGGCAAATCCCAACCTGCAATGAGATATTTAACTGTTTCTAATTCTGCTTTACAGAACCTACATTTGTTTGTTTTTGCCTACTTTTTTTCTATAGACTTTGTAAATCAGTGCATACATACCCCACTATCTTAGGCCACCATTATTAACTTTTCTTCTTTCCTTTAAATTCATCTCTGCTTAACTTATCCCTGTATCAAATCTTGGTCAATTTATAGTTGCCAAAGGAGTCATCTATACATGCCACTATATTATAAGATAATGGGTAAGGTTACAGAAGCTTCCATTAGATATCACAGTACATTTGCTCCGAAGGGCAAGTGTGCTGTCATTTCTAAACAATACTTCCAGTTTTTCAGGGATTACAGCTGCCACTTCTACCTTCGAGTCTTACAAAATCAAACAGGGGCAGAATACCAAGATTTTACTATACTGTGCTTCAAATTATGAAAGTGCTTTTCTACAAAGAATGACAAGGTCTGAAAGTCTTTGTACACTCCTATAAGAGCAGCCTTCAGTAAGAAACAGTATCTGTATGGTGGTGGGAATATAGTCTAGTATCTGTGATTGTTACAGATTCCTGAAATTCTTTGCAGCAGGACGAGGTTTGGGGAGGTGCAAAAATATACCCGGGAAACTTATTTAGGCAGTTGCACTATTGTCCCAGTACAGAAAGAGAGGAGACAGACCTCTCAGGCCACCTTAGCCTGTAAACCTTTAGAATGGATTACGCTAGGAGAAATACAGACTACCCTGAACGTATGCACTACACAAGCACAGCACTGTAGGGGAAAGGTGGGTAGAGCTGTCACATACATATTATTTTATGCCAATTAACAGCCTGCAGAAACAGAGAGAAATAGTTAGAATGTGCAAGAGTTTAATTTCAGTCTCCCCCAGCTGATCAGACATATCTTCCACCTCAGAGTTTATTCCCTCATTTTATTCCTACCTACTCAGAAATGCTTTCTTACCCTCAGTAGTTGTAAAGATCTTTGAATATAACTCAGTAATGAACTAATAAAATAAATGTCCCTTCTCTGTAAGCACTTGGGTCACAGTAGAGTCTCATGCATGTGTTCCTTCCAATAAGCACACATAAAGGATCTGCATATTTAATTCATCATTTCTAAACATATTAAGAGAGGTTTAAGGCATGCTGTGTTATGACCCTCCTAGGTTATTTAGGAGTAAGCAGCAAGTCAAAGACCCATGCACCATCTGCTGGAATGGTAAGGTATATTGCACACTGCAAAGGTAGATATGATACTAATGCACAGTCACCTGACATGTTTGTGAAAACAAGGAACTTGTTGGGAATTTTAAAAGTCAAACAAAGTTGGTCAGATGCCTTCACAGGTCCATCCTGAAGTCAATGGTTTCTTTCATGTGTGAAGGGCACTGCTGAAACTCATGACACATCAGAGCAGCCAAAGACAGACTATTGTGATATCTAGTGGAAGTTTATTCTATGATGAAGGTCAGGGAATTTCCCAGTGTGTGAAATATATAAAACAGTTTATATAGTTGCACCACAAAGTAGGAGCAGTAGAAACTGATAGCCATCTATGCATTAGTGATGTCAAGGGTGAACCAGAAATTGGTCTTGCAAAAGGGCTGCTAGATTTGATCTACATGATTAACAGTATGGTCCACATGACCAGTACAGAACAACAGCTGGTCCAAGCTGGCAGCATGATATCATACATGAAGACAGCAACAACAAGCTAAACTCCGATGTAATGGTAATAAAATAAAAACACCACAAAAAAATAAATAAAACAGGAAATGACGGGCCTTTAGTGCTCAAAACAATAACACTTTTGTCTAAAAGACTTCTTCAGAAAATTATCAAGTCACTTGACACATCTATTTAAATAAGATCAAGTAACCAATCACATTTCAGATTTAATTAACACATATAAAAAGTTGCAAAAATCAAATTTACATGCAAAACTCACAAACTTTAACTGTATGAACTAAAACTATACAAAGCTACTTAATTTTCAGTCTCCTATTTTTTAAAAAACACTTACCCCATGATTCAGCAAGCTCTGCAGGGTATGCAGGAAAAGTGCAAGAGCTGCTGAAGGCAAAATGGCTGCCGTGCGATCCAGGAATAAGCTCCCTGGACATGCACGAGCGCTCCTGTACTATTCCTGTACGGACACAACTCCAGTATGCAAATTACCCCATTTGCAGGTAAAACCATGCAAATGTGGTGAATTTGCGATCCAGGAAGCTGGCAGCCAGCCATGCAGGACTAGTGTAGTCTGCAGAAATGTAATCAGTTAGTAACCGAGTACATTTCTGCAAACTACAAAACAGAGCCATAACAGCTCCAAATAAAGGGTGTATATAATGTGGAAAGCATACCAATGGCCAAATATATGTCCATTGGCATGGAAAATACTTGCAAAAAAAATAACTTTTATTTTTTTTAGCCGATTTCAGCTGTTTAAGCATAGGGCAGTGGTGCGCCAATGGGATCGGGCCAAAAAGAAAAAAAGAAACTTGAAATAAGCATTCTATCCAAAAATCACAATTTTGCCATTATACTCAATGGCAGACAGAAGACAACATGGCCAGTGAATAGTGGTTGCTAAGGGGGAAGGCTCAGTGTCAGACTTGTAACTAGGCATTAGCAGGCAATCCTATGCAAATGAGGAGAATGATACTGAATCCCAGATCCCCCCTCATGGCTAGCCTGCACCCAACCATGTAGCTGCAGGAAGACCATGGTGCAAGCCTAAGAGCTAGCTGACATCATAGAGGGGTGTGTCAGGCATACTGTAAGCTTATTGGAGCCCTGTGGCTCGGGTTTTCCCTTAGCTTAGCAGAGCTAATAAAGGGGGTGTGTTTGAAGCTGCCAAGCACTCTTTACATTGTCTAAGCGGGTGTACGTGCCACGCGCCGTGTTTTAAAGGAAAAAAAGCAGGAAATAGCAGGTCCATGCACACCTGAGCACTGTGTTTGCACGGCGTGCCTCTGGGCTTAAACAGGAAGGCAATGGGAAGGGAAAACAGCAGTAGGAAGGTAATCAAGGAGAACTAGCATAGCTGGCAGGTGAAATGTATCAGTATCAGCCAATTACACAGGCAGCAGCCCAGCACACCACTATAAACTATGCAAACACCTTTCTCTCTGGTTTTTCCCACAAACTCTACACCACCAGTATACACAAGTGGGGAAATTTTACCAAACAAAAGCAACAAAATGATAGGGGCTGCAGAAGCTATCATAAATCAACATGTGGAAGAGGCTGAGGGTGGTGAGGATGAGAATGCTGACAACCAACCCACTGTGAGGAGAAGAACAAGAGTGTACAGACCCAGGGTAACCTACCAGGGGCTATATCAGCTGTAGGTAGTGGAGTGCTATAGGGTGGACAGGGACCTCCTACAGCAAATTGTTGAGCTGTGCCGGCCATACCTCACACACAGAACCAACAGAGGGGAACCCATCCCAGTGGATACCAAGGTATGTGTAGGCCTAAGAATACTAACCACAGGTACCTTCCAAAGACCAACTGGGGATATCATGGGGATCTCACAGGCATCAGCATCCAGGGTAGTCCACCAGTTTCTGGATGCCATGTCAGCACATGCTGGAGAGCACGTATATTTCCACAACAGCCGTGAGACGTTGACCAGCAATGTGCGTCTCTTCCACCAAATAGCAGAATACCCTAGATAGTGGGTGCTATAGACTGCATGCACATATGCATCAAAGCACTACCCAGTGAGTGGGGTAGGGTCTACATCAACTGCAAGGGCTTCCCCTCCATCAACTGCCAGGTTGTGTGCGATGCCCAGGCCATTATAATGAATGTGTGTGCTGGCTGCCCTGGAAGCTATCATGACTCCCACATCTGGCATATGATGCAGCTGTACCAGAGATTTGCCAATGGAGACATCCCTTACAGCCACCTAGTGGGGGATGCTGGTTGCACACTGGAGCCATGGCTGATGACACCCATCAGAAATGCACACACACCCAAACAAAAACTCTATAATGAGGCACACGCATGGACCAGAATCATAATAGAGCGTGTGTTTAGGATTCTCAAGTCATGGTTTCGGTGCCTGGATACATCTGGTGGAGCCTTGCAGTACTCACCAGCTACATCTTCCCAAATTATCATCATATGTGCCATGCTACACAATATGATCCTGCGGAAACAGCTGCAGCAGGAACAGTACAGGGCAGGGCCACGCAGCACCCCACCATTGCCATGGCCTGCACAGGCACAGAGTGACTCGGAGGAGGAATAACCTGAGGCTGCCCAAGTAGGCAGAAGGAGGTGTGCCCAGTATGCCCAGGCTGTGGCAAAGAGGCAATGCTTAGCACATACACTGACATGGTAGGAACCCAATGAATGACACCTCTCTCTGACTCACACATACAGTAAAAGGGATGCCAAACATGACACTACCTGTGCTTAACCATGAAGAGGGAGTGTACTCTGTGCATCCTGCATAGTCAGCCCTCTAGCACCATCCTCAAAACTGGCACAGCCACAAGGTAGGTCACTCTCCATATCAATTGCTGAATGGAGTAGTATGTGTTGTGACTTGTATCTATGTTATGGATGTGAGCATGCAAGGGAATCAGGTGGCTGAATGGGATGCCAGCAGATAGTAGACACCTATAGTGGCAGCATGAGATCTGTAACAAATACTGGTATCACCATAGTAGGCAGTACTAGACAAGGTGACAAAACTCACTGCAGGAAATGTGCTGGGCCACAGACACACATGCCTGTCAGGTAGGCTCACATACCCAACAACAGTCTCAGCCAGCAGGACAGGTGTAGACAAACAAACAAAGGGTCTGCTAAAGCCTCTGATTGATGGCTATGGAGAACCTCCCCCCCTTGACCTGTGCAGACAGACTACAACAGGTCAGGCAGTGGGATGTTAGTTCTGAAAGGTAAGAACTCTGAAAATGAAATGTAATTCAATCAATCCTATGACCTCTAGTACACTAATATGCCTCTAGTCAGCATGATAGGTCAGAATACAGAATGTAATGGAGTACCTGAAATACCAGTACGGTCATAGCAAATGTGTACAAGTGTCAGGTGTGCCTCCCCCCAATTCTATGTAGAAATGTAGTAACATGTATGTGTAAGTATAATAACAGTGGAGCACAGATTACCTGAGGTGGCCAAAGTAGCAGGATAGATTGTAGCATGTGTACAATATTCAGGGCTGCGTGTGTTAGGTTGGTGTGTGTTGTATATCGTGTAAGAGAGGTCAGTATGTAGGCATGGTGAGGTCTGTCCTGGTGGCCATTGGCCAGTACTGCCGATGACAGGATCAAGGTCTCACAACTGCAGTGCCAAAATCAATGCATCCCAGCAAAACACATTCCAGCAGTAATCCATACTAAATGTTTGGAAGTAATATCTGTCACCATCTGAAAGATGGACATGGCATGAATGTGGGCCAGACATACAAACAGTACACAGGGGGAAGTACCCCAGACAGACAGTGTATAATATGTTACTGTCAAATGGACACACCTTTGGAATTGTATACAGGTTAGCAGTACATTAGTTGGGTTTGTAGTAGGGAATACCAATGTCGTCTGGCCAAACACTGCCAGACCACAAAGGTCACAGGTATGAAGTATTGAGAGCCAGCTGATGTCCCTGCACAAGCCAGCATAACTGGAATGCCTCATGCATATCTGTGAGTCAAATGCAAGTAGTGTCCGTAGCACACATGCACCCAGCTCACCCAACCATCACCCACAGGTACCTCTCTGGTCTTATCCCTGCTGTTGGGAATGAGTACAATATGACCTCCACCTCTGTATGGCAATAGCCAAAGAATGCAGCATGCAGGACAGGTGTACCATGCAGGTGTGTCCCTAGCTGTAAGCAGCACCCTGCCAGCATCCACACCACTGGATCAATAATGACAGAAAGTATTGGCATTAACACCTTGCACACCTACTCTGTCACCCCAGGGGAATATAGTGTCTTTCACTCTGGGACTGTAGGAGTGGCATAATGCAATGGCCTGCTACAGCTGGCCTGCATCACCACCAAATGGCCTACAGTCCTCTGCCAAAGGCCTGTGTCTCATCCATACTGCCAATGTATGTTATGGACTCTCAAATAACAACTTAACACAGTCCGCAGAACCCAAATGCAAGGCCATGTGGACAAATCCTAGTAACATGTCCACCATGTCCTACTGCATGAACTGTGGACCAACACAGAATTACTGCTGGAATGAGGTGATAACTATAGGGAACTTATCAGATAATGTTTGCATAATGTTTGGAAGAGGATAAAATAATAGAGGGGTGGTAGGAGCATGGGTGGCATGGAGTGTGTGAAGTATGAAACAGCTGTGTGCACATACTATCCCTGCCTGCAAACACAGGAATGGGTGGCTACAAACCTACTTGTAAACCACAATGTGAAGAGGTAATGTCCAGAATTAAGACCCCTGCCTCTGGGTAACCTGTGTGAATCTATACAGCTGTGAAGTATGGCCAAAGCAGGATATGGCCATACTGTCACATCGATGGATGTGCAAGCATGGGATCCTCAGCCACCACTGTATCAAGGTGCTGAATCATTTACACAGACCCAGCAGCAAGTGTCTGCAGCTTTCCCTCTAGAATGGCATGACTGTGCAAGAATATGTAGGCTGCAGACCACAACACTGGACACAGGTGCATTCACCCTGTGTTCCCCAGGACATTACTGCAAGCAAATATGTATACCTGACAGTACTTGATGACATAAAATATCACAGTGTAAAACAGTACATATTTCTGAATAACTCTGCTAACACCAAGACCATATAGCAGAAGCAGCACAGACAGAATTACCTACAGTAACCCACTATCCTTTGCCCATTTTGACCCCATATTGTCAACCGATCTACAGATACCCTGCAGAAACAGGTTACTAGCTGTAGGTGTAGAACACAAAAGCCTGCACTGGAGCACAACCTACCTGGAATGGATTCACACATTCAATACAGAAGGTCATACTGGGCATGCTCCCACACTTAGAGAAACAAAGCCCATGTCTGAAAGCAGAATACTGAAAGGTTATACTGGGTATGCTCACACACTTACAGAAATGAAGCTCATGTCTGGCAACAACAGTGGACTATACATATCTGACAGTCACAGATGTTTGTGCACACACTCCTAAGCACACATCAGTCATGTTTGGCACACACATTGGATAGGAATACACACATATATCCAAGGACAACAAACTATAATAGGCCAAAATTGCACATACATAGATGTGTGGAAGAGAGTGACAGACAGTGACAAAGACCCTCCCATCATGAGGCCTTACCCACCCAGCACACATGCAGTTGACTAAAACCAAATGATGTGCAAATGTCAATCACTGTAGACATTTCCTCTGGTATCCCTCAGGACTGTAGTGTCTGTGGTGCTTGTGCTAACTGTGTAACATGACTGTACAAGTCAGTAGTCATCTAGCAGTTGTATACATGTACCTGCGGAATATAAACCTGTGTGTGCCTGTGTGTTGTGTGTCTGATTCCAGATGAATGGGTTATGGCCCATGCACACACACACTGCACTCCCCATTGCCCTACTATGGCAAGCCTGCTGATGTCTTTACCTTGAAATGCACCTTTGGGGAATGAGTACCTCTATAATCTCCGTGGAGCATGCTATAACTGTATAATGTTATAGTGCAATGTACTAGTTAGGTAGGAGTTCTAATCCCAGACATGGCAACTGTATGTGTGAGTGTTTGTTTAAGGATCAATGCTTTTGAGGCCATTCACACTCACTTCAATTTCAAATGCCCTACTTTGGCAAGCCTGCCAATGTCATTCACTTTGAAATACACCTTTTGGGAAGGACTAGACTAGTAAGCTCCGTAGAGTGTGCTATAACTGCAAAATGCTGTAGTCTGATGTATTAGTAAGGTAGGAGTTCTAATTCCAGATATGGCAAGTGTAAAAGTTTGTGTGTGTTTGTTTGTCTATGTAGGGATCAATGCTTTTGAGGCCATTCACAGTCACTACAACTGATATTGTCCTGCTTTGGTTGGCCTTCTGATGTCATTCACTTTGAAATACACCTTTGGGGAAAATGAGCTCAGAAAGCTCCATGGCACATGCTATAATTACGTAAAGCTGTAGTGTGATGTACTAGTTAGGTAGGAGTTCTAATCACAGACATGGCAAGTCTAAAAGTGTGCGTGTTTGTGTCTGTGTTTGTTTGTCTGTGTAGGAATCAATGCTTTAAGGCCATTCACAGTCACTACAACCTTCATTGCCCTACTTTGGCAAGCCTACTGATGTCATTCACTTTGAAATACACCTTTGGGAAAGGACTATCTCAGTACCTTCCATGGTGCATGCTATAACTGCATAATGCTGTAGTGTGATGTAATAGTTAGGTAGGAGTTCTAATCACATAAATGACAACTGTCAGACTTTGTGTGTGTGTGTGTGTGTGTGTGTGTGTGTGTGTGTGTGTGTGTGTGTGTGTGTGTGTGTGTGTGTGTGTGTATATATGTGTGTGTTTGTCATATGTATCCTGTGTGGAGGTAGCTGTGAGTGTGTAACAACATGACTCATTGTGGAGCGGGTTTTGCACATTTCTTATATGGTGGGCATATTATATGTCACAATGTCCACCTTACAAGGATAACAGATGTCAAACAGCAGAGAGGTCGGGGTAGACAATCTATACCTCTACATGTGACATCATGGCTTGGGGAACAATACAGGCAACCCTTGTATTACCCAGAGAACACTCTCCACCCATGTCTCATACACAAACACATTCGGCTAGGCAACAACCACTATGTTGGTTGTTCCCTGCATACTGCCCACAAGTAGTAACCATGATGTGATTGCAGTGGACTACAGAGGACATGGCACCCTGTCCCATCCCTACAATAGGTAAATCATTGCATACAGTGCTCCTTTGCTATGTTCCCCACTGGACACCTACAACAACTGTAAAGCCAGCAAATGTAACCCACAAAGGACATACCATGCCTTATACACATGCCCTGTATGGACAGATGCCACTGACACCAGGGAATACCTGTACCATGCTGTCAATGTAGGTGTAGGGTCAACCTGGTGTCCATTTCCAGTTCTCACCGCATGAGGTCAGGAATGGCACATCTGATGATAACAATCTGTTTACACAACATGCCTCAGACACCCCAGGTACACTTCCACATGTCACTGAACATGCATGTGGGATGTGTGCACATCCCAGGCACCATCCATGTTATGGAATATAGAACACATACTTGGCAAGCATTGCACAGCACTGGCCACCCACAATTTTAACTCAGATGGCTGTATGGTGAATACAATACCCACTTATGTGGACCAATCCAGATACTACACCCCTGAGCCACACTGCAGACCATTGTCATGTGGCCTGATGCCAAGGTATACCCTTTACCTAGCCTTGTACAGCCTTCTGACACAGTCAACCACTACACACCTGTGAAGCAATGCACCCATGCATGTCAGTACTGGCAAACCTGTGTCTGTGTGTGTGTGGAGTATAATGATATGGACACCATTCACACTCACTACGCCTCCCATTGGCCTACTGAAGCATGCATTTTGATGTCAGACACCTTGACATACCCTTTGCCCATATATCATCCTGATAACCCCAGTGGTGCATGTGATACCTGCATATTACTGTATTGTGGCAAACTAGCTAGTTAAGAAGTCTAATCCTGACCCTGCCAAATGTGATAATGTGTATGAGTCCCTGAGAGAGTGTGGCTGTGTTGACTTTGACACCTGTTCTTGTGGACAGGCATGTGTACTACACCTTCCTTATCCCTCCTTTATCACTGTTGTTGATGTCACTCACAATCGAATACACCTTTGGACAACTCCCCAACATATAAGCTCTGTGGTGCATGCAATAACTGCATAGACATGTGATAGCAATACACAGTCAAGCAGGGATTTGAAACCCTGTACTGGTAAGTGTGTGACACAAACATGCTTAGGTTTTACTCTCCCACCCCCTCTTTGTCTTACTTTGCCTCTGTCTGTCTCTCTCACTCCCTCTCTGGTGGATGTGGAGAAGTACACCTGCTTTGCTTCGGCAGCAGCTTGTGTTTTGTAAGTGATGCTCATGATCAGCTGATGGCCTCTGCATGAATTGCAGTCCCCCACTAGCTGATTGCATGTGGAACATCTGTGGTAACATTCCCATTGCCAATTGCATGGAAACACACTCCTATAACTAAGAAAATCATGTGGGTGTGCCTTTTTCATTCACTGTGAGCAGGACTTCATGTCAATGTTTGGCAACTGGCATCACAGATGGTAGTGGGATATACCTCTAACAACATACACTGTGGAGACAGGCCAACAAACAGGAGGGGGATGTTCCAGACATGACTACAGAATGTAAGTGTTGCTCTTCTGCATTTGGAGTAAAGTTGGTTTAACAGAGTTTGTGTGGATATGGCTGGTCTACATGATTTAATACCTGTCATGACAGTGTTATGTGTTTGAGGAAACTCCTACCTGTAAGGTTATCTTCAGACTGGCCAGTGTTTGCAGTCTTATGTGTCTTGTGTTACTCACAGATCATCTATCTTAGAACTGTATATATATATATATATATATATATATATATATATATATATATATATATATATATATATATATATACTCATCTATATATGTCTACACATATACAGATATATAGATATATATGCACATATAGTTATAGATATCTACATATATATCAACATAAATAGATATTTATATACATATATGATGTGCATACATATATGTGTGTATATATATACAGAGAGATCTATATATGGCCATATATGATGCACTATACAGATGTATATAAATACATATATATATATATATATATATATATATATATATATATATATGAATATACATGTGTATGGTGTTCCTATTATGTTATCGAAGTTCCGAAACTTCGAACACCATAAGGTTGAACCCTTATGTTCGAAGTTTCAGAACTTTGATAATGGCAAAAAAAATAAATAAAAACAAAAAAAAAAGAATAAAGTATTGCAAGCAGAGGGCAAGCCCCTCTGCACCCCCCACACCCCCCGCTCTTTAAATATACCAACTCCGAGATCGCACTACAGTGCGGTAAAGGGAAATCACAGCAGTTGTTCAATACTATTCAATATGTGTACTGACAGATATATTGGAAAAACAACTTTCTTCCCGGCTGTCATGGTGTAGTGGTTAACTGCTGTGACTATAGTGTAGAGGGTCCTGGGTTCAAGGCTGTTTATTTTGTTGCTAGGCAGAACACGGGCTGTTGGATACAGACTGGTTAAGGCAGTTTTGAGCAGCTTTAAGCACTTTTGTGTGGGTTTGCACGAAGCTAAGCAGTGCTAAGGTATGGCTAAACGTATGGGCGCTTACATCATGTAGGCTTTGCTTACCAGTGTGCAAATGTGCTTTGCTGTTATATTGCAGCAATGCTGACACCTGCTAAGTATGGCTCAGCCCTGATAACCAGTGCTCACATCCCAGTCTAATAACATAGCAGGGTAATGATATCTGTAATAAGTGTATGTAATGCCATCTACATAACATGCATCTATGTGCCGTCATGACAGTAGCAAGGGGTGTGAGTCTCCTGTGTGGGACATTTATGGCTTGTACAACACTCTTATCCATGTGAATGTGTTACATACAAGGGGAGTATCCTAGGTTATATACAGTCACACAGGCATGTAGTGTATCATTACGTTACTACTGTTGACAGTGCTTTCCCAAGCAAGACTAGATTGCTAATTGTAGTACTGGAAACAAACACCCCTGCATGCATAGATGGACACTGAGACCTCACTGTCATGTTCCTAGTGTGTGAACTGTGTCACATTATATATTTCCTACTGGATAATGATCTGACATGTGGGAAATAACTGTAGACTACTGTCTGTATAGCACATGTCAGTGAGGGCTGCCATCGTGTAGTAATGGCATACCTATCGGTGTCAGACATCTATCTGTCAACACATTCATCCGACTGCATAGCAAGTTGGCGAGCTGATGTCTGTCAGTCCCTGTACAGATGTGCAGATGTCAGGTATCCATCTTGGATATGTACAGGCAATCTATGCTTGACTGACACTGACATGTCTGCCTAGCTGTGGTATAAAATGGCACATATAGGACTCAACACCCTGTATATACCACATGCCACAGATGCCTCAACTACACTATCACAGTCAACAGAACATGCTTGGGTACAGGTCTCCAAGACAGATACTAACCATGTTATGTAATACATGTTGCATACATGTCAACTGGAGCACCTCACTGGCCCTCTGCAGGAGGCACCCAGAGGATTGGCTGATGCATGTCACTCTCACCCTCAAAGTCACCACAGTAGTGTCTGTTGATAGATGGCCTGCTGGCACATGGCAGGTGGCATGATACCACTGTACACACATCCCCTACACTTCCCATCTCTCCATGGACAATAGCCTGGTACACTCCTATGAACACCTGCACTGATGCACCCCATTACTGACAAATGTGTACGTGTGCATTACTGAGAATATCAATGTCTGTGTGTAAACAGACCTGTAGTTGGAAATACCCTAAGGCCCTTCACACCCACCGCACCACCCATTGCCATAGTTAAATGTGGCTGCTGCTGTACTGGGCATTACATGTACCTTGTTATGCTCTTCTCCCTCAAGGTTACCTGGGCCGTGCAGTACCAGCACAACACTGTTGTACAAATGGGTTTATGGGAATGGGATACCCACTGAGTTCTGGCAAGTGTGTGTATGTGTGCATGTGTGTATATATGTAGGGTACAACATTCCGAGGCCACATACTCCTATTACAATACGCATTGCCACAGAGTATTAGGGATAGTGATGTTGCTGCCCATAGGAGAGGCATGACAATGCATCACCCTGCTATGCCTGTGGCATGTGCATTAGATGCATATCCCTGTGGTAGCACTCTTGGGATGGACAAGGGGTCGTATTGCAGTCCTGGTCAATGTGTGATGGTGGGTATGTCAGGGTGTCATCATGGGCTCCAGTGTGTACAATATCCACAGTGGGGTGTGGGTGCTGGGTATGCTGTCATTACACCATGGTACCCCTGGTACATGTCCCATGTACCACTGTATGGTGACCACTGTCACCATCAATCATACAGGTAACTGATAACACTATCCAGCCCAGTTATGCATGTGCTGTGTGTAACCTACCTGTAACACATTGGACACACTGACAAGGTAGTTAGCACTGATAGGCCCAGGTCTCTCAGATGTGTGTCTGACTGTTATGTGTTTCTTAATGTGTATATGATGGTATGTCACACTATGTGTTGTCCATATACAATCATTACATCCCCCATTACAATACTGTACATGCCTGGGGATGTTCTGCATGTAACATGTAACCTGTAACACACCTCATACTAAAAGCTGTGTGGTGTATGCAATTAAAGCCACACACATCAGTAGCACTACATAACTAGGCAGGGGACTAGTCCCAGTGTTGCTAAGTAAGAGTGTGTTTGTATGTGGAGGGATCTACTTCAGGTTGCAGAATATACATGTCCCAGGGTATCATCTGTCCATGAACTGCGTGGCATATGCTAACATGTCACAGGTATCATCCTGTGGGCATATATTCCATCACAACTACTGTTAGCTGTGTAAATGGCCTCTTCCCCACTGTATAGGTGTGCAGCAATACTGGGGTTGGTATATATAGCTGGGTGTGGCTGTTGTGGACACAGGCAACATCACTGCAGTTACTGTTGAGTGTATCCCCCCATGTAGCTGGCCGTAATACTGTACAGTTCATGTTAACAGGTTAGGTATTTGTCTATCACACTATCTGTGGTTCTACAGCACCTCTCACCCTTCAAAGGGTAGAGGTGTGCCACCCACACCAGCACACATATGTTTACCGTATTGAGGATTGCGCTACATTGGGGAAGGGGACATATACTCTGCCGGTACCATCGTCAATGGCATTAAACTAGCGAACCACTTATTCCACAATGTGTTGTTCTGTGTAGTCTGGCTTGGTGGAATTACATAGCCTATAATGTGTTCCTTGCACAGGTACATACATCCATGTGTACAGTATTCTCTGTGTAGTGCATCAACACCTAAACCTCTGTGTGTGTTATACACAAACATGTGGTGTGTACCACCCAGTACAACTACCATTGTCCACTGTAGAAAGGGCTGCTAACAGCAGCCACCATGCACTCACCTGTATACACCACCCGAGACCTATTGGCCATGTGGCACAGGCAGCAACTGTTATACAGACCTGTGACATGTGTTCACCTGTACCCACAATATGGCACAGCCAAGGTGTCACCACAGTGCCATACCCCTTGTGAGATATGACAGCAGACTATCCTCTTGCTGACACATGGACACCTACAACACAAATGGATAACATTATGGAGACCAGAGTCACTCAGTGTTACTATCAGCTATAATGCGTCATGGCTAGAAAGCTACAGTACCTGACATGTAAGCATTAAACATTACTGCTGACAACATGTTACACAGCAGTACATTGGTGCACTGTAGTACAGTCACCATGTGCATCAGAACCATATTAGCCTGTCCCTGCATCAATGATATGGATGACAGGGATGTGGCACAGGTATCATCATATGCACAGGGTGTGTTGTTGGTTTGCCAGAGGCCTAGGCTGGGCCATATATTTCACACTATGTGTGTGAATGAGGGGTTTTAATTACTGATATGGCCATGGTGATGTGGTGTGTGTAGGTATGGGGTTGTCCTAGGTGTGTTTGTGTTGTGTGTGAGTATGCATGCACACAGTTCTGCCATGTGGCTGCCCTATACAGGTGTTTGTTGGACAGCTGCAGACCATACCTGGCAAGGTGTGCAGTTCACCACCTCTGGCCATGGACACAAAAACTGTGCCTCCCAGGGGTTCCACGGGCATGTCCAGGTATAAGCCTCGCTATGCTACTCTCCCCTGAGGATGACATATGTCTGCTGTAACGAGGTCCCTCCTGAGACTGGCCAGGGCCACATGCACGTGGCCTGCTTTGGTGTGGTGTGGACAGCATCCCCCCTGCAGTGCTGGGACTTGTACTGCCACTATGAGAGCTGCTTGGTGTCCTTGCATGTCCACGTCAACCTCCAGATGTTGGTGTTGCTGGCCTACATCCACATGTCCATTGTACCACTCCCACCACATGCTCTAGCACTCTAGCACGGACAATCCATGGTCAAGGAGGTGCACCATCTCACTCTACCGTCTATCCATGAGCTCTATAATAACAGAAGTCACCTGCAAGATCATAGATGTTGTCACTTACAGCTGAAAAGTCAGCCCTCTGCAGCCTCAGACCCTGTCTAGTGTACCGTTCCATATGTGCCTGCACCTCCATGAAAGCCTGAAACATGCTTCTGGTGGTACCAGATGTGGCACTTCTGCCAGGGGCACGATGACCAGCAGCCCTGCCACATGCACCCCTGTACATCTGCCTATGTGGTGCCCTGCCAGACATCTGGCTATGGCTGCTGTGTCCAGCCACAGCAGCCATAGATACCACACTGTCCTGTGCACTGCTACCAACTTCCAACTGTCCCTCTGCTATTGTCACTGGTGATGGGGTATCTATAGGCACTGTGAGCACTGTGACTGTGTGCAGGGATTGAGTGGATAACAGGGGGATGTCAAACAATGGTGCAGTTTCAGACTCTGACAACCCCGCCTGTGCCTCAACACACCTATCATCATTTTCAGTGTCTTTATGGACACCAATATCAGATTGCATGCAGGAGGGACCCTGATCCACCTCGCCACCTGTGAGGGGAAAACAAGAAATGCACTTTAAGACCTGTACGTCATTGCTTAACAGTACACACATATACACACACACAGACACACACACACACACACACACACACACACACACACACACACACACACACACACACACACAGACACACACACCCTGACATTTCACCATAATACTATATGTCCCTGAGTTTACAGACTGCCCCACGTTTATTCTCTTAAGTTCTCCATCCTGCATCACACTTGGAAACTTACACTCATTAATACCAATCATTAACGTATCATTCTTCTAATTGCCTAGACAAGTGATCACAAAACATGACCTGTTACTCCATTACCTCTTTGACTTGATGGGAGTCAGTTTTACAAGGACTCACTGCTGTCATCCAGTGTTCACCCTGGGTTTGTCCAGACATCGTGAGCATGGCCCCCATATTTTAGGGGCTACTACAGTCACTCAATAAAGTCAAGCACTGGAGTGTCATACATAACTATTGCTTACTAGATGCAAGATCTGTTGCTCTATTAACTTAATATGTGGACAACAGTAATATTTGGATACACTCACTGGTGTTGTCTAGTAATTCCCCAATGCATTTGTACTGCTGCATATGTGAGTATTCTTTCACCTTTCTGCTGATTGCAATTTTAACAGTATACCTGGTGTCTAGTTTCTCTCCCAATGCATGTTCCATGCTACAGACCTTATTATACTATCAGCTGTCCTGAGGTTACATATCAGACAAGCATTCCTAGTATCCCATGTATCAGTCCATGTCCATGTACTGCATGATTCCAAAGGGAAGTCGAGACGTATGAACAACAATCACACATGTGCATACATGGACACACACACAAACACACATGCACATACACACACACATCCTACATGCATCAAACCCCCTCCACTCCACCAGATTGCACATACAGACATAATAACCCCCACACCACCCCCTCCCACACACTTACATGTGAGGTTGCATGAAGATATTACACACAGACGTCCCATTACCCATCTGTCAACATGCATAACATAAGATACTCATCATGCAGTGCAGCTATAGTCAATCCATGCTAGCAACAGTATACATGTATGTGATGCATGGGCTGTATTAGTAGGTGATGCCGCTTAACACTGCACCCATGTACATAGTATTGCTGTGCACCTGTTCAGCACCCTGCCATGTAATGTGCACCATACCTCATAGGTGTACACACCATTGCTGAATGTGTATTACTGTGTCAGTTATGTCTGCTTTGCTGCTCACAGCCCCTATGTGTTTATCAGACACATACCTGGTATGATATGTGGACAGATGTCATGTGTGAAGGCCTGATGTCTGATTTACAGATGTCATCATCAGCGGTGCATCTATGACAAATACGATACACTTACATTGACAACTATCAAACCATACCATGGCTATGGGGTGTGTGCACACCATTATTGATATGACACCCTCTTCCTTGATATGTCATGGGACCACATTACTGCATATGTTAACATTACATGAGCCTGACATATGTCCTGTACAATCAAATGCAGTGTCAAACAAATGTGTTAGTTCTGTAAAAGCTGACTGAGATGGATACACTTCGTGGGTGTATATGTGTGCATGCCCTTATCATGATGGTTTGTTGCACCTACTGTTATGTGTACTACAGCAGTCACTATTCCTGGCAGGGGTATACTAGCATGGGCCATCTGCATTTGCCAGTATATGGTCAGCCTGCCCTACACATGTCCCCCAAATCTGCATGATTGCAAGGTCAACTCATGTGCACATCCCTTGGAGTTTGCACACTGCCGTCACTATTGCTGTGGAGTCCGGGTTATGTCTACCACAGTTCCTGACCCTGACTGTGTGCAGATACAGCCATTTGTAGCATTCTTTGGATCCCTGCTGCAGTGCACTGTTGTGTCATGAAGACAACCCTTCAGCCTATTTGCAGATGCTTGACAACTATGGCCTATGCATGTGTGTCAGTTTGCAGAGTCCCAAACACTAAACACCACGTGTAACAGCCTAGTCCCAGCTAATGAATGGCAAACATACAGGTGCACACTGGCACCAGCACAGTACAGATGGGGATGGTGGGCCTGACGTGGTGTGAGGTGTTGGTTGTGCAGCACATATATCTTACGTGATACTGTCTGTAGGTTTCCAACATGGTCTTGGTACACCAGTACACATTGCAAAGCATTCCTTTTGGGGACCTCTTCTGTTATGCATACGCTACCTGTAGAGAGGTCTGGCTGATGTTTCCTGTGGTACAACTGTCACATCTGATTACCTTAACCCATGGGCCACACATTTGCAGAGTCCAGGCAATTGCTGACACAGGTACTGCACAGCTAGTACTTGCTAGACATTCCTGCAAACCCCTCGGTGTTGAGCATGTTACCGGACAGCCTGCATGACCGGTTTGCTACATGTGACATCATTTGTCTTGGATGGCAATCTGTTTATTTCCTGTATTATTCCTGTCCCATACATCCTTGTCACATACAAGACTGCCAGCACTGTTTGCCATGGTATATGCAATGGTGAGGTATGGCTACATGTCCAACTCCTGAGTGCTACCTGTTGGGTAGGGGGCCACACCATGGCATGTAAGATGTGTGGAAGCCATGGCTGCCTCTGTTGCAGGTAAGTTGTCACATCTGATGGCCAAACTTCTTGGACAGCAGACCATTTCTTGGTGTGACATTGGGGACGTTTACTTGCTGGCAGGTGCATTTCCATGACAAATGCATGTGGTCAGTACCTCAACAGCTGCTTCCACTATATTTTATGTGGAGTGTGTGCACACATATGCTTCCAGTGTTTGTGAAGGTATGTATTCCCCATATTTACTGTCCTAACATGCAATTCCATATTACACACTCATTGCTCATGTTAGGACCACATTGCAGGTTGGAAGGGTTGTGGACTGCAGTGCTGTGACATGCTGTAGTGTAGATCTGTTACAGTTGCCATTGTAATACTGGTATATACACTGTTGTAGCACTGTATAAGGGTGATGTTTCATACGTGTCCCTGCTGTAGGCCATTTGTCCCACCATTATGTCCATCTCTGTGCATACATTTTGCAATGACAGTATGTTAGTTATATTGCAGGATTCTGACATACCCTTCAGATACACCATCATGGTGACCACTGTGATGCAGTGCAGTTAACAGAAACAATACGTGAACATGTATGGCATGCATTATGGGTAGGTGTGTTAAATGTGTGCATGGAATATACCATAGCCATAACATGACCGGTGTGTTGGCAAACGTGAACAAACACCATATTCGCCAGCTACAGGCTGCTTCCTTGGAGGTATACCAGAGGGACCTACATAAGTGTGTGAGAGATGTGATGTCAGTAGTCACAGCTGTGGCATTGGTATAGGGTGAGTGCAGTATTACAGTAAATCAATAGTACAAGCCCACAATACTACAGATTATGCACATCTGTTTATTACTACTGTGCAGCAACAGACATATATCATCTCACATATGCATGATCTAACTGTACAGATGCGGATGGATACTTAACAGTGGTCTACTGATGTGCCATGTGGCCTTACCTACATGCTCCTCTGCCATTGCTTAGGTAGCACCCACATCCACTATATTCTCTGCCTGGTGTTGTCTGTGTGGGCGAGCAGGTGCCCTGAGGCTGGCATAAAGCTTGTCAACATGTGTCGGGGGGGCTGGATGGCATGACAACCCCCCTTGTTGAGAGCTGATCCCGCCTGACTGCAGCAGCACACCGATTGGCATTGTGAAGTAGGTCTGTGCAATGATGCTGGACCTGCTCATAACTGCAGTTATGCAGGCCGGCATCATTTACCCCGTGGATGGCATAATTCACCCTGTGGACAAGATCATTCCACAGGGTGGTTCGCTCTTACTGCTCATGGGCTGTTTGGCCAAAGAACACCTGGTAGTGCTGCACCAGCTGTGCGATGATGACCTCATTGCCCTCAACTGTATAAATGGGAAGCCTCTCCTGGGACATCTTACCTGAAAGACATAAAGATGGAAACAGGTCTGAGGACCTCATACAGCAAGGTTATCATAGTTTTTAATACACATCTCTGTCTCCCCCCCACCATATCTACAAAAAAATCTGATCAAACAATTCAATAGATATGTCTACAGAATACCTACCATTGGGACATATATGATATTGTACAACACTTTGTGCTATGTGCTTGTAGCCATGTTCCCTATGGGGACACTATCATTGCTGGCCTGTTATGGGCAATGTCACCTGCATACCATTGTAAAGGTCACTATGGCTCCATATATGCACGTGGTTTGTTTGCTATGTGATTGCTGCACATGTGTTGCTTTGAGTTATCGGGGTTATATATGTATGCTGTTGGACAGGATCCGGGTATGTGTGGACTATTACTACCCACATATATCAGTGACACAATCGCATGTTTAGGGAACTGTTGCCAGCAGAACCACCTCTCCCACCTCATCTGGCCATGTTACCAGGCCACATCACATGCGGGACCCACCCTGGGGCTTCCTCATCTACTGGTCCCGCCCTACCTTCAGGTGGAACCACCTCAGGGGATGGTGCCCCCCTCCCTGGGAGCACACACACAGATGATCCTGTTACCCGAGGTCAGGTCCAGGGTCTGGTGCATAGGTAGCTCCACAGAGACTTGGGGGATGTGCTACAGCACCTTGAGGCCCTCAGTACACACTCACAGGGTCCACATGTTCCTCCTGCTCAGCCTCCAGCCCAGGCACCTTCATGGCCATGAAGCTGATGTTGTGACTGGCCATGGGTGGGGGCCTTGTTCCCACTGTTTCCATATGGGGGCTCATGGGGCTTCCACATCACAGACCCATTCAGGGTGTTAACCCACCACATGTGTCATATACTGCCCATGTAGGCTGTCTTCTCTATTTTCCAACCCAACCCACCTCCACAAATATACCTGCTATCCTTCTCCAAATTCCCAATCCCACCTTCACAAACAAGGGCAATGTGTTCCCAACATGGGGTTCACACTTGACATAACCATCCATTTTGCACACATTTCCTGCTGTGTGTGTGTATATATATATATATATATATATATATATATATATATATATATATATATATATATATATATATGTGTGTGTGTGTGTGTGTGTGTATTAATATGTGTGATATTCCCTCACACATAGCATGCAGCACTATCATGCAAAAGTAGGGGACATGTACTTATACACATATGTGTGTGCATGTTTGTATATATGTAGCCATATATATATATATATATATATATATATATATATATATATATATTTATATATATATATATATATATATATATATATAGCCATACATACATATATATATATGTGTGTGTGTGTGTGTGTGTGTGTGTGTGTGTGTGTGTGTGTGTGTGTGTGTGTGTGTGTGTGTGTGTGTGTGTGTGTGTGTGTGTGTGTGTGTAGATATATGTTATGAGTTGTTTTTATATATATATATATATATATATATATATATATATATATATATATAGAGTGCATTCAGACATCAGGTCCACAGTCTCTAACTCTCCTTCCTGCATAGCTGCACTGTTCTGTCTTGCTACAACAGACAGGTACCACATGTGGACACAGCCTAACATTAGGGGTATATATATATATATATATATATATATATATATATATAGGGACAGATTGCAGGTAAGCCTGTTACACAACTATGGCATTTATGCATGCTACATTACAAGTTAACATGACTGTCCTACAAGTGATGGGCTTTGGAACCCACATGTCCATCATAACGGCATTACTTCCACCATGTCCATAGCAGTTGGTCAACTGGACATCATTACAACAACACCTGATGGCACATATAAATCATTTCACATCATCTATTCCATTATTATGGACCAAGTACTACATTCAATTACATGCATATATACTTCACATACCTGTTGTGGGAAGGATGCCTCTTCTGGGTAGTTTGCTGGATGGATGCGTTTTTTTTTTTTTTTTGCTTTCACTCTCTCTATCTCAGTCTCTCTCCAGTAAATGGATTGAGCTGCTTTGAATAGATTGCAGCATGGATTTTATAGGTGATGCACATGATCAGGTGATGGCCTCTGCACAAATCAGTGTCCACCACTTGCTACCTGCATGCAGCATGCTGTGTAGTACTTCCAATTACCACTGTCATGGCAACCCACTACTATAAATCCCTACTTCATGTGGGTGTCCCTTTACCTTTCCTGCATGGAGGACATCTTTCCTGTGTGTGGTCAGCAGTATTACAGACAGCAGGTAGCAATACCTCTTACAAGAGGCTTGCAGACTCACACCAGCTACATATTTGTATAAGGTTCCAGACCTACAGACAGTGTGAATAGTGTTGTTATATGCATTGTATAGCACCAGTGTTACAGGGTTTGTGTGTACATACTAGTTTAACATGGAATGCAGACTATCTGCATAGCTCTCAACTGTGGGCCTATCCACATGATGGCCAGAGGTGTGCCTGTTATGTTTTGTCTGTCCAACACACAGGTCTTGTGTCAGATGTATCACTAGCATTGTGTGTGTTGAATGCTATCAGTACATGGCTACATCCATTTGTGTTTCTGACTTCATATTCCTGACTAAGGGTATGTTGCAGACTATCCTGTAACACCAGCAACTTTCTCAGTGTATAACAACACAATTTCATATATGGACCTGTGTTCCGGCTTCTGTCCTTCACCTATATACCAGGCTTTGTCCATATGACATGCAGTAAGGGGTTGTTATGTTGTGGCCTGTGATTATGCTGTGCTACCATTCCTGATATAATTCCAGTGCTGTTGTGGCCCCCACACATATTGTGGGGTAGGGTCCATATATATGTGGGCTTCAGCTGCACAAAACATGTATGTCCTTCTGCAGTCCAGAGGTCAGTGTATGTAACAGTGTTATATGCCCTTGTAAGTTAGTCGATGAGGGAAGGGTATGCACCATAATAACCTAGGCTGTTACAGCATGTGAGGGATATTGGTAGTAAGCCGCCTTAAGGTATATGACTGTACATTACCATACATTTCACCTTGGGAACATTGGTGGCCTAGTGCTTACTGTCATACAGACTGCTCTGTTTGTCAGTGTGATTGTGATGTTTTCAGTTAAGCATTGTTATGTAACAGATACATCCTCATTGTGGCAACTTAATTATTTTTCCCCTAGGGGTTGAGTACAGAGTGTAATTTGAGGCTGCTGAACTATACATCTGCATTACTTACTGTTGATTGATTGTTATCCTCTGGCCCAGTCTTTCTTTACTGTTGTCCTACTTGAAGGCCTTGGCCTGGACAGCAACATATGTTATGCTTTCGGATTACTGTATAAAATGATCTGCTTGAGAGCTGCATTACTCAGTTAGTATATATTTCAAAGTCTTAACAGCTATATGACATGGCATATACAACTGTAATAGTACACAAATAAACATTTCTTATGTATGCAAACCTGTGTGCGGTGTCATATCCTTTGACTTTTCTGTGGGTATATGTTTCATGCAACACTTGTCTTTTGTATGAGTGAATCATACACTGTCCATTTGAAAAGGTGACAACTGTAGGAATACTGGCTGTTCGATATGCTTTGCACCCTCTAAATATGAGGTCTATATTAGATCAGCAAATACTTAAAAAAGCAAACGCTGATTGATTGAACTTATGTAAGCGAAAACTCACATTCTCAAACTGTCAGAACAGCATTTTCTTTCCCTAGGGGAAACAAATCGCTGATCCAAAACACATACACACAACACAAGTACACCAAACAAACAGCAATCCACACACATACATCTAAAATCTGACACTTAACCCTACACTAAACTATACACACTCCACTAGCTATCCACTTACCTTAACCCATACCCTAACCCTAAGGTCCATCACTATCGCACACTCACCTCACCTTCTCCCTAACCTTAACTCACCTAACCCGCCCTAACCCTCACGTCCACACAATCGCACACATACTTAACCCGCGCCCTAACCTTAACTCACCTAACCCGCCCTAACACTCACATCCACAGAATCGCACACTTACCTGAACCTGACCCGTAACTTTCCACCACAGCACTGAAAATACCGAAGCAGCAGAAAAACGGACAAACAAATTCTTTCCCTAGGAAAAAATTCGGGTTTCTTTTGCTTTGATATTTTAAGCTTTCGCTTACATAAGTTTAATCAATCAGCGTTCACTTTTTTAAGTGTTCGTTGATCTAATATAGACCCTAGATAGACATCTTCCTATACA
Organism: Protopterus annectens; assembly: GCF_019279795.1. NCBI lineage: Eukaryota > Metazoa > Chordata > Ceratodontiformes > Protopteridae > Protopterus > Protopterus annectens. The sequence goes on along the minus strand of NC_056739.1, from coordinate 988,806,747 downwards.
TATCTATGTGTGTGTATTTATATATATATATATATATATATATATATATATATATATATATGCATATATGTGTGTGTGTGTATATGTATCGTATCTTTGGAATGTTTATTGCTTCCACATTGTACATTCCCTATGGTAGCCAGACTGTACTGCATGATATGTTATTGCTACCATCCTGACATCGTACAGGTGGGTTGGATTACTGTTAACTTCTTGTGACTATGTTGTGTAGGGTCCTGGGTATGGGACTTGCAGCAGTTGGTGTTGTGTTGCAGGGCAGATCTGTTTGGCTGTAGGGGAGCGGGTGATATCAATACTTACAAGAGGTATTTAGCATTGGCCCTCTCACCCCCATTAACAGTGCCTTTGGTCATATATGTATTTGTTATGTTCTCTTTTATATATAAATATATATATATATATATATATATATATATATATATATATATATATATATATATATATATATATATATATATATATATATGCTTACATATATATATATATATATATATATATATATATATACACACACACACACACACACACACACACACACACACACACACACACATACATCTACATGTATAAATACATTTCCTATACTGTTGAATGACTGTGCTGGATGATATGTTTGTGAAAACATCAGGGTTATGTACATCTGATGTGGTTTAGTGGTAAATCACTGTGGCAGTGGTGTACAGGGTCCTGGGTTTGAAGCCTTGTAAAGGCTGTTTTTTTTTTGTTGCTGGGTAGAACAAGGGCCATTGGATACAGAGTGATTAAGGCACTTTTAATCAGTTGTAAGCAGGTTTGCGTGAAGGTAAGCACTGCTAACTTCCAGTTATAATTTCTTATACTCAGTTAGCTTCTAAATTGCTTAACCTGTGTAGGCATCGCTTACCCCCCGCGCAAACAAGCTTAAACCCACTTACTGCTGCTTAAAAGTGCTTACTCCTGCTTACCCCCATGCTAATTTCTTTAAAAGAAATAAAATGGGTTAATAGGAAAGTGGTGAAAAAGGGGCACAAAGAGGGAAAGACAGTAGGGAAAACAGCTAGGGATGTGCAGGATGGGTGTTGGGAAGGTCCATAGTAGGTCCTTGTATACTCGAGTGAGGTTTTCATAGTGTATAAATACAATTGGATATCGTTAGTCCACACTAATTTTACTAACTGTTAATATATATTTCTTTATAGTCTGAACATGAGCTCTACATGATCTTTATATTCGGAATTGGTATGATATTTTCATTTTGCATTGAAAGTTTACTGATTGTTGGCCTCAACTTCCAATTTTTGACTATTTATGAGATTTTCTCATAATTGTTATGTGGTCTATGAACCCAGGATTTAAACTATACCAAGTTCTACAGGAACTCATGTTGAATGCTGGTCTGACATAGACAATTAACATATTCTAATGAATAATGGACAAGAATTTTCATGTCTAGGTGAGGTGGCAGAGACAAAGTCGGTCACCCTTTATTTAAACATATAAAATAACAATTTGTTTGTTACCATGGATAGTGGGCCTTATTGAATAAATAAATGATAGATGGCTGAGACATAGGTCGGCCACAGTTGATTTTCATTATTAATAGGTTTAACTTGGGTTCTATAGACCTTGAGGGTGTTTGGGTTATTTGTTATTTTTTTCCCAACTTAAGGGCTGTTGGGCCAACACTTGGTGAATTTTTATTAAAATTTTCTTGCATCATGTTTTTCTCATTATCAGAGTTCTATTGAGTGGACATTCTGGTTTAAGTCAATATACATGACCTATTCACTTTGAAGGTTATTCATTTATTTGATTACTTACTTATATCAGTTGGCTCAACAACAGCATTATTTAAACTATTGATGTATCCTGTTCTGTTTGACATTATGTATCTCATGAGGATATTGCAAGGCCTATCAGTTGATAGAGATAATTTAGAGGTTTTTGGTTTTCAACCATCCAGTTCTACCAATCCTACCCTTGAAAAAGAAGACCCCAAATACCTTTGCGGGTTACTATTTCAAAAGTTGACTAAAAACATGACACTCAGGGCCAACATTTGGCACCTGAAACTATTTAAAGCTTATAAGCTTATGGATATTACACCATGGGGTTTACGAGTCAGGATTCAACCTCTGGTGGGTCAAATTGATGACCAACTTTCTCAAGAATGGGCCCAAGCACAACATAAAGTATCCATGTTTTTCCTGGATATCTTGATTGCTTATTATGAAAGAATGATAGAGAAATATATAGGGGAGGTCACTGTCAGTTGTCAAGAGGCTAAGGTATATGAGTCAGAAAGCTTTTTTAGCAGCTATCTAATCAATTTGGCTAGAAATTTATCAACATTAGAGGAATAGCTTGTTAAAAAGAAAACCCAAAAATTCCAAAGGGACACTATAGATTATGAAAAGGGGAACCCTTTGTTACTCAAAAAACTGTACGTTTTTCTGACTCGGGTTTCAAAACTACTAATAGAAAAAAGAGACCAAGATCAATACTCAGAAAAACAGTACAGACATATAGTGGCACTTCTCAGGAGGATTCATCCTCTGCCACTGATTTAGATTCCCTTTCCACCCAAGAATCTCTAGTAGCCAAAAGAAAACCTCATGCAGACCCTTTAGGCACAGGAAACGTGTGGGGGGGGGGTAGGAAACACATAAAAAATAACACACAACATTCAACAATTACTAGAGAAGATGGTATCGCATTAAACAATGTACATAATATTTCTTCACACCAACTGTCTTATGTACAAACTAAAGTATTGAACAAGGGTTTAAACTTTGTACTGACTTTTGTGGTGCCTGAACATGTTTTGGTTAACGAATTGAATGACTTCTGTAGACTACTTAATTTGAAAATATTTTTTTCATAGACAACTAATACTCAAAGATCTACTAGGTTCCAATTTGGGAAATCCAATTTTCAGCCCCCCCATGGATAAGCATGTTGCTATTTTCAAGGAATGTGTCCTCAAAGATTTACATTTTTTTCATGAATATCAGGTGATAAGACATAATTTAACCAAAGTGGAACAACAAGCCCTACAGGACCTTAGTTCCAATCATGATATAGTTATTTTACCAGCTGACAAGGGGGGTGGCATTGCGGTGATGGATTGGGACATGTACCAGGCGGAGGCTGAAAAACAACTGCCCGATCTCCGCTTTTACATACATATGGTTGTGGATCCAACTCCTAATTTTAAAAAAGAAATAGACTCTTTTCTAGACCTAGCCACAGAGGGAGGCATAATTAATCAGAAGACCTGCAAACAACTTAAGGAGTCAGATCCCATACCCCAATATTTATACTTACTTTCAAAGATACACAAACATTTCACCTGTCCTCCGAGATTACCTATTATGTCAGGGGGGATCCTTAACTAAACCTTTATCTGCCTTCCTCACTGAATACCTGCAAACTTTATTATCTATGGTTAAGTCTAGGATAAAAGATACTACACAATTTCTTAACCTCATTCAGGATGCACAATTGGAACCAGACTGGTATTTATGTACAATTGATGTCACTTCTCTATATACTAATATACCACATTGGGCCGGATTACAGGCCATTCAATATTGGCTTGAAAAATCACAACTATACACTCCTGGGTTCAACACACTCCTTATATCTCTAACTGAACATGTGCTGACAAAAAATGTTTTTTATTTCCATGGCAAATCATATTGGCAGGTTCGTGGCACAGCAATGAGAGTGTCCTATGCCCCTATTTATGCTGATTTGTTTATGGGTTTTTTGGAGGAACAGCTAATATATGATGACAGTTATAATCTTTTTCTTGAACAGCTAGATATCTGGAGATGATATTTGGATGACTGTTGGATGGTGCGGCAGGGGGACCAGCTATATGTGCATGAATTAATTTGATAGCTTAATGAGAACAAATGGGTATTCAGTTTACATTACACATTGAGTACCATCAGATTACATTTTTGGATGTTACCATAACTAGACAGGACGATCACACTTTAGAGACACAGGTACATACGAAATTTCCAGAATACAATACCCTATTTCATGCCTCTAGTTATCACCCTCACCACATCATCAACAATCTTCCAAAATCACAATATCTACGCATTAAATGTATATGTTCCTCCGAACAAACTCTCCAAGCCTGCCAACAGGATCTAACTAACAGGCTGCTTACCAGAGGATATCATGAGGACTGCATTTCTCGAACAATAGCTCGGGTGAATCAACTAGATAGATCTCAACTTTTAGAATACAAAGACAGAACTACTCAGGTTACCACACAGAATTCACAACCCATCAAGTTAATTACTACCTTTGGGGCTAACACCTACAGGTTTAAAAACATTATTAATAATCATTGGGACATTTTGCTTGCCCATGACCAACTGAATGGATTACTTAATCACAGGTGTTTATTTTCTTATCGTAGAGGTAGAACTATTAATTCACACTTAACTCATTATAAACGTTACAATCCACCTATCACCTTACAGAAAACTCTGTTTGGTGATACATTATTAGGATGTGTTATGTGTGGTCACACATACTTCAAACCAAGGAATTTACTAGCTGTAACACATCCAAGAGTTACCAAATAAGATGTTTTGGTAATTGCAGTAGTGACTGGATTATCTATTTGGCCACTTGCTTCTGTTCCTCATTTTATGTTGGACAAATGTCCAGACCTTTCAGACACCGAATTAGTGAGCATTTAAGTGAAATTAGAAATAAAAGGATCTCTAACGCCCTGTACAAACACACTCTAACACATAAAACTGGTAAATTAACCTTTACTGTCATAGACAAAATACGAATGAATAGGACATCCAAAGCTGGATGGCACAATATATTAAATAATAAAGAATCTTCTTGGATAATCAGGCTAGGCACTCTATTTAAACCAGGCCTGAATGAGTTAAGCTAGTTTTTGGTTTGGATTAACTGACTAACTGATGAATTACTCCAATTAAGCTATTAAGCCTTTCTGGCTAATCTGTGTGTATATAAGCAGTAATCAGGGTTTGCTCTAATGAATACATTTTGTTGCACTGAAGAAGGCTTGAATTTTCAGCCGAAACTGGTTTGCTGTAGATGTTATATTTATGGGGTTTGCCACAATAAACTTCTAAGAATTTTCATCTTTTCCTTGTGCTGGATTTCTTTTTAGACTTTTGGTTACAATGGTTTGATCCGTGCACTTAGTCTACCCTGCGTATCTTTGGTTTAGTCTGAAGGTTCATAGTTGCCTATTTCTTCTACAGCAAGAGCTGTGCATATACACTGATTTGGAAGTAGATTTGGACACTCATACCCCTGAGAGACGGGTGAGGACAACAATAATATGTTGTGAAGCCAATTAGACCAGATTACATGTGTCCAGTGGACACATGCAAAATGGACAGCTATGTATGGGGCGAGATTTTTTGGGGGAACAAATTGCCCTCTATTTTTTTTTTTTTAAGGTGAGAATGGGATGTTGAGGAGGGATAGTAGGTATATTTGGGGAGGTAGGTTGGGTAGGATAACAGACAAGACAGACAATAAAGCATACAGGGATGGTATATGACACATGTGAGGGGGTAAACACCTTGGATGGGGAGGGGTGTTTAGAAGTTGGAAACCCATGAGACCCCTTGTGGAAACAGTGGGACTGAGGTCCCTACCTATGGGTAGTCACCCCTGCACCTTCAAGGTCCCAAAGGTGGCTGTTCTGGGGGCTGAGTAGAAGGGGCAGGCTGACCCTCTAATTGCACCATGCGGGTTTCAAGCTAGTGTAGCAGATCTCCAAACTCCCTGCAGAGCTCACTATGCACCAGACCCCGGACCTGGTGATGGGTGACAGTATCCTGTCTGTGCCTGCTCCTGGGGGGGGGGCAAGCCCCATCCCCTGAGGCAGTTCCACCCAAAGGTGGTGTAGGACCGGTGGACAAGGAGGTCCTGGGGTGGGCCCCAGATGTGCTGCTGCCCAGTGCCACAGCCAGATGAGGAGGGAGAGGTGGGTTTGCTGGGACCTACCTTCCCAAACGTGCTATGGTGTTTCAATTTTACAACATATGTGGGTTAGTAATAGTCAACACATTCTAGAATTAGGTATAACAGCATGCATAGATATTCCCATTAACCCGAAACACCAGATATGGAACAGTTGCATAGCAAACAGAACATATGCCTATATGGAACCACAGTGGTCATTACAACAGCATGCAGGTACATTGATGGCAGCATGCCACCAATGTGAGAGTATTTCAACATGGCACGTGCATAGAACAAATTTCAATATTTATCAAACAATAGAACATATGTCCCAACAGTAGATTTAATAGTGCACATACCAATTGAGTTGTGTATTTAGTTTATTGTTACAGATATGGTGGGGGGATGAAAGATGTCAATTAACAACTTGTATATCCCTGTAGTTCTCATTACTTTCCTAGTCAGTGCTGTGATCTGTACCTTACAAGTATTATTACACTACCCTATGGCCTTAGTTTGGACAGTGGTATTGATGTAAACAACTATATACATGAACTGAGTTTTACCTGCAGTATACACCTCTTACCTGGTATACCTGTGGAGGTATTGTTTGTTAATGCTACCTGACTGTTTCTACACATATTCCCAGATTCCAGGTTGATGTTTTGCACATACCTCTCCATCTCTTATTGCACACACTCTGGGCATGTCTTGACAACATGCAGGTGAAACCGGGACATATTTTGACTATTGCTCTTATAAACCTTTAGTGAGTTGTACAATGACAGGTTTGTTTTCATAGACATTTTCCAAATATTTACAGGCCTGACAGTCAGTTATATGACATTAAATGTTGCCTACATGTCAGAGATTAGCATGCTGATATGCCAGGGTGACAAGGTAATAGTCAGCAGATATGGGCCAATTAACTGGACATTCTGGATAGATCTGTACAGTTGAGGGGTATGATTTTGCATACAGGTTACTACCACTCCCAGGATGGCTGTGTTCTAAAAATAAATTTGTGTACATCACAGGTGAGTGTGCTATATAGATATTGCTGTGTATCTCTTCTCTGATTTCTGTCTATAAGTCTCCCATGGTTTTACAATCTGACCTTGTAATTACAACACTCTTATACAGAGTTTCCTAGACAGTTTTATTATGTAGCACAGTGTGGATGACAGTGATGAGTGATACCTTATTATTCAGAGAAACTGCAACACTAACAATGCCATACAATAACAGAGTAAACAGTACCAGTCCAGGATTTCAATCTTTTATTTCTAGGCACAGTTTTTGTATCTGACAGACCTGTGGGGAAATGTTTGTTATCACTACCTGAATGTTGCCACACATATTACCAGATTCCACATTATTATTATGCACATACGTCTCACTCTGTTACTGCACACACTCTGGTCATAGCTTCACAACATGGGGGTGGAGATGGAACATACTTTGCTTATTACTCTCATAACATTTTGGTGAGTTGCTAGAGTAACAGGTTTGTTCTTATAGATATATTTCTGATAGTTATGATGTCCGACAATCAGTTGAATGTCATTATTTGCTGCCTAAACTTCTGGGATCATCCCACTGATTTGCCATGGGGACAGGGTAACAGGCAGCAGATATGGTCCAATTAACTGGACATTCTGGACAAATCTGTACAGTTTTGGGGTATGATTCTGCATACAGCTTACTGCCACTCACAGGATTCGAACCATGGTTGTGTATTAAAAATACAACAGTCCATGTCTCAGTTGAGTGTGCCATTTGGATTATGTTGTCTATTTTTTTCACGTTTTCTGTCTAAGTCTCTCTCAGTTGTACAATATGACCTCTTGTGATTACAAGAGTCATATAAAGACATTCCTACAAATTTTATTTATGTAGCACATTGTGGGTAACAGTGCTTAATACAACAGTACTATTAAGAGATTGCAACACTACATTATCACATTATACCAGAGTAAACAAAAGCAGTCCAGCAGTTAGACCTTTATTGTCAGGCTGTTAACCTTTTATTTACATACAACCTATATGAGACTCTTCCTGCCATATTGTCTGGTGTATTCAGTACATACCATACACAATACAGGTTTTATACTGGCAATTAACTTTCTATTACATTTAGATTTATTTCTTATGACAGTACATGCAAGGGTATTACTAACCTGTCTCGCAACGCAACCTCTGCAATCTACAGGCATGGGCTTTTCAGTTCACAGCCCGCTCGTCTGCCCACTGTCAAAGACACAAGAGGAATATTTAGCCATACCTATCCGTAATATACATGAGCTGGCAATTAATAAACAGGTAGTAGACTGATACTTACGCACAGCTGGGACATCACCTGTCTGCCTAGCCTCTTGGATCCACTGATTCAACAGCTCCCTCTTTCTCCGCTTCAGGTCAGCATAGTGATGCCTGACCTACTCACCAGTTTGAGGTATGCCAGTGGCACTGGTGAGGTCACAGGTGAGACAGTCCCAGGCTTCTGCTTTATATTGGGAACCCTGGTACTGGCCCTGCAGCAGTCTCTGGTCATGGTCTTTAACAAGGTGTCCTGTCATGACTTTGAACTCCTGGATGCCCCAGCGCTGTGTCTGGAAGTGCACTCCTTCTCCCACACTGGTTATAGTGCCTACAAGATGAAGCTGCAACCAGTTATGAGATGTATTCCCACCTGTTGGGTTTAAATAGGGCCAATTTCCCACACTTTGCCATGATTGGATGGTTTTGAAAATGCTAAGCTATGGGCAAACCTGCTTACCTATACCAATGGGCAAACTGATTTAGCTGGCCTACACATTGCTTACACATAGTAAGCAGGGCTGTGCAATTCTTAGTGTTGCTTAATTTTTAATTTGCATGCTATTTGCTGTTTGGCATTGATTTATTATTCATTATATGCTATATATATGTTTGTTATCCATGATTCATGTGTACGTACACTGTATGGGGTCCTTGTGTTTATTAGGGGATTTCAACACTTTATTACAATGATACCTCACATCTGGACTTAATGCAGTACTCCAGTTCATATATTTATGTTATGTAATAGGTTATACAACATAAAACTGTATATAGATTCCTTTCACGTGTTAAGTTTGATTTCCCTATAGTGAGGATCTGTTTGGTGATACCTTAGTCTTATTTACTGCTGTGATGGCTTGCTGGTTAACTACTGTGACTATAGTGTACAGGGTCCTGGGTTCAAGACCTGCAAGGGCTGTTTATTTTGTTGCTGGGCAATGCTAACTTCTGGTTAAATATGCTTAGAGAGGGTTAGCTTCAATATTGCTTAACCTGTATGTGCATTGCTTACCCCATGCAAACAGGCTTAAACCCACTTACTGCTGCTTAAATATGCTTACTCCTGCTTACTACTGCTTAATAGTGCTTACTCCCGCTTACCCCTGCACTAATTTAGACAGAAATGTAACATGGTTCTTGGGAAAGTGGTGGATTTGGACACTGTATGGAGTTATCATTCATTACATATTATACCTTTGATTTGTATCTCTGATTCATGTGTACATATACTGTATGGGGCACTTGTGTTTATCTCTGGATTTTACAGCATTATTACAATGACACCTTACATCTGCATTTAATGCAGTACTCCAGTTCACAAATATATGTTATTTAGTAGGTTATACAACAACTATTGTTCATAAAGTGATTTGACATGGAAAATGGAATTTACTGGAGTGAGACTCAAACCGGGGATGATTGCTTGTAAGGTGAATGCTCTGACCACTACACTATTGCAGTACTGCTTCATTTGCATGTATCTTGATATTTATCTTCATGTGCCATTTAAGCTGCAGTATAGGTAGCTAAGCAATGGGCAAACCCACGCACCTATGGTTAAATTTTTATCTGTTTGATAAAAAAAATTGTTTATATTATCATATTTCAAATATTGCTCTTATAAACTTGGGGAGGTGCTGCTGGCAGTATGGAACCCCCTATGAGCGATCTCTCTCATTGCATTGCCAAACTGCAGTTCTTGACTGCGAGGGCTGTATATTGAGAGAGCTCTGCTCTCAGACATGCCCCCTTGCACTCGTCCACGCTCCATGTCCATTTAGGAGCTGAGGCAGCACGCCTTCATTACTATGCATGGCACGCTGTCGTGCTGCTCCTAAACAGTCGCTTCTGTGCAGGAATAAGCTATTCCTGCATGGACATGTACTGAATCTGGTGGTTAATGTTTATGGATTTATTTAGACCTGGAAATTTGTCAGCCTTTGACTGTTTTATCACAATGTTTGCATTCAAGTGATCAGACATGGCAGAACCCCACTTGAATGATCAAAAAATGTGGCTTTAGTCTTTTCAATATTAATAACTTTCAGTAAAAGTCATTGTTCTATGGTGTACAGTCCTGCTTGCAAATATTTAGCTATTTTAGTAGGACTAATATCTGAAATATACAGTATCGTGGCAAATACATACAGAATAATTTATTCTGCCACAGTTTTCCAAAGGCCATTAGTACAAATGAAGAACAGAAATAGGACTGCTCGGGAATTTCTGGCCAAAAAGGTGATAGTTTAGAATATAGTTGCTTAGTTTTATGCTTCATGTTGTTTCATCCGGCAGACAGTTGCCAAAGTAGTCTAGCTCATTTTCACCAGTGCTATGCTTATACAGACAGAATAGAAGGTGTCCATGGCCATGTGAGTCATGTAATTTAATAGCTCTAGGAAGAAAGTAACAGTCAGTTTTTTTTAATTCATTTTGCTCAGTACATGATCAGCAAAGCTTTGAGAAGGTACTGTCTTTGCTATGGCAGCTCTATACCAATGTTGCTAATCAGTTAAAAGTCACTGATACTCCAAAAAGTAAGCTAGTTTTGAAGTTTAACCCTTTTAAACTGTCTGTCTAATACAGGAAATGGATACGAGTTTGCAGTTGCTTAAACCTATTATGGTTCTACCAGATGTGGGGTACTACACCTTCCACAATAGACATGTTTGTAATCTAGGAAGGAAAAGAGCCTAATGTCCTTAGACTACAGGTTTTAAGTATGAAGTCATCAATGTGAAGGTTCCAATCTTGATTTTGAACAAGAGTTTAAGCACATGGGTGAAGACACAGCAGACTGTAAATATGGCAGAGGATCCATACGGTGATGATATTGTTGTTCACTGACTATGTGGTTAGAGCTGTACTGTTGGGAATGGCTTAAACAATGTATTTATGGAAGGTATTTCCTTTGTCCGTAGTTGAGAGGGTGCCAAAGAATAAGACAAATGGGGAGTGGAATTTGATTAAACTTTTAGACTCCTGATAGAAACAGTAATGAGTTACTCTGTCTTCTTCTTCTTTTGGATTCCTTTGAAATACAATCCTTTTTTTGTCACTGAGTGTCCTTTTACACTTAATTTGCAATTCTCAGCAATACCTCATGGGAAATAAATCTATCAAAAGTTTCATTCTTGCAAGGTTCTTCTGTCTGTCAATCTGTTGGGATCAGAATTGCTATCTTTAGTAACATACAAATTTTATTTTGGCAGAAAATATTTTTTCAACAAAGGTCTAGTGAATGAATTACCTATAAAAATGCAACATAACAAGTGGGGAAAGATTCAACACATGCAATCAGCATCATACAAAAATATGAGAACAAAAGAAATAATAAATACAAAGTACTTGACATGCCAAGATTACACCCTCAAATCGGGAAAAAAGATAAAACTTGTTGAGCACTTCGCAAGCATGACACTCGATCTTAACAGCACTTAGAAGTGCTTAATAAAACTTTGCTAAGATCGGATCCCATGTCAGGGATTAATAAGTGGACAGTGCTATCTGGCAAAGAGCAGCAGAAGTTAAAATAAATTTAAAAAATGTTAGCAGTTCACTCTGCCAGACTTACAAGCAGAAAATATGACAGAATGAAGTATCTAACAATTTTTAAATGCAGTTTTACCTTCTACCAAAAGGCACTTAATTTTTGCCTGCCGTACACTTTTCACAGTTCCTCATATTTTTTTTTTTTCTGTTTTAGGTATTTCAGTGAGGATTACAGTCAGTCAAAAATGCCAAACAGTTTAGTACTTCTTACTGTTCAGAAAATGTATATTGATACAAAACCTGTTGTTCTGTTAACCTTTTAAGTGAATTAGAATAATATTTAAAAACTGACTCTGTCTAATTTTGAGCAAGCCCAATTATTTTTAGATTTGTTCAGAATTCCTAAGCAAAGAAGTTGCATGCTGCTGTTTGTCTATTTAAATGAGTGCTTTACTGTCTTTCAAAAGTCGGTAATACACTTTATGCTCCTACAGTATTGTTTTGTTTCTTTTTTTTGTTGTTTTTTTTGTTTTTTTGTAACTCGCTGGACATGGAACAAATTAAGCTCCACACATTACAAAATATTGTGATCAGGTCTCTGATAATAACCCTCTACTATGTGCTCTCAAGGTGAATTTTTTGGCAGCATGTCTCGAACATGTAATATAGAGGATTAGGATCAGGTATCCAATTGTAAAATGTATATTATGTGTTCGAGACATGAATGCTAAGAAATTCACTTGAGAGGTGTAGCTTAGCATCCATCTTGATACTACATTATGAAAGCAGATCCGATCATAATTATTTGTAGTGCATAGATATTTACCTGTTCCATGTAATACTAGTTACACAAAAGTAAAATAAATAAAAGAAAAAAAAACATGATGTGTTATGTCGGCTTTGAAAGCCAGTAAAGCAGAAGGCAAATGGTTTATTATTCCCTGTCTATGGGAAGCAGTTTCTTTCAAAATAGCAGCTGTATTGTAGCAGACAGCAGGCAGAAATAAAGCTGAAGTGCAACCATTTCATTTTCTGTTACTGCTTTTTATTGGCTTTCACTGTCAGCTTATTGTTCCAGAGTATAGAAGTATAGCTGGCTCAATCAACACTCTTCATCAATACCATGAACCAGTGTCCCACCCTCTCGGCTATTCCACTGATGAGATGCAAAAAAAATGGACATTCCTTTTACTGACATATCAATCAGGAAGCAAGATGCACAACACATCCCACTCCCTCCTGCCCAGCTGTTCATATCCCATTTCTGTACCCTGCCCTTGACCCTCATCCATTTTATTAAAATATCTATCTGTCTATATATGTATATGTATATATTTCTTGTTCTTTTAAACCATAGCAAATTGTTTGGTACAAATATAGCAAACAGCTCTTTATGTTTATAGTCTGCCTACACAGAGTGCTATAGCACTCAGGTTTTAGTTAAAAAAAAAAAAAAGAAAGTGATTTTTTTTACTTTTATGCTATAGGACACTGCTTGCTACAATGCAGCAAGCAGTTACTACAGTTTAGACTACGCACAGAGTGCTACAGTGCTTAGTTTTGCCTACAAATGCAATGTTGGCTTTTAAAAGCCAGTATTGCATTAGAGACTCGGATTGGCTGATCGAGCCAACACTTTGCACCCAGGGAAGTTGCCCCTCTCACCCCACCCTAGCCATGCTACTGCCAGACAAAATCTTAATAGCATGTAGGGGATGGTTAACAATTCTAAGCATTGTTAAGTTCAGGTCTCATAGGTTCATAGGTTCATAGGTAGGTACAAGGCTATTGGCCCTAGGGCCCATACAAGCCTAGCCAAAAAATGTACTCTGGCTTTCGCCACCCAAGAAAATTATTTTCCTGTGCCCCTGTCGAGCAGAGCCACAGAAGTGATCCCCGGGGTGAATTTCCCATTTCCCATCCAATCATCAAGATTTTTCTTGAAGAGTGCTAATGAGGAGCTCTATTTGACATAGATAGGTAGTCTGTTCCAGAGTATGGGAAGTCTCTGGGACAGGAATCTATCCCTTCAGCATGTTCTGTTTATTGTGGTGACAAGGTTTAGGTCCCTAGAGCGTCTCGCTCTGCAGTAGCTCTGAACCAGGATGTGACTTATCATTGACAGTGAAGCTTAATCATGGTGCTCCATACATTACAAGCTTGTTATGATCAAAGCCCTGTTCCTAATCCTACATTCAGTGATCCAGGCAATCAAAATAGTAATAAATTGTTGAAAAAAATAATCACTAAGGTAAACAGTGTTGTCATTAAACATGTAAGAATTTGGTGAAAGAAGAATGGAGGAAAGAAGTTCCTTGTAACCTTTGATATCCATAACAAGAACAAAGCGTTCTTATAAGTCTTAAGAGATATCTGGGCAGCAGCCACAGGGGCAGACAGAGAGCATATAAGAGAAATGGTCTTTTCTAAAAGACTGGTTGAGTGGGATCTGATACAAGATTGCAGGAAGACTGTATCAGTGTTTTGAAACTATGAACTAATAAATGGAACTATCAAATTGAGTTTCTGAAAATAACAGATTTATTGATCTCAGTTGACTAGTTGCAGTATACCATCTAATTAAAGTGGTAAATTACAAAACATTAGTTACAGCCATATAGGATACAATGGTGTGCATGATACTGAAGAAACTGTACCAACACAAGAATTTTTCTGTGGAAGCATGGACCATAGCAAGCTTTGTTATCCGGCTGCAATACTTTTCAAGAAAAGGAAGCTGAAAAGACCAGTGAGTAGTTAGAAGGCAAAACTCATCTATGAGGTTTGGAGAAAAGAGAAGTTCTGGACAAGACATCTCTAGCATAATCTGTGATCTGTGAATTGTGGTCTTAAAACAACCTGGCATATGAAATGCTGATCTAGACAAATTCCTGAAAGTCTATTTTTTTCCTTGGCTTTTAGATTTTATTACATTTTTAATAACAATCAGGTTTGGTAGGCAAAAAATATGAATTTAACAGAATAATAATGCAGATTATAAAAACTAAAATATAATAAACTATTTGCAAGATTTACAAGGCATGAATGAAAGTAATAAATACTTTTTTGTAATCTTAATAGAATGCATGCATTAGTATTCAAAAATGTGAACTCTAATTGGACACTCATTCAGTGTGCCTGTTGTAAATCAAGCGTATCCCAATAGAAAGAAGTCCAGGTGGATAAGACTTCTTGAGTAGCCGGCTTTCTATTGGAATGTACTCCTTATTGCCATCCAAAAGATATTTTGAACAGACAGACTGCTAAATAGTAGAAAAACAGGGAAGTCATGCAAAACTGTAAATAGTTCATAAGTATGGTTACCGACAGTACAGTAAATCATACTGCTGGTAACTGTTTCTATAAGCTATGCACAATTTTTCAGAATCTCCCTGATTTTCCACATATTTTTGCCACATCCCTTGTGTGCAATCAAAAAAAAAAATTTACATTTGAAAACCCCCATCTACCTTACTGTACTGGTGCACTGTGTAAGCATGCAGATGTACATGTCTTACACGTGCACAGTACATCACTGCAGAGTAGAGGAAATGGAAGAATATTAAAGTGTTATACAATAAAATTATTTAAGAAAGGTCAGCAATTCATTAATTTAGCAATAATTCTTGACTGGGTGTAGGTACCTCATGATTATGAAGGCAAATCAATAAAGCCCAATGGACGACTAAAATCCACTCCAAACAAATTTAATAGGAACACAAATACACAGCATTAACGCCAAACAAATACATTTTCGTTTTGAAAACTTCATCAGATGTGGGTTGATGGTTACTAACAGCTTAAATACCCTCCCTAATTGAAAAATGTGCTTTCCATTAAGTAATTAAAATTTTCATTAAGGAACTTTAAAAACTTTTTTTGTGGAAAAGTAACAAAGAACATTCAAACAAATCCAACTTAAATCTTGTGACTGAAAATAAAATATTTTACACAGTAAAATTAATAAAACATTTGTCCCTTAATTCAAGGTGTAAATACAAATGTACATGCATTCATAAATTAAAAACCATGTGAAATACAGAGGAAACTGCACAAATTGTAGGACACTAGCACCCTCTTGTGACTATTCATGAAAATGTTTTATAAAAAAATCATGACAAAATGTATAAAAGAAAAAATAAAAATATCTTAATAAACATTCTCCATTGAACATAAAAATCAAACTTTGTGCAAGGAATATTGATGAATAAGTTAAAAAATAAGTAAAAGTGGGAAAAAATGCTTGAATAATATAAACAAAGGATAGAGAAGTTGAAAAAACAACATTAACCTCACTTGGATACACCTATTATTACAATTTGGCTGATCTAAGTTTGAGCAAAGGCATTAATGAAATATTTTCATTGAGACCAGGTGGCTTGTTTGCCTGCAATGTGACCTGCCACCACAACTCTCTGTACTCAATTCTCTCTTCCCATAGCCCTCCTCTCACATCAATGTCCACCCCTTCTATAACACAAAATACAAAATGAGCATTGGGGCACTCTTGTTTGTGTTTATACAAAGCATTGGTCTCTTTTTGTACCTGGATGTCATACATATGTTCATAAATCCTCCTTTTTAATTTGCGTTCAGTTTTTCCCACATAGAATGCTTGACATATCCCACACAATGCTAAGTAAACTAGGCCTTTCGAATCACAGTTACTGAATTCCTTTCCTTCAAGGACTATACTCCTACTCTCCAAAAAAAGTTTTCCTTATGAATAACATATGGACACTGTGACCAATGTCCGCATTTGAAACTGCCCTTTCTTTTGTTGCTATTTATACACCCTTCTTTAAAATTTGATTCCAAGAGATTTTTCAAACTACAGGAATCCTTATAGACCACCTTCAAATTTCCTTTAGACACTTTTTCCAAATCTGTGAAGGCAGAAAATCTATTCCACTCTCTTTCCATAATTTCTTTGACTACTTTGGAACTGGCATTGAATTCAATAACCAGTGCTCTACCAAAATTTTCATCCAGAATGAGTGTCCAATTAGAGTTCACATTTTTGAATACTAATGCATGCATTCTATTAAGATTACAAATAGTATTTATTACTTTCATTCATGCCTTGTAAATCTTGCAAATAGTTTATTATATTTTAGTTTTTATAATCTGCATTATTATTCTGTTAAATTCATATTTTTTGCCTAGTAGAGGAAATGAAAGAATATTAAACTGTTGTTATACAATAAAATTGTTTAAGAAAGGTCAGCAATTTATTAATTTAGCAATAATTCATGACTGTGTGTAGGTATCTCATGATTATGAAGGCAAATCAATAAAGCCCAATGGATTACTGAAATCCACTCCAAACAAATTTAATAGGAACACAAATACACAGAATTAACGCCAAACAAATACATTTTCATTTTGAAAACTTCATCAGATGTGGGTTAATGGTTTAAAGTTTTTAAAGTTCCTTAATGAAAATTTTAATTACTTAATGGAAAGCACATTTTTCAATTAGGGAGGGTATATAAGCTGCTAGTAACCATCAACCCACATCTGATGAAGTTTTCAAAATGAAAACGCATTTGTTTGGCGTTAATGCTGTGTATTTGCATTCCTATTAAATTTGTTTGGCGTGGATTTCAGTCGTCCATTGGGCTTTACTGATTTGCCTTCACAGTCACTTTTTCCTTGGTTAGTGGTGTTTTTTTTGGTGACTACATGGACTTTTTTTCTGTTTATCTCATGATTATCCTATGGTTGACTTTTTCTGATCACTCTGACTTCGTCCTCGTGATCAAACCACACCAACCTTGGATAAATCTTGGGATTCCCACACCCAGTTATGGATTATTGCTTAAAAAATACATCTTTCTATAATAGTAATAAAACAACTTTTTATTATTGTAATATTTCACTTGTTTGATTGAAGAATCAGAAGGTAAATAATTCCTACATTAGGATTAGAATATGTGTTTACTCCTTGATAAAAATCAATTAAGGAAAGATTCTTAAACCATGGGTCATTTATAAATGGTTTTAGAAATAGTATGTGTTTCTTAATTATAGAATCGTTTGCAATCACTTATCTTAATAATGGCAGAAATTCTTGAAAGTATGGAGGATATTTAATCTTCCATTTTTTGTGGTAGTCTTTCTTGTGACTGTTAGAATAGTCCAGAGGAGGTAGCTTTTCATGTGAGACTGTACTTCAAAATGGGTATCGTTATTAGACAGGATCTTAAGAGAAACTGACAAAGGCTAAGTAGAAAAAGGTATAACACTACCAAGACATCTGGGTTGTATAAGGTTGTCCAAGCTCATCCATCTATCTTTTTTGTAGACCGTCCAGGTTATCATACATCATGCTCAGTTTGATTGCTGCTCTGAGTGTTTAACTGCAATTCGGATGAAATGTATGCTGAGTGTGTAATGGTAGTATCTCAGAGAATTCTTCCTCCTTCGAGATCCAGCAATCTTGGAGTTAGTTTATCTATGTCGTTGGGGTGTGAGTAGTGCAGACCTTCATCTTGGATGGTGTATGTGGTCTTGTGAAGGAAGACTTGGCCAGCAACAAAAAAGCATTTAATGTGTAAATGTGTGTTTTAAGTTTCACCGGATCAAAATCACAGAATCAAGAGTTTTTGTGTTCTTTTTTTTTATGCCTTGAAAAACCGTTTGCATGCCCAAATTATGTTGCCTTCTGTTTTAATAATAAAAAAAAACTTTTATGGACAGACTGCTTTGATTGACTTGTTTAATAAAACAAGATGTGTGTGCATTTATATAACAGTGTAAACTAAGAAACAGAGAGAGAGAGAGAGCGAGACTGAGAGAGAATATGTTTCTCTTTGCATTTGTTTTACATACACATGTAGCTTTTTGGAAACATTTCAAATAATAAAGAAATTGTGAAATCACATGAACACTTGTATGTTTTAGGAGGTATGCAATAGATGTTAGTTAATTCAGGACTACTGAATAGCACATGGCATTATTAGCCTTTCAAACAGTGCCCTTCCTTTCCAGATTTTCAGAGGTATTTGTTTTATATCTGGAATCTACAAATATCAACCATGATGTTCATGTCTAATGTTAATTTTGAAAGAAGAAAAGGAAAGAAAGAAAGTCAAGAATGCTGGGAGTTGTCTTTCTAATTAACCTTGACAAGTGACAATTTCAAAGTGTTGTAGACAGATAACTGAGACCAGTAATTTCAAACAGTCCCAAAAGGGCATGTCTGTCACCTATTGCTGAAATTTCAAGCCTAAAATTGGGCTGAGCAATAACTTACTATTTCTGCTTTTATCCTAACGGTCACTGTGCAAAATAATTACTCCATTTCACATAAGTTGCATTCTTTTGAAGCCATCAATCACTCTTACACTGAGATGCTAAAGGCAATTCAGAATCTTGATGAGAACAAAGACCCTTCCGCCTCTCTATTGTGAGGTCACTCAATGCCTGACTACTGAAAAAGAAAATGGAGAAATGAAAAAAAAATCACTTTTTGATTAAAGATGATACTTCCCTTTCATTAAAAAGTAGATTTGTATTGTACTACTGCAATGCACAATATCTTACATTAAAACAGCACCTAAAAACTAGTGCACCACATATGTTCAGCTTAAAGCAGAAATTTCATAAAATGTTAGCTAAATCATGGTTCATATTTTACCATCCTTTAACATGTGTATAGGTGATAATTCCTTTAACTAAGGTTTTTCGTTAGGAAATGTGTTTGGAAAGCAACTGAAAAGGCATGCATGAGACTGTCAGCATATAGAACAAACTTGTCATACTAGTTTAAAAGATCTAATTAACACATTCCGCTTTCATAATATGCTATAATTGCGCTTGACTCATGGAGGCTGTAAACACAGGCAGTCAAAATAAAGCAAGGGCTAATCTGTGAAAATGCCTAGAGGAAGATGGGTATCAAAACTCTATTGCTGAAATCTTAGACGGTAACAGAATTCTCATGCAAAAATCGGCTGCTTAGGTCAAATGAAGTTTGATCTGCTTTATACTGAGCAAAACAATACTAATGATATTCTTGTGTAGGCTGTATTAATGTCGGCAGTATTAATGCCTACTACAGTATTTCATTTTTTAGCATAGTTCTGTACTTCAACACTACAAATAATTCTTCGGAGACTGTTTATAAGCAGCAGACTACCTGAGAATTATACTGTATCATGAATATTTGGGTGGAAACAAATTACAATTATGTCTGCAGTCTTAAACAAAATCCTATTTATAGCATGAGTGGAGTGTTCCCCATTACAACCCTATTCTAATAAGCTTGTAATTATTGTTCATTGTATACATTATATTATGTATGCCAAATAAGTAATTTTTGTGTGATTCACTATGATTCCCCAAAAAGGGAAGAAAACACACCAATATTACATAAGCATTTTGTTGTAAAACATGATGTCAACAGAAATATATGATGCACACAATCAAGCATCATTGCTAGATATAGGGCAAGATGGATGGGGAAAGGAATGACTGTCTGCATTTGATTTTTCCCAGCCACTTGCCCTGCTGTTTTTGTAGTCTTAAACTTGGTGGCTTTAGAGCTGCCCTCCCCAACTATAAATATGATTTTGGACAATCCTCCCAGTCCCATCCCATCAGTTCATCAGTTCACCCCTCCCTCTCTGAAACTTGAATTATATTCTCTTTCCTCCCTTTCCACAGTACCACTAAAATGCACTTTATTCAGCTGCATTTACTGTATCTGTGCTTCCACCTACTTTATTACTTTATTTTGCTTTTTGCTGCTTGTTCTTAAAGTGTTCAGTTGCATCTATTCTCCTGCATTTATTTCTGCTTGTTATTAGTCTGATTAAATTGTAACTATTATTCTAAGCCTCTTAGTTTTGATTTAAGCACTTGGACTTCAAACTAGTTATCTTGCATAAGTAAGTATTGTGGTCTACTCTCTTGTGGCAGGAGAAGTAGCTTACACCCTTCTTAGTTGGGATTCGCTGGTTCAAGGCTAATTGTGTCTGTTATTTAAAAAATGTCTTAATGCTGGTTTAAGTGCTTGGGCTCAAACCAGTTATTTTACATTAGGAAGGTTTGTGGGCTACACTCTTGTGGGAGGAGAGGGCAGCTTTTACTCATCTGAGTTGGGAATTGCTGGTGAAGGCTTATTGTACCTATGATTCTAAGTGTCTTTGTTTTGGTCTGTATTCTGCACTTGTGGCATTACTGTCTAGACAGATTTTTGTAGACTTCTAGAGCATCTAGTTTGCTCATATATGAGTGTTGCTCATCAAGTTGCTTGTCTTATTGACTAGTTCAATATTTATATTTTCCTCACTCCTCCCTAGCAGATCACTGGTTATGGATATGCACTTCCTGACTCTCTCTATGGCCAGTCTGGTTGAGATGGGTATTCTGAGGCATTGTAACAAATGCTTCATGTACACTGGCAGCCCACTTATTCTTTATAAAACAGATAGTGTATGAGAAAGGTGTAAATACACTTCAACTCTGGAGGCAAATCTCTCTCATACAACTAAAATTAATCCTACAGAGGTTGTCAGTGACACATGCACCATGCCTATTGCACAAGCTAAAGACCTACACATAACACTACTTATGCTGAGGCACTTACAGGTAACCTTCCTTAAACATAAAGACCTCCTGCACAGCACAATTAAAGAAAGGTTCTTCAGCCATCACAGAAACACTCCATTAAAACAACACCCACAGCTATACATAGTAACACTGTATCCAATACCTACACTGCCAAGCCCTTAAGGCAAACCAGCACACAGCTAAATTTCCTGGTCATTGCTGATTCTATAGTGAGGCACACTGATGTCCCACTCACTAGTCTGAGTAAGGAGAGAGTCATAGTTAGCTGCCTTTCCGGGGATAGGATCCTTCAAGTCACACAGGCACTCAGGTCATTGAACCACAGGTACCAGTATGACTCTGCCATAGTCCATGTGGGTGTTAATGACCTGAGACATACCTCCCTTGACTATATGAAGTGAGACATGATTGAGCTCTCTGATTATGTTTCTCAGGCAGTATGAGCCTAGCACTGAGCAGCATACTACCTTCTCCAATGATGATGACATGTTACCAGCAGAAAATTATTGATTTTATCATTTGGTTTAGCTTCTGGTGTCAATCCAGGGAGTAAAATATTTAACCACCTGGGAGGATATGGTTGACAGACTACTTTGCTGTGCCAGGGATGGTTTGCACTTATCCCCTCTAGGCTTTTGGATATTGGCAAATCACTTTTCAACCCCTGTAGTGCTTTTTAGGCAGTACCAAAGTGATAAACCTACTGACTTAACTGAACCTGTGAAGGAATATCTGAAGGTGGTACTGCTCGATGCTAGAAGTCTTAACAAGAAATTCCCCTCCCTGTAAGCCTTTCTCTCCCTGGAGAGTGTAGACATCTGTGTAGTAATGGAGACATGGTTTAAAGTCACTGAGAGTACCTCAGCAATGAAAAGTTTTAATGTCTTTCACACCTTTAGACCAGCTACTGCACAGGAGGGAACTAAAGGTGGAGGAGTGTCAGTCTATATTAAGACTAATCTCACCTCCAGACTAGTTAAAGTGTATGACCCATTGGAACTCATACATGTGCAACTCACCATAGGCAGGGTGCTATACCATATCCTTGCAACATATAGGTCCCCTCCATGTCCCAGGAAACCCATACTACCTATCTCAATGTACTATATTCTCTCACCAATCATGGGGGAATCTCAACTACCCCTCTTTAGATTAGGAATCCTACACTATTTCTAATGCACAAGCCAAGTGACTCCTAAACATCGTCAGTACCAATGCCCTGGAACAGCTAGTACATTTTCCTGCTAGGGGTACAAGCATATTTGACTTTGTACTCACGAATATGGGGGGGCAATGTTCCTCACCCAATGTAATATCTTCACTTGTCAGATCTGACCATAAGGCAGTATTACTTGAAATAAAAATTAAATCTGAGGATGCAGCAAAACTAAAAACCTTTAGGAACTATTCCAAGGCTAATGTCTCTCTAGTAAGCAACACCCTGGATACATTCCCAGCATCCACAAACCCAGTAAATACAACAGAATACACTGAGCTATTTACAAAATCTCTGTACAGTCATATTGATAGCTGTATAGAGCGGGCTGTGCCCATTTGTATTAAGAATAAGGCAAACTCAAAAGATAATCCACCATGGTGGAATTACACTATCAATTGGTTATACAACAAAAGAAGAAAAATCTTGGCCAAGTGTAGGAAAAAATAGCCATGCATATTAACAGCCCCCTGACCAATCTAAACAGGCAGCTAAGAGGGTTAATTAATACCCCAAAGTTTAAATTGGAAGAAGAAAATAGCTTCTCAGGCAAAGGACAACCACAAAGCTTTCTACAGCTATGTCTGTAACCTTAGAAGAAATATACAACAATGTGCAGAACTTATTGTAAATGGCATCACTCACACTAAACGGGAGGCCATTGCAAACCTTTTGGCTGACAGGTTCAGCTCAAATCCCACCCTCCCACTTCCTCTCGATAGTCCAAAGGAAATGCCACATAACACAATACACCCAAACATTACTAGAAAACAAGTTATTAATGCACTTTCCAAGGCCAAAAACAATGCATCAGTGGGTCCGGATAACATCCCAGGATGTTTAATAAATAGCATGAAACATGACCTCTCTGGTCCACTTGAATCACTTTTCAACTGCAGCCTTCAGTCAGGTTTTTGTGACCAGGGAATGGAAGATGGCTACAGTTATTCCCCTGCACAAAGAAGGTAAATCCACTTATCCGGGTAACTACAGGCTCATAAGTCTTACCAACCTCATATGTAAGGCCATTGAAAGAATAATCATGGACATGATAAATGAGGACATAGGTAACATGCAAATGTTGGACCTGTCACATTTTGACTTTGTTAAATGAAGGTCATACCTATTAAATCTGGTGGACCTTTTTGAGAATGTCACCAAAGCATTGGATGTGTGCACACAGCGTACCTCGACCTAGCCAAGGCTTTTGATACAATACTTCACTCAGGTATTATACACAAGCTCACTAATTTAGGTATAAATGCTTTTATCACCCACTGGATAGCCAACCGGCTCACTGATAGGACCCAGGAGGTCAAAATAGGATAGGTGAGGTCAGCTCCACCAAGAGGCCAGTTACTAGTTGAGTCTCCCAGAGCTCGGTACTGGGCCCACTCATCTTTGGCATGTATTTCTCTGAAATGGAGGCAAATGCTGAAGTTTTATGGCTGACTAAGTTTGCAGATGATTGCAAGCTGGGGGTTATCATCAACTGCCCTGCAAACACTAGTATTCTTCAAGAAGGTCTATCTCTGACTAATAAATGGTGCCAAAGTTATGGTCTTGAACTCAATGCTAAGAAATGCATAATTGTACCCTTTGCAAAATTAACCATCCCAGATAATTACCATGTTGATAATACACCCCTGAGAGTCGACCCAGTGGTCAGGGATCTGGGTACACACGTAGACAGCAGCCTTACCTTCGACCACCATGTGGCCACAGTGGTGAGGAACCCCTTTTATGTTGTGCAACTTATAAGTAAGGGCATGGCATCCAGGTCCAAAGAGGTCATTATCCCATTGTACTCCACCCTTATTAGACCAGTCATAGAGTACAATGCACCCTTTGGTATGTACCTGACCAGGCATATACATCAACTACAGCGATTTCAAACGTTCCTTAAAAAATAATGCAAGGAATAACAAACCTGCCTTATGCACAGCACCTTAAAACCCTTTCCCTCTACTCAGTTTTCTATAAATTGCTGAGGGGGTGATCTATGCCTGGCTTACAAGGCATCCTCAAACCCTACACTGCTGACTCTCCAAAATATTTGTAATTCAAAGACTACCAGAAATACAAAGTCTAGGGACCTGAATCTTGTCTATGTCATAAACAGAACATGCTGGAGAGACAGATGTGTCCCAGAGACTGCCCCTCCTATGGTACAGGTTTCCCATCCATGTGAAGTTGAGTTTGTCTAGTACCCAGTTTAAGCACAACCTAGACAAATGGATGGGGAATAGGAAATTTACACAAGGCCTGGCACCCATGTCCCTTATGGACAGAGTAGCTTAGAAATGCCTGGCCCTCAATGTCCTATTTGGATACAGGCCATCATTATTATTTTGGGAAAACGTGGCTAGGCTTAGAAAGGCCCCTTGGGTAGTTAACCTAGTAATAGTCTATGAATCTGTGAATCTATGAATCTATGAATTTATAAATAAAGGAGAGGTGGTTAACTCTGAATTCACAATATTTAGTGTTTTGTGATATGATCCTTGTTGGAGCACTAAAACGGTCTAAAAAATAATTTCATATCCTATAACAGATGATTTCAAGAATCATCTTAGTGGACAGAATTTTACGAAGCAGACTTTTTTGACATTCTGTATTATAATTCTTTCTCCGTTAAGGAGTAGAGAACTTCATCGCTATCCTGCCGACACAGCCTTAGTAGAATAAGCTTAGACATTCTGAGATTTTACCTTTGAAACACATTCTGTGAACCTTATACTCTAATATAATAGGACAGATGTATGTCTTTGATACCTAAAAATCCAAGTCACTTGTACTGAATTATTTTTTTTCTGCCATAAGTGAACTCTCGGATTTGGAAGCTGAAATCTTAGTTGCCCTTTTTAACTGCTTTGATGAAATAGGCTTGTGATACACCCCTGTAGCGTCTACATTAATGCTTCCCATTAATGGATAGTATGACACACTAAGAAGACCTTACTTACATAAAGCTTCCATGGGGTGTCTGGGTCAACAGCTGTAACCTTCTGCCTCACATTTTCCAGTCGACGTGTATATACTATGCAGCTGTTAGTTTGCCTTGTTTTCTGTGTAAATCAATAACATGTGTAGGCATAATGACACGTTACATGAGTACCTCAGTGTGAAGTAGTTATCCACTGATGATAGGGTTCTTTCACTGATGTTCTTACTCATATAAATTGACAGAACCTAGGCATTGGTGTACACTGATCTTTCCCTCTCTTCAGCTCTTACATTCGCAGTCAGACACTAACATTTCTATTTCTTTTAAGAAACTTCACAGTTTTCTATAACAGGCATTTAAAAGTATAAAACATATTTTTCTATATTAAATGCCATAATTCCTTTACATCATTTAAGTCAGAGTAGGGAGTAACATAAGCACATTTGTCACTGTCATAAAGACATAACCTGATCAACCGTTTGTATATGGTGCATTGTGTAGTTAATAAATATGCATGTATGGACTATTAGGAAAATGTGCACTCAGTTTTAGAGCAACTTATTTTACAATATCTGTCCCAGTGCCACTTATATGATACTCCCAATACATCTGATCGCATGATCTTAGCTTTTTCTGATTATGTGTATACTTTCTATTGCTGCATTTCCACTCTTGTACTAATCTGTTTGCTTTAAACCAGATATATTATCATTTATCTAAATGTTTATTTTGCAATTTATTTTTAAGATTATCACAGGCATAGCAGAAAAGATCCATTTGTGGATATAACGTATTATGGAGACATGATTATTCAAAGGATTATTGTTCAACGGACAAATGTATGAAAGTTATTTGCTGAAAACCACTTTCAGTAAATGTGATTTTAAGCTTTTATTTTATTTATTTTTTGTAAGGGGGCATGCCAGCCTTACTGTTATTGGAACACAGCTCTGGTCTGAGGGTCTGAGGATCACAGCTCTTGTACTTGGACTTTCATCAAGAATGTAGTGCACACAAGGCAGAATAATAGCTTAAGAGACAAATCCATTAACTCAAATGCACTGTTTCTACTACTGTTTGCTTTGTCGAGTAAGATACGTTCTCAAAAAATCTTAAGGTATTACTGCTAAATGCTAGGAGTCTAAACAAAACAACTCTACTCTCTAGAAGCTCTCTTTACGCTAGAGAATGCTTATGCCTATGCAGTCACTGACATGTAGATTAAAGCCACGGAGAGCACACCATCAGTGCAAAGTTATAACGCCTTCCACACATTTAGACCAGCTACTTCACAGGCAGGGACTAAATGTGGAGGTGTCTCTATTTACATCAAAAAATAAATACACTTCAAGGCTGGTCAAACAGGACAATGCACTTGAGCTGCTCCATGTTCAAATCACCATAGGTAAAATCCAGTACCACTTCCTTGCAAGCTATAGGTCTCTGCCTAAGTCCCAGGAAACCCATACCATGTATTTAAATACTGACCATCCAACCCAATACTGTATTCATGGGTAACCTTAATTACCCCACTATTAACTGGGAATCCGATGCAACACTAAACATACATGCACAGAGATTCCTGGAGTTTGTAAACACAAACTCCCTGGACCAGATAATCAATACACCAACAAGGCATGCAACCATACTGGATCTGGTCCTCACTAATATGGGAGACTGCTACACAGTCCCTACTGTAATCCCTTTGCTAGCAAGGTCAGACCACAAAATGGTCTCCTTTGAAGTAAAAATAAAACCTGAACCCCCAGCTAAACCAGGAATATTCAGGAACTATTCTAAGGCTAACCTCCTGCTACTAAGTGAGAACCTGGTAAACTGTCAAGTCCCCATAAACCCTGAAAACACTTCTGCCTATGCAGAACTGTTCACAGAAACCCTGTACAAGCATGTTAATAGCTGCATAGATGCAGCTGTACCCCCCATGAAGAAGTACAGATCAAACACAAAAACAAGCCACCTTGGTGAAATCACAAAATCAATTGGATATATAACAGGAGGAAGAAAATCATGGCAAAAATTAGGAGATGCAGCACCCTGCAAGATAAAAGCACCCTCATCAAACTAAACAAACAGCTCAGAGGACAAATACAGTCTACCAAAGTCAAATTTGAGGTAAGTTTGGCCTCTCAGGCCAAGGACAACCACAAAGCATTTCTTAGCTATGTCCATACCCTCAAAGGCAATACACAATTGTGTGCAGATCCCATTGTAAATCGAGCCACCTATATTGAGCCAGATGATATAGAAAACCTCTTGGCTGATAAATTCAGCTCCCACTTTACTCCTGTTTCCCCCTCAACCTTCCCTCAGGAAATATAATGAAATATAACTCCCCCCTACTATCACTAGGGAACAGGTCTTTAATGCTCTCTCTAAAACCAAGAACACTGCATCAATGGGCCCAGACAATATCCCAGGATGCCTTCTAAATAGCGTGAAACATGACCTATCAGGGCCTCTGGAATTACTATTCAACTGTAGCCTCCAAACAGGCTTTATGCCTCATGAATGGAGAAAGGCAACAGTCATTCCTCTGCACAAAGGTGGACCATCTACGGACCCTGGAAACTACAAACCCATATGTGTCACTAGTCGTATATGTAAAGCCATGGAAAAAATTATGGAGATGATCACTAGAGATATAGTAAACCTCCAGAGACTGGAACCAACCCAGTTTGGTTTCATCAAGGCCAGATCATGCCTATTCAACCTAGTAGACTTCTTTGAGAAGGTCATCAAAGCAATGGATGAAAGCAAAATCATTCACACTGCCCACCTTGACCTGGCCAAGACATTTGACACAATACCCCACTCAGGCATTGTTGGCAAACTCAAGAGGTTAGGTACAAACCCATATGTCACCTGGTGGATAGCCAACTGGCTCACAGATAGGACTAGGAAGTTAGAATTGGGAAGTCCATTTCTACAAAGTCCCTCAGGGAACAGTCCTTAGACCACTCCTTTTTGGCATTTACTTCTCAGAAGTCAAGGCCAATTTCAGTGGTCTTTGGCTGACTAAATTTGCAGATGATTGCAAATTAGGAGCCATCATTGAATCTCACACTGACACAAATGTTCTCCTGGAGGGGCTGACACAGACAAACAACTGGTGTCAGAGCCATCGACTAAAACTAAATGCCAAGAAATGCATAATAGTATCCTTTGGGAAGTCATCCATCCCTGGTAACTATCATATTGACATCACACCCCTTAGAGTTGACCCAGTAGTCAGGGACATAGGGACACACATAAATAGTAATCTAGGCTTTGATCATCATGTGTCTACAATGGTGAGGAAATCATTCTATGTTGCACAACTAATAAATAAAGGTATGGCATCTAAGTCAAAGGAAGTCATTGTTCTACTGTATTCGGCATTCATCAGACCTATCATTGAGTACAATGCCCCCTTTGGTATGTACCTAACTAGGCATATCCAACAACTGGAACATCCACAGAGGTTCCTTACTAAAAGAATACAGTTAGTAAGTAGTATGTCCTATGCAGACCACATCAAGGCCCTATCCCTGTATTTTGTTTCCTACAGGCTTTTGAGGGGAGATCTATGCCTGGCATACAAGACATTGTCAAACCCTACACTGATGGACCTCCTGCATAGCCACAAAACAAACAGTACCAGAATTACCCATTCTAAAGACTTAAACCTTGCCTGTGATATAAATAGGACCTGCTGGAGAGATAAGTATGTATCCCAGAGACTACCCCATCTATGGATCCATGTGAAGCAGAGATCCTCCCTAACCCAATTCAAGTGCAACTTGGACAACTGGCTGGGAAACCAGAAATTCATCCCTGGTTTGGCACTATGTATCTAATGCAAATAGGTAACCTGTAAATTGTTCATATCCCAGGCCCATTCTTACACTTATCAAGGGTATCAGAACTTGTCAGAGGTTTGAGATGTGTGGCTAGGCTTAAAAAGGCCCTTGTGGTCATTAGCCTAGTAAACACCTATGAACCTAATCTAAGCTGGTGGCATCCTAGATGGTGACATTAACTAACTCAGCACACTTTCATTAACCAGCATATTACAGATCATAGCCAGTTCAAATGGAAACTATTATAAATAGTAGGCAAAATGTAAAGACCCCTAAAGAAGCTGACGGGTTTAGGGGAATTCCATATCTATTGATGCCAAGGCCTCCATATCCCTGGGTATCCTCAGTATAGAAATTTGTCAGAAGCCACTGGTTTCTCTATGGCTTCAATTTCCAGAAATGTATGACAGTGCATTTAATATTCAAAACTATGCGGAATACATGAAGAGATAAGCATGACACCAACAGGCAGTTTTGACATGTTTGTGTAGAAAAGCTATTTTTTCATGGATATATCTATATTTATATATATATATATATATATATATATATATATATATATATATATATATATATATATATATATATATATATATATACATATATATATATATATAAACTCAAAGTTTTAAAACTTTGAACTTCAAAAGGCTGAGACGATCACACTGAAGTTTTGAAACTTCAAATGTTCTGAATGTAGATCGCTGTACAGCGTGGAACGGGAAATTTACCATTTTCCTCACTGTAGTGTAATCTTGAAGTTGGTATATTTATTTAGCAGGGGGTGTGGGTGTTTTTATTTTTTTATTACATTTTCGAAGTTTCAGAACTTCGATCTTATGGTTTTGGCATAAATATTTCTGTAAGAATGTATTAGTATTAGGAATATGTACAGAAAATGTCTAATTTATAAATTTCCAGTCATAAAAATTAGATAGACACTGATATGTGAATATATTTGAGTAATGCATTTTATTTTTGGATGCAGCATTCTTTTTAAGTGACCAATGTGATTTGCATGGTTTGAAAAAGGGACAGTTCTGTTATTTGAGTGGCATAACTGACCATTTGTTAATCCTTGTTTTACTATTTAAACTAGTGATTTTGCTTATTGTCCTTTCTATCCCTGAAGAAGCCACATTTGTGAAACCCATATTGCATTTAATTAACAGCTTTGAACTGCACATTGAGTTGTTACTATTATATTTTTTCTTTTGTGATTACTATTAAAGATTGATATACTTTTTACAGTGTATGCCACTGCAGTGCACTGAAACTGATAATTATAGGATGTTGCAATACATTCTGCAAAACACACAGACTATAGTATTACATGTAAACGTAAAAATGAGTTGTATTAATATTCATCTGTGGATGTATTATTGATTATGATAAATATATTCCAAAATAGCCTTAATAATATAAAAACCTGAGTGGTTAAGAGACAAAAAAAAATGGACTGATAATGACACATAATGATTACTCCATTAAAAGACCATGGCTTATACATAAACCTATATCTCACAGTCATGTCTAGTCTGTTTGCAGTAATTTTGATTGTGGTGGCATGTCTCTTAATGGCTCATATTACTCAAATTGAAAAAGAAAGATATCTAGAAAAATAACTACAAATACAAATCATTAGCACAATGAAAGACTTCTGAATGATAATCACAGCAGACTTTTGGATTGATACACGCAGTAAATTTAATGTTGTGCTAATGTAAGGCAGATCACAGAAGGAAGAGTCACTTCTGAGTTGAGTTTCCAGGTCAGCTGCAGTAACAATGAAGTAAGATGACAGCATGAAAAAATAACTAACCTGTGTTAAGTTGAACAGTGCAAGACATAGCTTACATTTTCCCTACTAAATGTTAAAAGTTGAACTTTTTACAATCATATCTTTAGTTTGAGGGAACAATGCATACTGCATAAAATTCAGGAGGAACAAGGTTTAAAGGAAGGAATTAACAATTTCTGTAGCAGATTGAATAACAATTAAAAAAAAAAGAAAGAAAACATATATGTGATGAATAATATGAATAATGCAAGTAAATGAAAGTACAAGATCTATAATACTACACCACAGCACTGTGACACAAATGTAATGCTCCACCATAATGCTACTGGTGTATGCATGCAATGTACATAAGCAAAGAGATCACAAGGCTCATGTTCACTGCAATATGCTTACTTAGCAAGGAAACGGATGGATCATGATGTGCAGACTGGCAACAGTTCACCAAAAGTTCTACCCTCTGTTCCCCTCCCTTCTACTCTACTATCCAGTCTTAGTTCCACTTCTCTACTTATTCTAATTACATTTCACTTCATACGTACTGTACATAACATTCACATTCCTTAATTATTGTAGTGTACTTACTTGCCCTAATCAAGATTTACTTTATTTTCTAATCACTGTAATCTAATTTAATCACGGAATCCTACTTTTACTTAATTACTCCATGCTAACCAATACACTTTATTAAGAATATAATTCTTACGATGTATATAACTTGTGTTTTACGTTAAACATAGTATTCTTGTCTCTGGAGCTTTTCTTCCCAGGCTCCTCTGAAAATGGGCTTTTTCACCTAGTCGTACTATTCTGGTAAACAAATGTTAAATAAAATAAAAAATAAAAGTGGAACTAATTGCTTTCATTAGTACAAACACCACACTATTTGGCTGTTGTTAGTGCAATAAAATGTCAGTGGCATTTTTGCCCAGCAACACTTACAACCATACATCTCTCAGATGGATAAAAACCAGTAGTTTTTGTAGGTGTAGTTAGGGAAGGAGTCTTCCCTAGTAAACTACCTCAGCAACATCAAAAAACCTAGGTGCAGATGTCAGTAAGAGTGAGGCAGCTGTCATGGTGTACGTGTTACTGGTAACATGTGACACTGGCATGGCATTGAGCTACATGTTTGTGGCTGGGGCAGTTTATACAATGCAGTGAGGAAATTATCAGAAGGGCATACTGCAAAGGTATGGGATTCCATGACCACATGTTGCAGCATGGCTACAGTGTATAAACAGGCAAAGTACAAACTCATAATTCCAATTTTCCCTGGCATGAACCACATCAAGTAGAGAAACCACAAACCAACACAGTGGACTCTGCCAATGGGCCCATTGTGGCAGCTCAACCACAGCAGTGGAAAATGTGATCCCTGAGACCTGATAATCCCCAGCAGCCGATTACTGTGTTCACCACTCATAACAATAGCATATATTATAGTGATCCTGTCACATGGGACGTTGTCTTTCCACCTCTGCACGTGATGATGATTGTGCCCTGCTCACACTATCATGTATGGATATGGTAGCATCTGATGCACAGTATGGCTGGTCCTTGCACTCCCCTGCATAGCTTGGATGTGAAGCAGCATTCATCATCTTATTCAAAGTTGCATATGTCATGGACTAAAGTTGTGAAACACATGCCATCTCTTTGCCAGTGCTGCAATGTACTACACCCATTACTGCTTCAGTTCTAGTTCTGAGAATGTATGTTTCCTCCATGACTCCCCACCATGTCCTTCTGCTGTTACTATAACTGGAACAGAGGTCCCACTATGATGTTTCTCTTCTGCTCCAGTTATTTGTACAATACCATATAATGTAACCTGGCTCACAAAACAAAGATCTTGTTGCACATGTCTGGAATGTATTACAAAGTCACTCCAGAAGTCTTCAGGGATTAAAAGTATCCCTTCATTAGTCCTAGGTCAAGCTGGACTTTGTTTGATGTTGTCCTTGTAGGCTCTGTTATAGGTAATTTCCTGCATAGTCTGAGAGTCGTGTACCAAAACAAGCAACCATGGCTCTAGTACATATCTAGCACCATCTGCAATATACAACATATATTATCTGCAGTCTCTTCTCTTCATGCATGGTACTTGAGTGCATAAGCCTGTCTATCTGGTATGTGCATGCACCTTCCAGCCAGATGGGACAACTCCAAACATGTGTCAAACATGCGAATAATGTGAATTGCCTAGGTGGAGCACAGGCATAATATAATTACTTCCCTGGGCATTACAAACCACCTGCCAGTGTAGAGAATTAAACCCTTTCTTGTTTGTGTATTGTAGGCCCAAGTAAGGTCTTGATAGCAGCATTTGATCAATGACTCCTGGAACATCATGGAAATGGGCTATGCAGGCCCACATGAAATTTGTTTTCTCCTTCACTGTCCTGGAGAACCAGATAATACTACTCCACATGTTGTAACATTATATCAAGGAAATGGTTTAAATCATGAGTCTGATGCTTGCAATAATGGAAACTTGTCCTTTGTATATTGCTGGAAGCTCTCTGCAGCATGACATGCATAACCCTCAATTCTGCTTGCGTGCATAACAGTTTGACTAGATCATATGCAGTATCCCTGTCCACTCAGGAAAGATCCACAGTCTGTTGGGCTGTAAACTCATGGTATGTTAGGCATTGTCCTTATATCCTCCACTGGCACTAAGGACTATGATGTGAAAAAATTGCTGGCACTGGCTCTTGCTGCTACTCCAAATATATGTTGCCATTATTATTCTTAGCATTGCTTTCTTAGTATATCACTAATTATGGTATTCAAAATGGATATGTGCTAATACACGGAGTAGCCATTTTATAAGTTGATGACTTTTTTCATCATTTTAGCTTCTTTTATTTGCAAAATATAAATGTATCATTTGAATGGAATTCCCTATTTCCATGTCACTATGCAGTCACAATGCAGCATTTTGACCAATGCACTGTCGTGCTGTGTCTTTGCATTACCTAATTCATGTGCAGTACTACTACCTGTGGTAAGTATTTATGAATCTCAGTGTAACTCTTACACTTAGAAGAGTAGTTTATGTACTTCTAATGCTTTCACCTGATGCTGTGTATCAAAAAGGCACACACTGGCTGGGGCAGAGGTGTCCAGGATGCTAACAGGTTGACAGCACTTTTTCTTAGATCTCTTATCTAAGTTATATTTCTGACAGAAAATTTTAAAATCTGAGACTTAAACTTCTTAATCTTAACCAGTAGCTTCTACTACAGTCTGTCGAAGTCTACATTAGATTATTTTTTTAAATTCTATGATTTTTCTGTCAAAATTCAAGCCGATAGGGCTCAGATTTCTTCACAGAATGAGTTATCAAAAGACTTCACAGGACCAGACAATGAAGAAGGAACTACAAAACGTATCTACCATGCAGGATTTATCTTTGAAGTTTGGCAAAATGGACAAAAACTTGACTCTTTTAAATAAAAATGCAGAAAACAAATGGAGCTGTTACAAGAATTAATAATGTAACATAAGACTCAGATTGCTGACTGAAGAAACGTTAAATGACATGGAAGGCAGACTCATGGAACAAAAACATCAGCTCAAGTTTCTCTCAAAATAAAATACTTTTCTAACAAACAATCTAGATGACCTAGAAATAGGTCATGGACAAACAACTTGTGTATTTACGGACCACCAGAAAATACTGTAGTATACAATATGGTACTTTTTCTCACATCCTGGCTTCCAAATGTTATGAATTTACCTGAGTCTTTTTCTTATGGAATTGAAAGAGCCCATAGGTCACTGGTAGTTCTTTCATCTTCCAGTAAAGCAAATAAATGTACAGGATCAATAACAGTAAAACTTACGTCTTCTCAGGACAAGGAACTGGTGCTAAAAACTGCATGGTCAACCTCTCCTGTCAAATGCCAAGATAATATAATAAGATTTGACAATGATTACTCATCAAAGGTAAACTCTAAAAGAAAGGAATGCTTACCTTTAACAAAAGAATTGAAAAAGAGTCAGTTCAGGGTTCATTTACTGTTTCCTGTGAGACTTAGAATCTTTTTACTGGATGGATCAAAGACTTTTGACATCTTGGATACAGCTGTTCCCCGGATTCAGCAAGCTCTGCACAGAGTGCAGGAATAGTGCAAGAGCTGATTCACGCAATATGGCCGACGAGTGATCCAGGAACGAGCTCCTGGGACGTGCATGAGCACTCTTACACTATTCCTGCATAGACACCACTGCTATATGCTAATTACCTCATTTGCTAGTGGAAACATGCAAATGAGGTGAATTAGCGATCAAGGAAACAGGCAGGCATCTGTGCAGGAATAGTGTAACCTGCAGTAATGTATTCGGTTACTAACCAAATACATTTCTGCAAATTACAAAACAGAAGCATGACAGCTCCAAAGAAAGCATGTATTCAATGTAGTAGGCATGCCAATGGCCAAATATATGGCCATTGGCATAAGAAATAGTTGCAAAATTATAAAAAATAACTTTTATTTTTTTTTGGCCGATTTCGACCGTTTAAGCATTGGGCAGCGGTGTGCAAATGGGATCGGCCCAAAAATAAGGAAAAGAGTTGGAAATAAGCTTTTGAACCCAAATCAGCATTTTGCCATAATAGTCAATGGCATGCATAAGACAACAATACCAGGGAATAATGGTGGCTAAGGGGGAAGGCTCAGTGTGAGTGTGGTAACTAGGAATTAGCATTCTGTTTTATGCAAATGAGGGGACTGATACTGAATCACAGATTTCCTCTCAGTGTTAGCTTGCACCCAACCATGTAGGTGCAGCAACACCATTTATAAGTATAAGAGGTAGATGACCGCATAAGGGGGAGTGGCATGCATGCTGTTAGCTTATTGGAACTCTGTGGCCCAAGTTTGCCCTTAGCTAAGCACACCTAAGGAAGTGGGTGTGTGTCTGAGGCTGCCTAGCAGTGTTTACATTGCCTAAACAGGTGTGCGTGCCACGCACCAGGTTTTAAAAAAAAAAAAAAAAAAAAAACAGGAACTGGCAGCTCTGTTCACATCTGAGCACTGGGTATGGGTGCCGCACCTCGGGGCTCAAACGGGAAGGCAATGGGAAGGGAAAACAGCAGTAGGAAGGCAATCAAGGAGAACTAGCATAGCTGGCAGGTGAAATGTATCAGAATCAGCCAATTACACATGAAACAGCGTAGCACACTACTATAAACTATGCAAACACCTTCCAGTCTGGTTTATCCCACAAACTCTACACCCACCGGTGTACACAAACGGGGAAATTTTACCTGACAAAACTAGCAAAATGTTAGGGGCTGCTGTTGCTCTCCTACATCAATATGTGCAATAAGCTGAGGGTGGTGAGGATGTGAATGCTGACAACCAACCCACAGTGAGGAGAAGGAGAAGAGTGTACAGACCCAGGGTAACTTACCAGAGGATACATGAGCTGGAGATAATGGAATGATATAGGATGTACATGGACATTCTACAGCAAATTGTTGAGCTGTTCCGGCCACGCCTCGCACACAGAACCAACAGAGGGGAACCCATCCCAGTGGATACTACGGTATGTGTAGGCTTAAGAATACTAGCCACAGGTACCATTCAAAGGGGAACTGGGGATATTATGGGGATCTCACAGGCATTAGTATCCAGGGTACTCCACCAGTTCTTGGATGTCATGTCAGCACATGTGGGTGAGCATGTATATTTCCTCAACACCCATGAGGCTTTGACGAGCAATATGCGTCTCTTCCACCAAATAGCAGAATACCCTGAGGTAGTGGGTGCTATAGACTGCACGCACATACACATCAAAGCACCACCCAGTGAGCAGGGTAGGGTCTACATAAACTGCAAGGGCTTCCCCTCCATCAACTGCCAGGTCATGTGCGATGCCCGGGGCATTATCTTGAATGTGTGTGCTGGCAGCCCTGAAAGTCAGCACGACTCCCACATCTGAAATATGACACAGCTGTACCAGTCATTTGCCAGTGGGGACATCCCATATGGCCACCTAGTGGGGGATGCTGGCTACGCACTGGAGCAGTGGCTGATGACACCCATCAGAAATGCACACACACATGAACAAGAACTCCATAATGAGGCACACACACAAACCAGAATCATAATAGAGCATGTGTTTGGGATGCTCAAGTCACGTTCTGCTGCCTGGACATATCCGGTGGAGCCTTGCAGTACTCTCCAGCTACATGTACACAAATATTCATAGTATGTGCCATGCTACACAATATGATCCTGCGGAAACAGCATCACAAGGAACAGCATGGGCCAAGGCCACACAGCCCCCCACCATTGCCAAGGCCATGAGAGGCACAGAGGGACTCAGAGGAGGAACAACCTGAGCCTGCCTATGTAAGCAGAAGGAGGCATTCCCAGTATGCTCAGGCCTTGGCAAAGAGGCAATGCATAGCATATACACTGACATGGTAGGGACCTAGGGAATCACCCATCTCTCTGACTCGCACATACAGTAAAAGGGATGCCAAACATGACACTACCTTTGCTTTATCATGTATAGGGAATGTATTATGTGCATCAGACATAGTCAGCCCTCCAGCACCGTCCTCATTACTGGCAAAGCCACAAGGTAAGTCACTCTTCCTATCAATTGCTGAATGGAGTAGTTTGTTCTGATAGTTGTATCTATGGTATGGATGTCAGCATGCAAGAGAATCGGGTGGCTAAATGAGATGACAGCAGATAGTTGACACCTATATGGGCAGCATGAACTTCATAACAAATACTGGTGTCAGCATACTAGGCAGTACTAGATAAGGTGACAAATCCCACTGCAGTAGATTTGGCGGCCCAAATGTGTGGCCATAGGACACACACATGCATGTCTGTGAGGCACACATACCCACCACCAGCCTCAGCCAGCAGGACAGGTGTAGATGACCATAAAGAAAGGCTGAGCTAAGGCCTCCAATTGATGACAGTGGTTAACAGCCTCCCTCCAGACCTACACAGACAGACTACAACAGGTCTGGCAGTTGAATGTTAGTTCTGAAGGGTAAGAAGTCTGAAACTGAAATGTAGGCCAATAAAACCTAAGATCTGCACTCTACTGATATGCCTCCAGTCTGTATGGTAGGTCAGAATACAATATGAAATGGAAGGCAACAAAGTACCTGAAATACCCGTACAGTCATAGCAAATGTTTAAAGTCATCAGGTGTGGCCCTCCCACCACACAGTCATATGTAGAAATACAGTAAC
The DNA here is from genome assembly GCF_019279795.1 of Protopterus annectens. NCBI lineage: Eukaryota > Metazoa > Chordata > Ceratodontiformes > Protopteridae > Protopterus > Protopterus annectens. Next base: position 988,768,311 of record NC_056739.1, on the reverse strand, counting down.
ATGTACGTGTGAGATGTAATAACAGTGGAGCACAGATTAGCTGAACTGGCCCAATCTACAGGATAAATTGTTGCATGTGTACAATATGCAGGGGTCCGTGTGTTAGGATGTTGTGTGTTCAATATTGTCTGGAAGTTCTCAGCATGTAGGCATGGAGGGTTGTGTCTCGTTGGCCTATGGCCTGTACTGTGGATGACAGGGCCATGTTCCGACAACTGCAGTGCCAACCACAATGCTTCTCAGCAATTCCCATGTCAGCAGTCGTCCATACTCACTGTCCAGATGTCAATATCTGTCACAGTCTGATGAAAGATGGACATGCCATGAATGTGGGCCCAGACATACACACAGTACACAGGTGGAAGTACCCTAGACAGAGTACATAAAATGTAACTGTCAACTGCATATAACTTTGGAATTGTACATAACAGGTTAGCAGCACATTAGTTGTCTGTGTAGTATGGAATACTGATGTAGTCTGGCCAGTCACTGGCAGACTACAAAAGGCACAGTTATGAAGTAATGAGAGACTGCCTATATTGCCGCACAAGGCAGCATAAGGGGGAATATCCCATGTATATCTGTGAGTCAGCTGCAAAAAGCTTCCATATCACACATGCACTCAGCTCACCCCACCATCAGCCACAGGTTTATCACAGGTCATATCCTTGCAGTTGGGAATGAGTACAGTATGACCCCCCACTTCTGTATGGGAGTACCCACAGAATGCAGCATGCTGAAGAGATGTCCCATACAGGTGTGTCCCTAGCTGTAAGCAGCACCCTGCCAGCATTCAGACCAATGGATTAATATGGACAGGAACTAACACCTCGCACACTTACCCTGTCACCTCAGGGGAATCCAGTGGCTCACAACCTGGGAATGTAAGAGTGACAGAATGCACTGGCCTGCTACACATGGCCTGCATCACTACCAAATGGCCTACAGTCCTCTGTCAAAGGCCTATGCCTCACCCATAATGCCAATGTATGTTATTTCATAGGGTCCCAACTAACAACATAACACAGTCAACAGAACACAAATGCAAGGCTATGTTGACAAATCCCAGTAACATGCCCACCAAGTCCTACTGCATGAACTGTGTACCACCCCCTAAATACCGCTGGGATGAAGGGACAGCTATAGGGATACTTCTCAGATATCGCTCGGATAATGTTAGGAAGAGGATAGAATAACAGAGTGGGGGTGTAGAAGCATGGACGCCATGGAGTGTGTGAAATCTGAAACTCTGATGTGTGCCCATACTACCCCTGCCTGCAAACCCAGTAATGGGTGGCTACAAACCTGCTTGTAAACTACAATGTGAAGGGGAACTGACCAGACATATGAGCCTTGCCTCTGTGCAACCTCGGTGAATCTGTACAGTTGAGATGTATGGCCACAGCAGGATATGGCCATTCTGTTAAGCCGATATATGTACAAGAAGGGGATCCTCAGCCACCATAGTACCAAGATGCTGGACCATTTACACAGACCTATCAGCAAGTGTCTGCAGCTACCCCTCCAGAATGGCATGAGTATGCAAGAATATGTAGGCTGCAGACCACAATACTGGACGCATCTTCATTCATCTTGTATTTCCCAGGAAATAACTGAGCAAATAGGTATACCTGTCAGTATATAAACCACTCATATCAGGAACCAACAATGAACAGCAAAGACCAGTAACTAATACTAATACTAATACTAATACTAATACTAATACTAATACTAATACAAGGAGGTGTTAGTTACTGGTCTTTGTTGTCCGTTGTTATACCTGTCAGTAGTTGATGACATAATACATCACAGTGCAAAACAGTACATGTATCTGAATATCTCTGCTAACACCAACCATGTAACACAAGCAGCACAGACAGCAATAGTTACAGTATCCCGCTATATGTCACCCATTGTGACTCCATATTGTCAACCTATCTACAGATATCCTGCAGAAACAGGTTGCTAGCTGTAGGTGTAGAACACCAAACCCTGGACTGGAGTACAACCTACCTGGAATGGATGCACACACTCAATACAGAAGGTCATACTGGGCATGCTCCTACACTTAAAGAAATGAAGCCCATGTGTGACAACACAGTGGATTATACATATCTGTCAGTTGCAGATGGCTGTGCACACACACCACAATGTACACCATTCATGCTTTGCACACAAATTGGATAGGAATACTCACACATATCCAAGGCCAACACACTATAATATGTCAAGCATACACACACAGAAATGTGGGGAAGAGTGAGACAGTGACAGAGAGATTTCCATTATGAGGCCTGTCCCACCCAACAGACATCCAATTGGTCGATATCACATGATGCTCTGATGTGAATCACTGTAGAAATTCCTTTTGGTAGCCCTCAGCCCTATAGTGTCTGTGGTGCTTGTGATAACTGTGCAACACGATAGTACAAATCAGTATTCAAATAGCATTTGTATACCCAGTCCTGTCAAATGTAAAGTTGCGTGTGAGTGTGTGTGTGTGTGTGTGTTTCCAGAGGAATGGTTTATGGCCCATTCACACACACTGCACTTCCCATTGCCCATGTTACTACTCCTGCTGATGTCAGTCACCTTGAAATAACCCTCTGGACAAGTCTCAGCCCTATAAGCTATGTAATGCTTATGATACATGTGTAATACTGTAGTGTAGAAAAGTAATTAGATAAGAGTTCTAATCTCAGACATAGCAGCTGTGAAATTCTGTGTGTGCGTGTGAGTGGAGGTGAATGATTTTGAGGCCATTCACACTCAGTACACCCTCCAATTGCCCTAATTTAGTATGCCTGCTGATGTCAGTCACCTTGAAATAACCCTTTGGACAAGTGCCAGCCCTATAAGCTCCATGGCACTTGCAATAACTTTGTAATGCCATACTGTAGCATACTATTTAGGTAGGAATTCTAATCTCAGACATGGCATCTGTGAAACTATGTGTGTTTGTGTGATAGTGTGTGAGTATCTTTGATGATACCTGATTTTATGGACATTGACACTTACTACTCTCCCCTTACCCCTCCTTTAGCACTGCTGCTGATGTTAGTCACCTTCAAAGATACCTTTGGACAGCTCTCTGTCATATAAGCTCTGTGGTGCTTGTGATAACTGCATAATACTATAGTGTAGTATACCTAGCTAGGTAGGAGTTCTAATCCTAAACATGGCAACTGTGAAACTATGTGTGCTTGTGTGAGATAGAGTGTGTGTCTTTGATAATACCTGATTTTATGGACATTGGCACTTACTACTCTCCCCTTACCCCTCTTTTAGCACAGCTGCTGATGTTAGTCACCTTCAAAGATACCTTGGCATAGCTCTCCAACATATAAGCTCCATGGTGCGTGCCATAAATGCTGAACAATGTAGTAGTAGTAACTACATAGGTATGGGTTTGAATCTCATCTGTGGCAAGTGTTTGTGTGTGTGTACATATGTATGAATGTACCTCAAAGATTTTGGCCCCATTTACACCCAGTATGCATCTCAGTGCCTGACTTTAGAGTCCTGCAGATATCATCCACCTTAGAAGTACCTGTTGCCAGCCCTAAACCATGTAAGGTTAGTGGTGCATATGGTAAATGTGTAGCATAATGGTGAGTAAAGATTGTTAGATTGAGGTTTGAACCTCACACCTGGCAAATGTAAATGTGTGTGTAGGGTAAAATTATGTTTGGGATCTCTCACCCACTACATCACCCAATGCCAGTATTTACAAGGGCCGGTGATGTCCTCACCTTAGAAGTACCTTGGGACAACACCCATCCTATAAGCTATGTGGCATGTGTGATAAATGCGGTACACTGTAGTAGCAATACATAGGTAGATATGGTGTTTAAATCCCAGTACTGGCAACTGTGTGTCTGTCATCAGTATCCTGTGGGGAGATTGCTGTAATTGTGTAATAACAGGATCCATTGTGGGGTGGGTTTTGCTAAATTATTATGTTGAGGACCTAGTATATGTCACAATGTCCACCTTACAACAGATGTTAAACACCAGAGAGGTTAGTGTAGACAATCCATAGCCCTACATGTAACAGTTTGGATTGGTGAACAATATAGGCAACCCTTCTATTACTCAGAGAACAATCTTCACCCATGTCTCATACACAAACACACTCAGCTAGGCAACAACCACTATACTGGTAGTTCCCTGCATATTGCCTCACAGATAGTAACCACAGTGTGATTGCAGTAGACTACATGCCTGTTGAGCACAACGGTGCCACTGACATCTGAAAGTACTTTGATGTGTTACATCTCCTGACTGAGTGTGTGTTATCCCACAAGTAAAAGAACATGGCACCCTATACCATCCCCTCAGTAGCCAAATAAATGTGTACAGTGGCCCTTTTGTCATGTTCCCCACTGGAAACCTACAACAACTGTAGAGTCTGCACACATACCACACAAAGGGAATACCATGCCTTATACACATGCCCTGTATGGACAGATGCCACTAACTCCACTGAATACCCATATCATGCTGTCAATGTAGGTACAAGCACGACCTCAGTTACATACCCAGGTCTCACCAAATGTACACTTCCACACATCAAAGAACATGCATGTGGGACATGTGCACAACCCAGATACTGTCCATGGTATGGAATATAGATCATATACATGGGAAGCAGTGCACATCACTGGCCACCCACAATAGTAACCCAAATGAGTAGATGTTGAATACAATACCCTTGAGGACCACTCCCGTGGCTACACCCCTGAGCAATACTGAGGACTATTGTCATGTGGCCTGATGACAAGGTATTCCCTTGGCCTAGCCTTGTAGAAACTTCAGGCCCATTCACCTACTACACACCTGTGAAGCAATGAACCTATGGATCTCAGTACTGGCAAATCTGTGTGTGTGTGTGTGTGTGTGTGTGTGTGTGTGTGTGTGTGTGTGTGTGTGTGTGTGTGTGTGTGTGTGTGCGTGTGTGGAGATGAATGATTTTGAGGCCGTTCACACTCATCCCTGTAAGCTCTGTGGCACTTGCGATCACTGCATAATACTGTAGTATAGCAAACTAGTTAGATAGGAGTTCTAATCTTGGTCCTGCCAACTGTGATAATGTGTATGTTTGTGTGAGAGAGAGAGTGTGTGTGTGTGTCTTTGTTGACACCTGATTTTGTGGACATTCACATTTACAACACTTCCCTTACAGCTCCTTTAGCACTGCTGCTGATGTCACTCACCTTCAAAGATACCTTTGGACAACTCTCCAACATGTAAGTTCCGTGGTGTGTGCAATAACTGTGTAACACTGTAATAGCAATACATAGCCAGGTAGGGGTTTGAAATTCAGTACTGGTAAGTGTATGTCATCAGTATCCTGTTGGGGTGACTGTATAATGACAGGATCCATTGCAGTATGGGTTTTGCTACATGTCCCAATGTCCACATTACAAGGCCAACAGTTATCAAACACTGTAGAGGTTGTTGTAGACAATCCACAGCCATAAATATGTAGTGCTATGTGCAATTACTGTGTGACAGTATGGATTAGTAAACAATATAGGCATCCGTCATAATACCCAAATACCACTCTCCACTCATGGAGCATGCACAAACATGCTTGGCTCTTTCTCCCTTCCTTTATTACTTCCTCCCTCTCCCTCTCCCTCTCTCTCTCTCTCTCTCTCTCTCTCTCTCCCCTCTCTGGTAGATGTGGAAAAATACATCTGTTTTACATAGGCAGCTGCTTGACTTGACTTTTGTAGGTAATGCTCATGATCAGCTGATAGCCTGTACATGAATTGTAGTCCCCCAATTGCTAATTGCATGTGGAACAGCTGTGGTATCATTCCTATAGCCAATTGCATGGAAACACACTCCTATAACTAAGCACTTCATGTGGGTATTGGCCCTTTTCCTTCACTGTGAGCAGGACTTCATGTGGGTGTCTGAAAAACAGCATCACAGATGGTAGTTGGAAATACCTCTTACAACATACACTGTGGAGACAGGCCAACAAACAGGAGGCGGATGTTCCAGACATGGGGACAGAATGTAAGTATTGCTGTTCTACATTTGAAGTAATGTTGGTTTAACAGGATTTGTGTGGATATGGCTGTTCTGCATGATTTAAAGTCTGGCATGACAGTGTTATGTGGTTGAGGAAACTCTCACCTGTAGGGCTATCTGCAGACTGGCCAGAGTTTGGAGTCTTAAATGTGGTGTGTTACTCACACATTTCCTGTCTTTAGAAATGCAGTAGCAAACTCTGATGACTGTAATCAGTAAATGGTGACATCCATGTGTGTTACTGACTTCATATCCCTTAGAAGATATATGTCACAACAAACCCTGTTACACCAGCACTTTTCTCAGTTTATTACAGCAATATGTCAATATTGGCCCTGTGTTTGTGCCGCTGTCCCACAAGTCTGTCACCGTTTGTTCATATGTCATGCAGTAAGAGGTGCATATGTACAGTATATCATTATTTACTGACATCATTCCTGATAATAAGCCAATGATATATCAGACTGCCAGACATGTTATGTATAGTACACCTTATATTTGAGGACAAAACCTGGACATTTTGTTGTAGTATGTACAGCAGTGAGGTCTGTGTACTTATGGCGATTGTTGACAGAGTGTCAGTATTGTATAGCATGTACTGTTACTATGTTATTTGGACTGTGTACAGAATGTGGTAGATGTCAGTGTTCTTGGTCCTTTTCTATCTGACATTGCATACTGCTCCAGTTTCTGGTACCCTATCAGTGTATATGTTTGTAGGGCCAGACTGAGACATGTCCCATATCACAGTCAGGTATTAGACTACACTGTGAATTGGGTCAGTATATGTAGGGTTAGTGTGTGAGTGGCAAATATGAGGATAGTTTTGTTCACACAGTCCATAGACTGTACTATTAATTAGGCTTACCATAATGTGACTGTGTTGAGATTGGTTGCGGTTATGCACTTTCACAATGGTATCTATTACTCCATGCTGTTACATGCCTGCAGTGCCTGCTATAATTGCAATTAGATGTGAATTCCCTCATAACATGGGTCAGTGTTGTGGCAGTCTACCTGTAGTTTATACAGTGCTTGGTGACATGGCTAGCAGCTCAGTGTATTTAACTAGTGTGATGTTATGTCCAGGTATTTGTCAGATGTACATGGGTCAGTGTTGTGGCAGTCTACCTGTAGTTTATACAGTGCTTGGTGACATGGCTAGCAGCTCAGTGTATTTAACTAGTGTGATGTTATGTCCAGGTATTTGTCAGATGTACTGTTGCTTGGCCACCGTACATGTTATGTATTTCTAAAAAAGCAGTGGGATGCTGTGAAGATGTATGTCACGAACTAGTGGGAAGTATGTGGGCTTAGGACCTCTGTTCCTCCAGTTAATATGTGTTAGGACAGACAGGAGGGTGTGAATGCATTAACTGTGTGAGCTTATCTACTCCTGTATTTGTGTTATATCTGATTTTCATGGCTGTAAACATTTCGTTTGTAAGACTTGATCCACACGTCTTGCACTAAGGAGTTCTGTGTATACCTGTAGACTGAACAGATTGTTTCTGAATGTCCATGTTTATTGGTCATATTTCTGCTGTATTTCACAGGATCATTACTGTGATTTGTGTGGTACTTCACTATGATGATTTTATGATGTCTGTCAGTAACTGATGGCGTGCATGTAAGTATCAGAAGAGACTTCCTACACAACATGTCTGTTGACACTACCCCTGTTACTGTAGTAACATTCTACATTTATAACTGCAATACTTACATTATGTTCCCTTGCACTAAGAGGTTGTGACGTATGGTGCTGAGGTATGACTCCACTACATGTTATGGGCATATGTTATCTATACATACATACTTATGTGTATATATATATATATATATATATATATATATATATATATATATACATATATGTATTTATATATATATATATATATATATATATATATATATATTATATATATATATAAATACATATATATATATATATATATATATATATATGTGCGTATGCACATATATACACATATCTACATATATATATATATATATATATATATATATATATATATATATATATATCCTTGTTATGTGTAAACATGCGTGTTGTATATACCTTCTCAGATGTATCCCACCATATTTATCTGATATGTGTATATTTAGATATAAAAACATGACTGATTCAACATTATTTTTACTAACAAGTAGTAAACAATTGTAGTAGTCAAAGCAGTTGTTCGCTACTATTCAGTATGTGTACTGAAAGATATATTTGAACAAGCAACAGACATTTTTATAGCTCTGATGGCTTAGTGGTTAAGTGGTGTGACTATAGTTTATAGGGTCCTGAGTTCAAGGGCTGTTTATTTTGTTGCTAGGCAGAACAAAGACTGTCAGATAGAGTGGTTAAGGCAGTTTTGGGCAGCTTTAAGCAGGTTTGCATGGTTTTGCAGGATGGTAAGTGGTGCTAACGTACGCTCAAATGAAAAGGCGCTTGCACCATGCAGGCTTCACTTACCAGTGCACAAATCTGCTTAGCATTTACATTTAAGCAATGCTTACACCTGGTAAGCATAGCTTAGCCCTGGTAACCAGTGATCACATCCCAGTCTAATAAAATAGAAGGGTAATGACATCTTTGATAAGTGTATTTAAATCCATGTACAAAACATGCTTCTATGTGTTGTCATTACAGTAGCAAGGGGTGTGAGTATACTGTATGGGACACCTGAGTATACATGGCTAGTACCACAATCTTTTCTTTTTGTATGTGTTTCATACATAGGTAGTATCCCAGGTTCTATGCTGTCACACTTGCATGTATTGTATCATTATGTTACTATTTATAACAGTGCTTTTCCAAGTAAGAGTAGATTGCAGATTATAGTACTGGAACCATACACCTCTGCATGCAAAGCTGGACTCTTAGTACTGACTATCGTGTTCTTGGTGTGTGAGTTGTACATTATTAAGTATCTCCTATTGGATATTGATCTGCTATGTGGATATTAACTGTAGACTACTATGTGTTTAGGACATGTCATTGAGGGCTGCTGTTATGTAGTAATGGCATACCTATCAGTGTCAGATGTCTATCTATCAAAACATTCATCGTAATGCATAACCTGTTGGCTATCTATGTCCTGTCTGCCCTCTGTACAGATGTGCAGTTGTCAGGTATCCATCTTGGCTGCTTACAGGCAATCTATGATTGACTGACACTGACATGTCTGTCCAGCTGTGTTATGAATGCCTCAGCTAGGAACCCCACCCTGTATGCACTACATGCCATGGATACCTCAACCAGACTACCACAGTCAAAAGAACATGCTTGGGTACAGATCTCTAACCCAGACACTGGCCATGTTATGTAATATATGTTGCATACATGACAATTGGAGCACCACACTGGCCCTCTGCAAGAGAAAACCAGATGAGTGGATGTTGAATTTAACTGTTACCCTGGGAATCACTCAAGTGGCATCGGTTGATAGATGGCCTGATGACAAATGCCAGGTGGTATGATACCAGTGTACCCACATGCCCTATTCTTCTCATCTCTCCATGGACATTAGCCTGGTACACACCTAGGAACATCCCCACCTATGGACCTCAGTCAAATATGTCAGTGTACATTACTGAGAATAACAGTGTCTGTGTGTTTGTAAACTTGTAGTTGAAAATACTTTGTTGGCCTTCTCATCCACTACACCCCCCATTACTATACTTAGAAATGTCTGCTGCTGTAACTGACATTAAATGTGCCTTGTTGCACTCCTCACCCTATGGGCTACCTGGAGCTTGCAATACCAGCATAACACTGTTCTACAAATGGGTAGGTAGGTGTGGGTTACCCTCAAAATCCTGGCAAGTGTGTATATGTGTGTGCAATTGTGTGTGAGTGTGCATATTTGTAGGAGACAGCATTCTGAGGCCACATTCTCCAAATACAATAAACCTTGCTATACATTATAAGGGATAGTGATGTTGCTGACATTAGGAGAGCCATGACAAACCCTCACCCTACTATCCCTGTGGCATGTCCAATAAATGCATATACCTGTAGTAGCACTGATTAGATAGACAAGGGTTTGTATTGCAGTCCTGGTCAATGTGTGATTGTGGGTATGTCAAAGCATTATCAAGGGTTTCAGTGAGTACAATATCCAATGAGGTGTGTGGGTGCTGGGTATACTGTCTTTACACCATGGTATCCCAAGTACATGTCCCAAGGTCCATTGTATGAGGACCGCTGTCACCATCGACCATACAGGTAAGTGATTACACTATCCAGCCCAATGATGCATGTGCTGTGTGCAAAAACTCTGTTACAGAATGGACTCACTGCCAAGGTAGTTAACACTGCTAAACCCAGGTCTGTCAAATGTGTCTATGACTGTATGTGTTTGTCAATGTGTATATGACAGTATGTCATACTATGTATTGTTCATTAACACCCAGTACATCCCCCATTACCATACTGTACAAGGTCTGTTGATGTTCTTCACTTAACAGGAAACTCAGGACACACCTCACCCTAAAAGCTCTGTGGTATGTGCAATTAAGACCAAACACATTAGTACCAATAAATACCTAGGTGGAGGTTCTTCTCTCAGTGGTGCCAAGTAAGTATGTGTGTATGTGAAGGGATCTACTTCAGTTTGCAGAAAATATATGTCCCAGGAGATCATTTGTCTGAGAACTAACTGGCAAAAGGTAACATTTCAAAGCAATCATCTTGTGGAAATACATTTAAGCAAAACTAGTAGTGGATATGTAAAGATACTGGAGTTAATATATATACATGGGTGTGGTTGTTGTGGGCACAGCCACCCACATTGGGGTTATTGTTGTGCGTATCCTCCCTGCTTAGTGTGCCATTATACTTTATAGTTTATGTTAACAGGTTAAGTAGTTAATCACACTATGTGTGTTTCTACGCCACCCCACACCCTCCAAAGTAGGGGGGGCTGTGCCAACTCCAGGATTGCACTACATTGGAGAAGAGGACATATACCCTGCCAGTACCATTGTCAATGACATTAAACTGTTGGACTGATTATTTACTGATGTGATGTTTTGGCAATTTTGTCTTGGTGGAATTATATAGGCCAAAATGAGTTCACTGCAAAATGAAGTACAGCTGTGTGAACAGTATTCTCTGTGCATTGCATTAACACCAAAGCCTCTATGTGTGTGTTATTCACATTTGGTGTGTGCCACCCAGTACACTTACCCTTGTCCACTGTAGAAGAGCTGCTTACATCAGCCACCATGCACTCACCTGTATACACCCCTCAGACCTATCAGTCATGTGGCACATGCAGTAACTGTTATACAGACCTGTTACCTGTGTTCAGCTGTACCCAGAATATGACACAGTCAATGTGTCAGCACAGTGCCACACCCCTTGTAGGAAATGACGGCAGACCAACATCCTGCTGACACATAGACACCTAGAACACAAACAGAATACATTATGGAGACCACAATCAGTCAGTGTTAATAACAACTATAATGCATCATGGCTGGACAGCTACACACCCTGACATGTAAGCATTAATCATTTCAGCTGAAAACACGTTAAACAGCATTACATTGCTAAACCTTAGTGCATTCACCCTGCGCATCAGAACCATATTAGCATGTCCCTGCATTGATGGTATGGATGACAGGGATGTGACACAGGTATCATCATATGCACAGGGTGTGTTGTGGGTTTGCCAGAGGCCTGGGCTGAGCCATTTTGTTGACATCATGTGTGTGGGTTAGGGGGTTCTTTATTACATGGGCTGTGCAGATGTGGTGTAGGTAGGTATGGAGGTGCCCTAGCTGTGTTGGTGATGTGTGTGTATATATGCACACATTTCTGACATGTGGCTGCCCTATACAGTAGTTTGTTGGACAGCTGCAGACCGTACATGACAGGGTGTACAATTCACTGTGTCTGACCACGGACACAGGAATTGTGCCTGCCAGGGGTTCCACGGGCATTATCAGGCAGAAGCCCAGATATGGTACTCTCCCCTGATGATGACACTTGTCTGCTGGATCTGCCTACTTCTTGGGACCAGCCAGTCCATGTGCACATGGCCTGCTGTGTTGTGGTGTGGACAGCACCCCCTATGCAGTGCTGGTGTTGGTACTGCCACTACGGGAGTGGCTGTGAGTTGTTGCATGTCCACTTAGACCTCCACCTGTTGGTATTGCTGACCTACGTCCACATGGCCAATGCCCTACTCCCACCACATGCTCTACCACAGACACCACATGGTCAAGGATTCCCACCATCTCACCCAACCGTCTATCCATGACTTCTGCAAAATAATGGTGGGCGCCTACAAGATCACAGAAGTTGTCATGTACAGCAGGAAGAATAGCCCTCTGGAGCCTCAGACTATCTCTGGTGTAACATTCCATTTGTGCCTGTGCCTCCATGATAGCCTAAAACATGCAACTGGTGACACCTGCTGTGGCACTTCTGCAAGGTGCATGTTGGCCAGCAGCCCTCCTATGAGCACCCCTGTACATCTGCCTGTGTGGTACCTCACTGGTCATCTGGCTATGGCTGCTGTGTACAGACACACTTGCCATAGTCACCACACTTTCCTGTCTCATGCCACCACCCACCAACTGCCCCTCATTTATGGCCATTGTTGATAGGGTATGTATGGGCATTGTGACTGTGTGCGGGGATAGGATGGATAAAAGTGGGATGTCAACTAATGGCACAGATTCAGCCCCTGAGAACCCTGCCTGTGCCTCACTATCCTATCATCATTGTCAGAGTCTGTATGGACAGACATCAGTTTGCCTGCAGGAGGGACCCTGGCCCTCCTCGCCACCTGTGAGGGGCAGACAAGAAATGTAAATTAAGACCTGTATGTTATGGTTTATTTCTACACACACACACACACACACACACACACACACACACACACACACACACACACACACACACACACACATTTACAGGTGAGGTGGCACAAAGGTATTACACAGACCTCTTATTACCCAACAGTCAACATGCATGACATATGGCACTCAACAGCATGCACGGCAACCATACTCAATCCTTGTTACCAACATTATGCATCTCTGTGATGCATGAGTAGTGTTAGTAGGTGATGCCTCTTCTCCTGGAACACACTGCACCCATGTACACAGTATTGCTGTGCACCTGTACAGCACACTGTCATGTACTGTGCACCATACCTCACAAGTGTGCACACCATTGCTGAATGTGTAGTAGTGTGGCAGTTATGTTAGCTCTGCTGCTGACAGCCCCTATGTGTTTGTCTGACACATACCTGGGATGGTATGAGGACTGATGTCAGCAATTAATGCCTGTCCTTTGATTTTCAGATCTGATCATCAACAGTGCATGTATGTGCAATAAAATCTGGTTACACTGACAACCTTCAAAGCTTAATGTGGATATGAGGAGTGTACACACCCTTGTTGACATGCCAGCCTCTTCAATGATATGCAAAGGGGCCACAGTACTGCATTTGTTAACATTACACACACCCCTGATATGTGACATATGCCCTGTGCAATCCAATGCAGTATCAAACAAATGTGTTAGTCATGCAGATGCTGAATGAGATGCATACAATATGTGGTTTGCATAAGGGTGCACATCCTTAACCCAATGGTTTGTTGAAGCACCTGTTAAGTGAACTACAGCAGTCACTATTCCTGGAAAGGGTATATTAGCATGGCCCATATTCACTTGCCATTATTTGGTCACTCTGCCCTACAAATGTCCCCCAACTCTGCCAGATTGCAAGGTCAGCTCAAATGCACAGCCCTTGGAGGTCACACAGTGGCTTCACTATTGCTGTAGAGTCAGCGTTATGTCTGGCACATGTCTGGCACAATTCATAACCTTCACTGTGTTTAGATACAGCCATTCTTACAAGCTTTGGATGTATGCTTCAGTTCACTTCTGTGTTTCAAGCCGACACCCCTCCCCATCCTCAGCCTTATTGCAGATGCTTGACAACTATGGGCCACACATGAGTGTTATTTTGCAGTGTTACAAATTCCAAATACCATGTGTACCAGCCTAGTTCCAGCTAATGAACAGCAAACCTAAAGTTGTACACTGGCACCAGCAAGGTAATTATTGGGGATGGTGGCCCTGAGATGGAGTGAGGTGTTGCTTGTGCACCAAATGTATCTTTATGAATACTGTCTGTAGGTTTGAGCCTTGGTCTCATGACACCATTACACATTGCAACACATGCCTTTGGGAGACATGATGTTATGCTTGTGCTACCTGTACACAACCCTGGATGATGTATCATGTGGGACAACTCTTCCATCTGATTACCCTAATCCATAGGCCACAATTATGCAGAATCCAGGCAATTGTTGACAGAGGTACTGCACAGGCAGTACTTGCTAGACATTTCTGCAAGTCCCTCAATGTTGCTGCATGTTTCTGGGCAGCCTCAATGACCAGTTTGCAACATGTTTTGTCAACCGTTTTGGATGAGCATCTGTTTATTATCTACATCAATGTTGTCTCATACTTCATACACACACATAAATGACTGTCTGCACTGTTTGCCATGGTATATGCAATGGTGAGGTAAGGCTACTTTTCCCACTCTTGAGTGCTACTTTTTGGATATGGGATCCATTTCATGGTTTGTAAGATGTGTGCAAGCCACAGCTACCTCTGTTGCAAGCGAGTGGGCAAATGTCACGGACATACTTCTTGGACAGCAGACCATGACTTGGTGTGACATTGAGGCCATGTACTTGATGGAAGGTGTGCACTCAAGAAGAGTGAATGCTATCAGTACATCACAAGCTGCTTCCACAATATGTTACTTGGAGTCTGTGCACACACATGCTTCCAGTGTTTGTTAAGGTATGTATTCCCCATATTTGTTCTCCTAACATAGGATTCCATATTACACATTCATTGTTCATGCTAGGATCGCATTACAAGTTCTAAAAGGTGTAGAATGTGGTATTGTGATTTGCCGTTGTTTATATCAGGAACAGTTGCCATTGTAATAGTGGTGTATACACTGTTGTAGCCACTGTATGAGGGAAATGTTTCAGACATGTCCCTACTGTAGGCCATTTGTCCCACCATTATGTTCATCTCTGTCCACACATCTTGCACTGACAGGTTGTTAGGTATACTGCAGGACTCTTACATACCCTTCAGATATGTCACCATTGTGACCACTGTGATGCAGTGCAGTTAACACCAACAATAAGTGAACATGTACAGCATGCATTATGGGTAGGTGTGTTAAATGTGTGCTTGGCAAATATTATGGCCATAACATAGCCAGTGTATTGGCAAACCTGGACAAAACAACTCCATACTCACCAGCTACAGGATGCTACCCCACTTGTATACCAGAGGCACCTAAATAGTTGTGAGATAGAAGTGATATAAGTAGCCACACCTGTGGCATTGGTACAGGGTGGGAGCAGCATTGCAGCACATCGACAGCACAAACCCACAATACTAAAGATTATGCACATCTGTGCATTACTTCACTGCAAGCAACAGACTATCATATCTGACATATGCTTGTAGATACTTTACAGATGAAAATGGATAAGCAACACTGGTCTAGTAATGTTCCCTAGAGCCTTACCTGCACACTCCTCATTCATTGTGTGGGTGGCACCCACCTCCACAATGCTGTCTTTAGCCTGCTGGCCTGGCTGGCAGTCGGTGCCCCAAGGCTGGTGAGGAGCTCCTCAGCATGTGTCAGTGGGGGCTGGATGGCATGACCCCCACATGTGGCTAGCTGGACCCTCCTAATTGCAGCAGCACGCTGATGGGTGTGGCAGATCAGATCAGTGCATCGATGCCGCACCTGCTCATAACTTCGGTTGTGCAGGCCAACATAGTTTACCCTGTGGACAAGATCATTCCACAGGGCAGTCATCTCTTGGTGATCCTGGGCCCTGCGGCTGAAAAGGGTGGCATGATGCATCATGACATACTGGATGAATGCATCATTTTCCAGGTTTGTGAATGCCGGCAGACATTCCCGGAACATTGTACCTTGAAGACATAAACAGGAAAAAAGGTCACAGGACCTCATACGGTTGCCCACGTGCACATCAACAGTGGATATTACTTGCAAATAATCCTGACTATACCATAACACTGTAAGCTATCATGGATTTGACAACTTGCATTACACTTCTGGCCCTGGCCCTGACCTGTCCAGTTCCCCCAATGTTGAACACTTAATGGCATAATCCACTATTCACCATTCATTTCTGTGTAGAGGGATGACAGTGGCCATCTTCCATGTGGATGGTGTGTGGATGGTGGCATGTGTGTGTTTGACTGAACTGTGTGATGGAACTATGAGCACATGCCTATGTTCATGTAGGAGGTACACTGTGAAGTTCTCATGGCCCCTGGAGACTTGCTGTTGGTTCCATCAGTTGGCATTATGTCCATGCTCACCATTGATGTGGGCAGGAGTGTGGGTGATGTGCATATCCCCCTGTACTGATGTTGTGGATAGGGTGCCACTGTTCCTGCCTATCCTGTCTGATCCAGGTTGCCTGTATCCATGGCATGTGTGTATGAGGTGTGCTTTACCCCAGTACAGGTTGACATGTGTTACTGGCTCTGAGACTGTGTGCATATGTGTAGACATGGTTGCAATTGGCCTTGGTGGTTTAGATATGTCTGATTTCTAGTCATAGTCAGCCTTACAGGAAGTCACCTGTGAACCTATATGCTTGCTCAGATAGAAGTGTACTTGATTTCAAGTTGTGGTCTGTACCTATGTGTCCCTGTACAGCTACTATAGCAACCTATTATGTGCTTTGTGTCTTGGTGCTGTCCACCAAGGGGGATTACCCTATCGTTGGTGGAGGATGGTTGTACAGGTAAGGTACTGCTAATTCCATATAGCTACAGTGCATATGAAGTGTATATACCCCTGTTACAATGGATGGTACTTGTGCAATTGGAACATGACCCCACAAAAGCACATGTCAACACAATCCCCACCTGTGATGTGTCCTATAGCCTGCTCATTTCAATAGGGAACATAACAGCCTGTCCAGTGGAAACATATGGGAATTAATACCCAGTACAGTAAGCCAGTTGAATGTGTGTGCACACACTTACACTGATATGTTGTGTAAACACCTGCTGAGATGATTACAGCATACATTTGTCTTGGTTCGAACTCTAACGTCATATCACATCTTCACTTGGCAATGGTTGCTCACCTTCCATGAAACAGATTTGTTTCTTTTTCAATAGAATTGTACATGTTATGGGTCACATTTGAGGTGAGAAATGTTTTGACATGACTTTCTGTGGTCTCACTGGCATAGAGCACACAGACCTGGCATTCCAACAGGGGTGTGTACACTTTGATAACCAGTGTATATGGGTGTTGATATAGCTGTTAGTGGTAGGCATGGACAGTGGGTCATAACACAGTTGTACACTTCTTTGATTACTATGTGATACGCATGCATACTGTAGTAACCATACCAGTGTCATGGCAATGCAACAATCATTAGCAGTACACATTTTATTTTGCTGTATGCAGTGACAGTGATATTACACACATGTGCAACATGCACATCCTATTTTCCAGACTGGTTGTGACCCATGTTATTACTTCTGTGCCTTTCAGCTGAACATACACATACATACACATGCTCAGGGGATACCTGGTACACATTTGTGTTCTATGTCATTATGGCAAATTGTATTTACAGTCTTGCAGCTCAATCATACGTCTCAACCTGTGCAGAACTTCTGGCCATTGGTTCACCTCACTGGGTGACAAAACAGGAAGTCAACTTTGATAAAGTATTAATATAGCTGCCATAGCACAAGTATATGTGTAAGTGACTACGGATATCTGTCACAACTGTGAACTTTGTCCAGAAGAACATTGTACAGTTGAATGTTATTAATTCAATATATCACATGCAGTTTAACACACACATCTGCAACATTGCTTTAATATGCTCATGCCCTATATAGGTATCCTAGATTTACAATACAAACATGTATAATACTCATATTCACAGGTAACATATGGATATGGGCAACATCCCATTAACTGGCCTAACAGTGGCACAGACTCAACTGTTTGACAGACACTCTAAGGGTTGCCATATGTGAGCTGTCCTTTCCCAGGGTGTGTCAGGCTCCTCAGCTGTGACCCAACCTATCCACCTCTTACAGCATCACATGTGAACAAAGCCTAACATTGGGGGGGATATATAGGGACAGATCACATTACCATGACTGTTCTGAAGGTGGTTGGGTCTGAAACTCATGTGTCTGTCATGACTTCATTACTTCCACCTTCAGCTATTTGCCAGACTAATATAGATGTTTGGAGGAACAGAACAAACACTATGATGCTAAATCTTGACATTCTGTGAAGATCTGCACAGTTGACAGGTATGTTCCACTGTAGACAGAGCCAGATGCTATGTCCATAGCATTTGTTCAGCAAAACATCATTACAGCAAGTATTGATGGCACATATACATCTTCCATAATCATCTATCCCATTATTACAGACCAAGTACTACCTTCAATTACATGCTTACATGTTTCACATACTTGGTTTATCTTCAGGTTCCTTCTGTATACAGGATGTCTTATTTTGAGGTTTTGTTTGTTTTTTCTTTTTCTTTTTTCTTTTTTTTTTTTTTGGTGTGTCTCCGTCTCTCTCCTTCTCTCTCTCTCTCTCTCTCTCTCCACTACTGGGATCGAGCTTGTATAAATAGGTTGAAACATGGCTTTTGTAGGTGATGCTCATGTTCAGGTGATGGCCTCTGCACCAATTGCTGTTCCCCACTTGCTAATTGCATGCAGGCAGCTGTGTAGTTCTTCCAATAGCCAATGTCATAGCAAGCCACTACTATAAATAACTACATCATGAGGGCATTGTCCCTTTACCTTTCCTGTATGGAAGACATCCTTCATGTGTGTGGGCAGCAGGTAGGAATACCTCTTATAACAGGACTTGTGGACCAGGCCAACTACATGTTTGTATAAGGTTCCAGACCTAGCGACAGTGTGTGAGTATGTCTGTTATATGCATTGAATACTGCTAGTTTTACAGGGTTTGTGTGTACATGCTAGTTTTGCATGGAATGCAGTCTGTCTGCATAGCTCTCAACTGTGGGCCTATCCGCATGATGGCCAGAGGATGAGGATTGGCTGTTATGTTTTGTCTGTTCCCCACATAGGTCTTGTCCCTGACATATCAACGGCATTCTCTCTGTTGATTGCTATCAGTACATGGCAACATCCATTTGTGTTTCTGACTTCATATTCCTGAGTAAGGGTATGTTGCAACCAATCCTGCAACAGCAGCAACTTTCACAGTGTATAACAGCAATATTTCAAATATGGCCCTGGGTTTCAGCCTGTCCTCCACCTGTATACCAGCTTTGTCCAGATGTCATGCAGTAAGAGGTTGATAGGTATGGTCTATCATTATTTAGTGCTGATATTCCTGCTATCATTCCAGTGATGTTGTGGACTCCCACACAAGTTGTGGGGTTGGGTCCATATATATGAGGGGCTACAGCTGGACAAAACATGTGTGACCCTGCACAGTCTGGAGGTCAATGTATAGAGAACACTGTTATATGCCCTTGTAAGACATTTTATGGGGGAGGGGTATTAAATGTTTTTAACCTAGACTGTTACAACATGTGAGGAATATCAGTAATAAGAAACATTAAGGTATATGGCTGTACATTTTCATACACTTCACCATGGAAATGGTGGTGGGCTAGAGCTTACTGTCTTGCACACAGTTCTGTTAGTGTGATACTGATGGTTTAAGTTAAGCATTGTTATGTAACAGATACATTTACATTGTGACAACTGATACTTTCCCCCTAGGGGGTTGAGTACAGAGTGTAATAAGAGGCTGTTGAACTACATCTGTATTTAAGTGCTGATTGATTCTTATCTTCAAGGCAAGTGTGTTTTTTACTGTTGTACTACTTGAAGGATTTAGCCTAGACAGCAAAGTATGTTATGTTTTGCAGATTACTCTATCATATGTTTTCTTTGAGAGTTGCATTAATCAGTTATTATGTATTTCAAACACCTAAATGCTATAAGAAATGGCATAAACAACTGAAATAGTACACAAATAAACATTTATATGTATGCAAACTGTGTGTACTGTCATGTTCTTTGCACTGTGTGTGGGTATATGTTTCATGCAATAATTCTCATTTGTAGGAAAGAATCAAACACTGGCCATTTGAAAAGGTGGCAACTGTAGGAATAATGGTTGTTTGATATTCTGTGTACCCTCTATATATCCTCTCTTTATATATAGCTATAAGTATTTATATATGTGTATATATATATATATATATATATATATATATATATATATATATATATATATATATATATATATATATATATATATATATATATATATATATATATTGGGAGGAGTAGTAGCCTGGTGGTTAGGTTTTGCCTTACAAACACAAGGTGCCGGGTTTGAGTCTCACAAGGGATAATTGGCTAGGCTTAAAATAGCTCTCAAGGGCTGTTAGCCTAGTACTAACCTATGAATCTATGAACCTATATATATATATATATATATATATATATATATATATATATATATATATATATATATATATATACATGTGTGTGTGTGTGTGTGTGTGTATGCATCATTAGAATTAGTGCTTCCACATTGTTCTGCATGATATGTTACAGAAATCATCCCAACGTGTTACAGTGGAGATGGTTTAGTGGTAACTTGTTGTGGCTATGTTGTGCAGGGTCCTGGGTTCAAGACTTGTAAGTGCTGGCTATTTTGTTGCAAGGCAGAACAGTTCAGCTGTGGAGGAAGGGATAATGGCAATAATTACAACAGGTCTCTATTTTGGGCCCCTTCACCCATTTACAGTGCCTTTGGTCAGATGTTTTGCAGTGAGAGGTTCAGAGTGTGGATCTGATGTCCGAATGCACTAGACACACACACACACACACACACACACACACACACATATATATATATATATATATATAGACATGTATGTCTACATATATACATACATACATATATCTATATATATATATATATATATATATATATATATATATATATATATATATATACATATACATATATAAATACATTTTCCCTAGTGTTGAATGACTGTGCTGCATGATATGTTTGAGAAAACATCACACATCAACAGCTCAGATGGCTTAGTGGTAACTTGATGTGGCTGTGGTGTGCAAGGTCCTGGGTTTGAGACTTGTAAGAGCTGACTATTTTGTTTCTGGGCAGAACAAGGGCTGTTGGATACAGAGTGATTAAGGCACTTTTAAGCAGTTGTAAGCAGGTTTGCACGGTGGTAAGCAATGCTACCTTCCAGTTAAATATGCTTACAGACAGTTAGCCTTAAAAGTGCTTAATCTGTGTATGCAAACAGGCTTAATCCTGCTTACTACTGCTTAAAAGTGCTTACTCCCACTTACCCCTGAACTAATTTCTTTAAAAGAAAAAAGGGGTGATAGGGAAGTGGTGAAAAAGGGGGCATGCAGAGAGAAAGACAATAGGGAAAGTAGCTAGGGATGTGCAGGATAGATTTAGGGAAGGTCCATAGCTGTCCGTTTCTTCTACAGCAACAGCTGTGCATATATATTGAATTTAGAGGTATATTTGGATGCTCAAACCCCTGGGAGAGGGGTGAGGACAACAATAATGTGTAGTAAAGCCAATTAGACCAGATTATATGTGCAGTGGACACGTGTTCAAAATGGACAGCCATGTATGGGGCAAACTTTTTGGGGGGGAACAGATTGCCTTTTTTTTTTAAGGTGAGAGTGGGATGGTGGGGAAGAATAGTAGGTATATATTGGGGAGGTAGTTTGGGTAGGAAGACATACAAGATAGCTTACAGGGCTGGTATATGACACATGTGGGGGGGTAAACACCTTGGACAGGGAGGGGTGTTTGGAAATCAGAAGCCCATGGACCCCCAAATGGAAATAGTGGGTCTGAGGTCCCCACTCATAGGCATTCACCACTGCACCTTCATGGCCCTGAAGGTGGCTATGCTGGAGGCTGAGCAGGATGGGCAGGCTGACCCTCTAATTGTGCCATGTGGCCCTCAAGCTGGCATAGCAGATCTCCAAACTCCTTTTGGAGCTCGCTATGCACCAAACCCTAGACCTGGCTTTGGGTGACAGGTTCTTGTCCATGCCCACTCCCAGGGGGGGACGAGCCCATCCCCTGAGGCAGTTGCACCCTAAGGTGATGCAGGACCATCGGGCAAGGAGGTCCCGGGGTGGGTCACAGACATGTTGGGGCCTGGTACCACAGCCAGATGAGGTGGGAAAGGTGGGTCCACTGGGACCGGCTTTTCCAAATGTGCTATGGTGTTACAGTTTTAGAACATATGTCGGTTAGTAATAGTCAACACAATCCAGGATTAGTTATAACAGCATGCATACATATTCCCATTAACCCAAAACAACAGATTTGGAACAGTTGCATAGCAAACAGAACACATGCAGTGGCCATTACAACAGCATGCAGGTTACATTGATAGTGACAGGCCACCAATGATAGTATTGCCACCAATGATAGTATTTCAACATGGAACATTAATAGAAACACATTTCTATATTTGTTGAACAATAGGACATATGTCCCAACAGTAGGTTTGGTGTACAACATACCCATTGATTTGTCTGTTTAGATTATTGTTGCAGATATGGTGCTGGGGAGAGAGAGATGTCAATTAACAACTTGTATATCCTCACAGTACTCACAACTTTAATGATCATTGCTCTAATCATTACTCTACAGGTATTATTACAGTACCCTATGGTCTTGGTTTGGGCAGTGGTATGTTTGTCCACAGTGTATACTTCATCTGTCTTATAGCTACATTCTACTTCTCTTACCTGGTAGACCTGTGGAGGGAATGTTTGTTAACACTACCTGACTGTTTCTACACATATTCCCAGATTCCTAGACATAATTCTGCACATACCTCTCAACCTCTTAGTGCAAAAAAATCTGTACAAAGCTTGACAAACTGGGAGTACAAAATAGGGACATATTTTAAATATTGCTCTTATAAACTTTTAGACAGTTGCTAGAGTAACAGGATTTGTTTTAATATACATTTTTCTGAAGGATCTGAAGTCTGAAACTCAAATGTATGTCATTATTTAGTGACTATGATCCTGAGATCATCCCAGTGATTTCCAGGAAAATAGAGGAACAGGCCAAAAATATGAGGCAATAATCTGGACATTCTGCACAAATCTGTATAGTTGAGAGGTATGATTATGCATACAGCTTACTACCACTGCCAGGATTCGAACCATGGCTATGTGTGCTAAAAATACAACAAGTAGTGTTTCATCAGAGTGAGCTATTTACAAAGTGTTTTTTTTTTGTTCAGTGTTTTCTGTCTAAGTCTCTCGTGGTTGTACAATCTGGCCTTGTAATTACAACATTCTTATACAGACATTCCTAGACATATTTTTTATGCAGCACAGTGTGAGAAACAGTTGACACAACAGTACTATTCACATATCAGATCTTGGTGAATCCAACATGTGAGGCCATACAATACCAGAGTAAACACATACAGTGTAGGATTTAGAACTTTATTGCTAGGCAGTTACACTTTTATTTAAATATGACCTATATGGGACTATTACTGTCATATTGTCTGGTTTATTCAGTGGAAACCATACACATTTTTTATACTGCCAGGTGACATTTTACTCCTTTATATTTATTTGTTATGACTACCACAAGCAGGATTGTTATTCACCAGCCTTACGATGCAGCCTTTGCAACCTGCTGGCATAGGCTTCCTGGTTCACAGCTCGCTCAGCTGCAGCTGTAATGAAAATAGAGAAACATTTATGCATACCCATCCATCACATACACAGGCTGGACTTTGGTAAACAATTATTGCTATGAATACTTACACACTGCTGGGACATCTCCCCTGTCTCTTGCTTCTTGCACCCACTGTTCCAAGAGCTCCCTCTTCCTCCGTTTCAAGTCGGCACAGTAATGCTGGACCTGCCCACCAGTACGAGGGATACCAGTGGCATTGGTGAGATCATGAGCGAGACTTTCCCAGGCTTTCACTTTATATTGAGAGGCCTGGTACTGGTCCTTCAGCAGTCTCATGTCATGTTTTATTACCAGGAGTCCTACCATGCCCTTGGACTCCTGTATGTCCCAGTGCTGCACCTGGAAGTGCATGCCCTCTCCAACTCCTGCCATACTGTCTACAGTGGAGCGCTACAATCAGTTATGAGCTGTATTCCCGCCTGCAGGATTTAAATATGGCCAATTTCCTGCCCTTTGCCATGATTGGATGGTTTTGAAAACGCTGAGCTAAGCTAAGCTATGGGCAAACCTGCTTATCTAAAGTTGGCAGTGCTTAAAGGGGCAGGTTCAGTATTGCTTAACAATGGGCAAATCCACTTAGCTGGGCTATTTATTGCTTAGTATTCATATGTACACAGTGCTTATACCCGGTCAACATAGCTGTGCAATGCTTAGCATTGCTTATGTTTAATTATATTTAGGTCTACCACCTGTATGGGATTGATTCATCATTCATTACATAATATAGATTTATTTACCTTCCCTGACATTCCCCAATGTGCTGTGATTAATTTATTCTTATGTGACTATACTGTATGGGGCACTTGTGTTTATATGAGGGTTTTACTACTTTATTACACTGACACCTCACATCTGGGCCTAATATACTACTCCGGTTGAGAAAAATCAGTTACTTCTTACATAAATATGCAAAAAATTAAAATGTTGATGTTTACACATACAAAATGGAAATGGCTTAGGTGAGGCTCAAATTATGAATGACAACATGCAAGGGGTACACTCTAACCTTTACACTATTGCATTTATGCTTATGTTGGATGTCTATTGTTTTTTTAACTTATCCTGCCGTTTCAGCTGAGCTAGGCATAGCTAAGTGACGGACTCACCCATGCAGCTACGCTTAAACTTTCTTGCTGATGTGAAAAAAAAAAAAACATTCTGGACATTTTTTAAGTATTTTTCTTGCAAACTTTACGGCTGTTAGACTAACAGGTTTTGTATTTCCATGCATTTTCTGAAAGGTATGACGTCTGCAGTTTAAATTCCCTGTCATTATTTTCTAACTTCATTCTTTAATGCTTTGCCTCTATTTTTGCAGTGGCCACTACACTTCTATTTTACAGTTGTACACTATATGATGTTTTGACCACACCTCGGATGTTCAAAGAGCAATCTTGCTCTTTTTGCGTTATGCAGGGGGTGTGTATCTTGTGAGAGCACTGCTCTCAGACACCCCCCCCCTGCGCTCATACACATTTCCGTGTACATATCGCAGCATGGCAGCGTGCCTTCATGCATATGCATGGCGTGCTGCCATGCTGAACAGGAACTTATTCCTGCACGGCTGCTTGCTGAATCTGGGGGGTAGTTATTTACAGCTTATAAAGGCACTTAAATGAACATTTAAAATGTTTATTTGAACACAGAATTTAAGTATAGATTTCTTAATAAGTTGTATACTTTAAAAAACAGAAGATATGTGTCTGTTTTTAAATGTTTGTCTATGAATGTTTCATGGCTTAACTGATTTAATAATTAGTACAAGCTGAAACAGGAAAATAAATGTTTTTTTCTTTTTTCTTTCTTTTTTATATGGAAATAACAAGGCTTATTATATTTAAAATAAAACTTGTCTCAGGTAAATGTAACTTGATTCTAACTACATAGACATGCTTGGGCCTTACAAACAGCCATTTAGAGTGAGGAAAAGCTGTCAAATATTGCACAAGCACAGGGCATGTTTAGAAGTACTCAAATTGTTTGTTTACTTGTTTCTCAGTTTCTTGCTGAGGTCACGAGCTGAAAAACTTGTTTTCTTGTTCCCAAAATGTTTTTTTTCCATTATTAGCATATTTAGTAGCTGAAAATCCCTTTGTGACCATGCAAGTGCTTGAAAATGAAAGTAAAATACTCAGGCATGATGTAAGCACTCGGGTTAAAGGTTAACAATGAACTGTTTGAATTTCTCATCTTCTTAAAAGAGAAATTTACCTAATAACATGCAAAACTGTACAATATGAATCAGAGTAAAAGTAATGAGAGGTTGTTAAGTAATTTAGTGAACTTATAAAAGAGACACGGTATATTTGATTTTAACACAAACAGGAAATTGTTGTAATTAGATCATATACAATAAAGAGATTGATGGGATGCGGACTGTGCTACTACACAATATAATAGTAGCTTCACTGGGTTTAATTAGTGTGATGGAACCTTGTTATACAATTTTATAAATCTGAACTGTATTGCTGATTAGTTAGATTAATCTGAATAACAAATATTAATCCATTCTTATCAGAAGGAGTTTGATTAATTGATAACTGTTGTATATTATAAGCAAAAGTCATTGTAACTTGCATTATTTTAATATCAAAATATAAAATAATAAAAATATAATATAAAATGTAATTAATATAAAATTATAATCAAATTTTATGAAAAATATATGAATAGAATATAAGACATAGCAAGCTTCTTTCTGTTAGACAAAATGTTTAGATAATTGAGCTGAGAAATGATTCTTGGAGGAGGTGTTAGAAAGGTACGCTTGAACGGCTAGACTATTCAAGGCTGTTGTTTGTTTCCCCATAGGAGGGTTAGTTTGCTTGTCTAAATCTTTAAGGTTTTATTGTTTAATTCTTTTTTATTGGGTGTCTATGAGTTGTACTGTTTTGCTACATCAAATGAAAATAAGTCATTCTCTTTATTTAAATCTGTGTGCTTAGTTAAAATACATACACATGACTAGCAGTTTGAGTCATAATAATTTAACTATGAAATGTATTTCCATTAATGTAAATGGTCTGAATAATAATTCTAAAAGGGAAATTCTCTTAAAATATTTGAAGATGTTTAATGCACAGATTATTTTTGCAAGAAACATACCTTATACAAGAAGACATAAGTAAAATTAACACAAATAACTATAGAGTTTTAGTAAGTTCGCACTATAAACAAAAGAAGAGGAGTAGGAGTCTTAAGTAAAAACTCAGTTTTAATGCCAAGAATTTTAAATATATATTATGACAAAACAGGAATGTTCCATTTAGTAACAATACCCATAAATGATAAGATATATACTCTAGTAAACATTTATTGGACACTTGGATTAGGTGTCAAAGTAGCCAAGCAGTATTTGTACACTATGTTAAATGGAGAAAAAGTCCACACACACACACACACACACACACACACACACACACACACACACACACACACACACACACACACACACACATTCATACACTTATCTGGATTAATACATGCTTTCTGTATAAGTATAAACAGCACAAGTTTCACTGAATGTATTTCTCATGGGTCTGTTTATTGATGAAATTAATTAATTATAACATTTTATCCACTGAAATCATTTTGAGTACAAACAGAGATTCAATTGCAGTCTCTTTTTTAAAAATGTAATAGCATCCTAACATGCAATATGGCAGTCATCTTTGTAGGTCTAGCAAATGAGACTATTTTATGAAGTAGTTAGAACATTTATTTCTTTATTCTTTGTTTACCAAGTCCTAGGACATGTTCCAACATGGTACATTACAGTACCAATTCAATACATACTCTACTGAGACTATCCTAGCACTGTCCAAAAAACAAAACCATTCCACAACCTCAAACTACTCTCCACCAAACAAAAACAAAACCATATTCTCACTGCAACCAGTGCCAATGGACTTAATTAAAAAATGCCTTAAAAAACTAAAGCCAACCACCCGAGCAGTAGATAACCTACCAGCAGGCTTTCTAAAATTAACTGCCAATGCCATTATCTATCCAGTATCGATCCTTATTAATAGATCCTTAACTAAACACCAAGTCCCCAACATTTGGAAAATTTCATATAGGTTCATAGGTTTATACTAGGCTATCTGCCCTAGGGAATTTATAAGCCTAGCCAAAATGTGTTTGGCTTTCTCCACCCTTATAATTTAACTTCTAGAGCCTCTGTCCAGTAGCGCCACTGGAGTGATCCCAGGTGCAAACTTACGGTTTACCATCCGTTCATCAAGATTTCTCTTGAAGAGGGCTAGCGAGGGGCTTTGTCTTACGTGAATTGGGATTTTATTCCAGAGTGTGGGAAGCCTTTGGGATATGAATCTATCCCTCCAGCATGTCCTATTTATTGCTGTGCTGAGGTTTAAGTCCGAGGAGCGTGTGGCTCTAATGGATTTGTTTTTTTTTAAGGTGGAGCATGTCCATTAATTCTGGGTTGGACATGGCCTTGTAAGTCAGGCAGAGGTCGTCTCTGAGCAGGTGATAAGCAACTGAGTAGAGCTGTAGTTTCTTTAGCCTAGTTGCATAGGGCAACTGTTTGAGGCCCATGATCCTTTTGGTAAGGAACCTCTGGGGTCTCTCCAGCTGCTGCAGGTTCAGGGTAAGGTACATCCCAAATGGGGCATTGTACTCAATTATGGGTCTGATGAGTGATGAGTATAGGGGCACAAAGACCTCTCTAGATCTAGACGAGAACCCTTTAGTTACAAGATGGGCAATATAGAAGGATTTTATGACTATTTTGGCAATGTGATTGTCAAAGGAGAGGTTACTATCAATCTGTGTCCCCAGAACCCTAATTACTTCTTCTGTACTTAGTGGGATTCCTCCTATGTGGTAAATAGTAGGCACCTTGTTTTTCCCAATGGGGATGAGTATGCATTTTTTGGCATTAAGTTTGAGGCCATGGCTTCGACATCAGGCATCTGTCTCCATAAGCCCCTTTTGGAGGATGCTTGTGTTAGCCGAGCAGTCTATTATAGCTCCCAGTTTGCAATCATCAGTGAACTTGGTAAGCCACAGTCCTTTTGTGCTGGCCTGTACTTCAGAGAAGTATATACCGAACAAGAGGGGCCCCAGGACTGAGCCCAGTGGGACTCCACTTGTAACAAGTTTAGAGTCGGACATGGCACTTCCAACCCTGACCACATGTGTTTTATCAGTAAGCCAGTTTGCAACCCATCTTGTGACATATGGGTTGATGTTTAAGCTGATTAGTTTGTTTATGATTCCAGAGTGAGGTATTGCATCAAAAGCCTTAGCGAGATCCAGATAGGCAGTGTGAACTGCCTTTCCCTCATCTATGGCTTTGGTGACTGTTTCAAAAAAGTCAACCAGGTTTAGGAGGCAGGATCTGCCTTTAACAAAACCGAACTGGGTAGGGTCCAGTGTCTGGAGGTTCCCTATGTCTTTGTTTATGAGATCCATAATGATACGCTTCATAGCCTTGCAAATTAGGCTAGTCAGACTTATTGGGCAATAGTTCCCAGGATCCGTTGTGGGGCCACCATTGTGGAGGGGGATCACTGTTGCTGTACGCCATTCCTTGGGTACATGACCTGTTTTAAGGCTGAGTTGGAATAGTGAATTTAAGTGGGGGTTTAGTTCTTTCTGGAGCTCGTGCAGGCCGCAGCCCAGTATTCCGTCCGGTCCCATAGAAGCTGTGTTTTTAGCTTTGGAGAGGGCTGCTTTTACCTGTGTGTCTGAGATATATGGGGGACTACATTCATCTGGGATAGACACAGGCCCTTTTGGGGGGGGGGGGGTAAAGGTTGTACTGAACCTGTCAGCCAGAATGTTGGCAATGTCAGTTGGTTCCATGTATTTTGTGCCATTTTGTACTAGCTCTGAGCAGATCTGGGTGTTTCCTCCCAGGTTCTTGACGTAACTGAAGAATGCCTTGTGATTATCTTTGGAGTCTTTGGCAATTTTTCTTTCAAAGTTTGCCTTTGAGGCTTTTATGGTAGAGCAAAGTTTCTTGCTAATAATGATCAGGGATGCCTTCCCTTTTAGGGTTTTGGCCCTGTCATGTAGTAGTCTCCTCCTTTTGTTGTATAGCTTGTTTATGGCTGGGGTCCACCAGACTGGTCTCCTATTTTTTGGAGGAGTGAGCCTTGGTTTTACTTGGGATGGCACAATCCATGTATTCCTGTAGGTGCATATAGAGGGCATTCATATAGGATTCTGCGGTTTGGGTAACATTTTCCAATTTCTCAGGGGCTTTGAAGCTTCCTACTTCTGTCTTGAGGAGAGTGAAGTTTGTTTTTGAGAGGTTTTTCACTGTGGTTTCATTGGCTGTGGATGGGGTTGGGATGTGGATGTCTATTGCGATCAGTTTGTGGTCCGATCTCACCAACGAGGGATTTACTTCTGGTGTGGAACATTGTTCCCTTATGTTTGTAATGACTAGGTCTAATGTATTTTCCCCCTCTTGTAGGAACAGTGACTAGTTGTTCCATGGCGTTTGAGTTGATGAATTCTAGAAACCTTTGGGCAAATGAGTTTGGACTCGAATAGTTTTCCCAGTCGATGTTTGGGTAGTTGAAGTCCCCCAATATTATGGTGTTTGGTGGGATCTTCATATTCTCTAGTGTTCTCAGGAAGGCCGTGTGTGGGTCCTGAGACAGAGAGGGTGATCTATAGCAGGCTATGACTTGGAAGGCAGTTTTGCCCACTGTTAGTTGCACATGAATTGTTTCCGATGTATCATGCAATACCACTAATCTGGAGATGTGGGTGTCCTTGATGAAGATGGATACACCCCCTCCCTTGGTGCTTTTGTCCGAGTTTTGTGGCCAAAAAGTATGATATGAGTTGAATCCTGGTAATGCTGGGGTGCTCTCAGGAGCCTTGAACCAGGTTTCTGTCACTGCACAGATATTGATTTGCTCCATACTGAGGAGTGCCTCAATTGCGTGCATCTTTAGGTTTAGACTTCTGGCATTGAGTAGCATTACCCCTTAGTATTTTATTCTTTGTATTGTCTAAGGAGGTGGGTTTTGTCTTTTGAGCCTTGCCTAAAAAAGGCACTATGGGGGTGGCAAGAGCCTTGGCCAGTATTCGAAAGCCCAGGGGTGACAGGTGCAAGCCATCCCTGGCGAAGCAACGTGGCTTGTCATCTTTGGGCCCACGGGTGACAGGTCTTCATAAAGGAGGCCCTTCTGCTGACCTCTCTATCACCCAATAGCAATCCTATCCCCACTTTCTAAAATCCTTGAAAGAATTGTTCACAAACAAATCATAGACTACCTGTATACTAAAAAACTACCAACCAATACCCAGCATGGCTTTCAACCATATCACAGTACTACTACTGTGTTAATGTCATTCACTAACACTGTCAACCTTCATAGAAATAATGGTAACTACATATCCTCTATCTTTTTAGATCTCTCAAAAGCCTTTGATATGGTCTCACACAGCAAACTCCTAAATGTCCTCTCTGATCTTAACCTGTCCCATTCTACCCTTGCCTGTTTCCAGGAATACCTAAACAGGCATAAGCAAGCTGTACACTGGCAATAAACACTATCACCCCTCCTATCCATAACATTAGGGGTCCCACAAGGATCAGTCTTAGGCCCATTACTCTTCTCCATCTTCACTAATAACCTACACACCTCAACCCCACAAGCATCACTCATTCAGTACGCAGATGACTCAACAGTCATCTGTACTGCTGCTACCATAGAAGAACTTAAAAAAATAAGACAATAATCCTTCCAAGCAGTAGAAACATGGCTAACCAATTTGTAGTTAATTCTAAACCTCAAAAAAAAAAAAACATGTTATTCCAGCCAACCAAATCAAATGCAGCTCTGTGCTATTTCAATATAATCTCATAAGAGAGTACACGCATTTTACCTTCATCTCATACCAAGCTGTTAGGAGTTGAAATTGACTGCAATATGAGATTTGATGTCCACATATCCCAAACATTAAAAAGTACATATAAAACTTGGAACATTATATAGGAACAAACAATACTTTACAAATGACACCAATGCCAAAATTGCCCAAACTCACTTATTATCTACACTACTGTATGCATCTCCCATACTCGCTAACTTAAGAAAATCTGAATTAGTGAAGCTGGAAACTTGCTACAAAAAAATTGCTAGATACGCCAAAAATTCCCCATCAAGAGCTCACCATTGTATCTCCTTTAAAAAGCTAACTTGGCTTGAACTTCCACATCTCTTGCTCTACAACCAACTAATCATGGCCCATAAGATATTCTACCAAAGTGAAAAAACACCCTCACTCCAGAATATACTGCTACCTCATTCCAGTGCCAGAACTTTACGCTCCATCAATTAAAATCAATACAGCCAAAAACTTAGCTGGTGAATCCCTGTTCGCTAACTATGTAGGCAAAGTGTGGAATTCACTACCTTATGACATATCATCTATCCTAACCCGTTCCCAATTTAAATCAACTTACAAACAAATGGCTATGTCCATGTAATAGCCCAGACTAAATCACTTCTCTCTTAAGGTTGTTTGTGACTAGTCCTATAGTTTTCACAATCGAGTCTAATTTGGATCTGTCACTACTAACAATCTTGGATGTCCCTTAATATACAGTACATCTTCTTGAAATGCAAACGTGCAAACTATGTAATCTAAGTGTAATCCTACTTCCCTAACAAATCTCTATTCTACAAACCAAAACTGCAGCTATCTTCTTTATATATCACCCATGTTTATTCAAATGTCTTACTGTGTAAATACTTGCCTATTTATTATACATAAATGATACATCATATACAACTGTTATGTAATTAGTTCCACATTTCTTGTACAAATATTTTTTTCCCTGTATAAATGCCATTCTGTATAAAATTTTTCTCTTGTATAAATGCCATTCTGTATAAATGTTATATATATATTACTGTTTTGTTCACATGGAGCTTTTCTCCCCAGGCCTCCACTGAAAATGGACGTGTCCAGTAGGACTAAATAAATAAATGTCAGTGTCATGAGCTTGGGTCGCAGAGTTATACAGATAAAACTAAGCACATACATATTCAACATGATTTTATTTTACTGTATTTTATTTTATTTAAAATTTGTTTACTGGGGTACCGCATTCATCACAGTGACCAGTTTCAGTCTTAGCCTGGGAATACAAAGAAAATCAGAATTAAATTTAGTGAGAGATTAAGTGTATAATAAAAATATCTCTGTAAAATGCCATTATCATAGGTTCATAGCTTCATAGGTGTGTACTAGGCTAATGGCCCTGGGGCCTTTACAAGCCTAGCCCATAGAAGTGCTCTGGCATTGTGCCGCTCGTCGTTAGTTCCCAGGGCCTCTATCAAGTAGAGCCACTGGAGTGATCCCCGGGCTGAACTTTCTATTTCCCATCCACTCATCAAGATTTCACTTAAAGAGGGCCAGTGAGGTGCTCTGCATGTATGGGAAGTCTATTCCATAGCACGGGTAGTCTCTGGGTTATGAACCCGTCCCTCCAGCATGTTCTGTTGATTGTGGTAATGAGGTTGAGGTCTCTGGAGTGCATGGTGTGTAGGGATTGGGATTTCTTTAGCTGTAGCATTTCTAACAGAGCTGGGTCAGGCATGGCTTTGTAAGGCAAGCAAAGATCACCTCTTAGTAGATGATATGAGACAGAGAATAGCTGGAGATTTTTGAGTCTGTCTGTGTAGGAGATGTGTTTAAGGTCTAGGATTCTCTTCATGAGGTACTTTTGTGGCCTCTCCAGCTGTTGCAGGTGTCTAGTGAGGTACATGCCAAATGGGTTATTATACTCCATGATTGGTCTAATGAGGGAAGAGTAGAGAGAAAGGATGACGTCTTTCTTCCTGGATGAAAAGCCCTTGGTAATGAGATGTGGCACATAGAAGGACTTTCTGACCACAGTGGCAATGTGGTGGTCGAAGGAGAGGTTGCTGTGAACCTGTGTCCCCAGATCTCTTATAATGCCTTCAGTGCTCAGTGGTCTCCCATCGATGTGGTCATTAGTGGGAACTAAGTTTTTCCCAAAGGGGATGACGATGCATGTTTTGGTATTAAGCTTAAGGCCATGGTTTCGACACCAGTCATTAGTCTCAGTAAGGCCTTTCTGTATGATGTCTGCATCACTTGGGGAGTTAATAATGGCTCCCAGCTTGCAGTTGTCTGTGAATTTTGTCAGCCAGAGTCCATCCATGTTGGCCTAGACTTCTGAGAAGTACATGCCAAACAGGAGAGGACCCAGGCCTGATCCCTGTGGGACTCCACTCATGACTGGTCAGCAGTCTGTCTTGGAGTCCACTACTTTCACACTGTGGGTTCTATCTATGAGCCAATTTGCAACCCACCTAATGATATAGGGGTTGATGTCTAGTTTCCTGAATTTATCAATAATTCCTGAGTGAGGAATGGTATCAAAAGCCTTGGCCAGGTCGAGGTAGGCTGTATGAACTGCCTTACCTTCATCCACCACTCTGGTGACTGACTCAAAGAAGTCAACCAGGTTGAGCAAGGATGATCTACCTTTCACAAAACCAAATTGCGTGGGATATAGAGTTTGGAGATTCCATATATCCTTGTTAATTAGGTCCATGATGATACACTCCATAGCCTTACATATCAGACTTGTCAGGCTAATGGGGAGATAATTTCCAGGGTCTGTAGTTGCTCCTCCTTTATGGAGAGGGATGACTGTAACAGTGTTCCATTTGGTAGGGGCAAAGCCTGAGGTGAGGCTGTGAGTGAAAAGAGCACACAGATGTCGTGCCAGTTCACTTTGTAATTCATGTAGAACACAGCCAGGGATATTGTTGAGTCCCATGGAAGCTGTATTTGTGGCCTTAGACAATGCAGCTTTAACCTGTGCTGCAGTAATGTTGGGTCCCTGGCACTCTTCTGGTATCGAGATTGGTCCTTTTGGGGGGGGGGGGGTAAAGTTAGCACTGAATCTGTCGGCCAGTATGTTGGCAATATCTGTTGGCTCAGTATAGGAGGTACCATTGTGCAGTAACTCAAAGAAAATCTGGATAATGCCATGGAGATTATTGTTATAACTATAGAAGGCTTTGTGGGTGTTTTTAGTGTCTGCCACAATTCTGCCTTCATAGCTGGCTTTAGAGGTTTTGATGAGAGATCTCAACTTTTTGTTGAGGCTAATAAGGGAATTTTTCCAGTCTTGGGGATTCACCTTTTTCTGCAACAATTTCTGCCTTCTGTTGTAGAGTTTATTAATGGCAGGGGACCACCAGACTGGTTTCCTTTTTTGGAGGAGAGCATCTTGGTTCTGTTGGATATGGCTAGTTCCATGCATTTATGTACATGTTCGTACAGTGCACTGATATATGATTTGGCAGTCACGCATCTATTTTCCATTGGCATGGGTGCCGTGAAGTTAGCCACCTGTGTTTTTAGGAGTCCAAAGTCAGCTTTGAAGAGGTTTTTAATGGTGGATACCTTTGCGGGGAGTGTGGGAGAGATGTGGATTTCCATGGTGATTAGTTTGTGGTCGGATCTAACCAGGGAGGAATTGACTATTGGTGTAGAGCAACAGTTGGCCATGTTAGTAATAATCAGGTCAAGGATGTTGCTTCCTCTAGTAGGGGTAAGAATGAGCTGGTCCAGGGCATTGGAAATGATGAATTCCAGGAAGCGTTGGGCCAGTACATTGGTGTATGAATAGTTTTCCCAGCTGATAGAGGGGTAGTTGAAGTCACCTAGCATGAGAGTGTTGGGTTGGATCTTTCAGGCTGCTTAGGAATGTAGAGTGAGAGTCTTGGGACATGGTTGGAAACCTATAGCAGGCTACAGCCTAAATCACCATTTTACCCAATGTTAGTTATACCTGGAGTATCTCAGATGTGTTATGCTGGGCTACTAGTCTGGAGGTGTGCATATCCTTTACAAATATGGAGACACCACCGGCTTTGGAGCTTCTGTCCACGTTCTGGTGCCAAAAGGTGTGGAATGAGTTATAGCTTGGTAGAGCAGGGGTGTTTTCTGCTGCTTTAAACCAGGTCTCTGTTACAACACAAATGGTGATGTTCTCCATTTTGGGGAGTGCTTCGAGCAAGTGCATCTTGAGATTTAGACTTCTAGCATTGAGCAGCATGACCCTCAGATTGCATTTATTTATAGCTGTTACAGTGGTAATTTGGTCTTTGGAACACCACCTAAAAAGACACTATAGGGGTGGCAAGAGCCTTAGCCAGTACCCGGAAACCCAGGGGTGACATATGCTGGCAAAGCATCAAGGTCTGTCAATCATGTCATCCCTTAGAATGACACCAGAAACATAGCCAATTGTTGAAGTCAGTCATTTTCTGTTTGTACTGTGGTATAATTCTGGGCAATGGTAGGATGCTGCTCAGGGCTAGGGTCATACCTGCCTGGGCTACATAATCCGAGAGCTCCACCATGTCTCTTTTCATGTAGTCTAGAGAGGTGCATCTCAGGTCATTCACACCCACATGGACAATGACAGAGTCATACTTGTACTTGTTGTGGAGTGACCTGAGTGCATGTGTTATGTGTCATATTCTGGCACCTGTTAGACAGCTGACTGTTACCTTCTCCTTATTCAACCTAGTGAGTGGGACATCAGTGTGCCTCACTATTGAGTCACCTATGATTATTGTATTGGGAAAGCTGTTTTGCCTTAGGGGCTTAGGTTGAGGGGCACACTGTGCAGGTGAGCTTTGTGTCTTGTGGTTTGTGCTGTGTTGTGGTGGTTGAGTGCATTTCTGCTTTGGAGGTCTCTGCTGTTTGGATAGATTTCTATTGAGACCCTCCACAAAGGTGGGTGTGTGGTTTGTGATTTTATGTGAGGGCTGTGTTGGTGGGTGTTCTGGAGGGCTATGTGTTCCATCTGCTGTGGTGCAGGTGTTGACCTTCTCCTCTTGACCAGCTATTCCAGTCTTGGCTGGAGAGTGCATGGCTTCCAGTTTGGAGATATAGGTGCATCTCTCACAAGTCTGAGTGTTGGGAGGTAAGAGGAGAAGGTTGTCTGTGTACATGAAGCAGTTGCTACACTGCCTCAGAATGCCCAAGTTCACCAGGTTAATAGGAGAAAGCACAAGAAACTGACCTTTAGACATGCCAGGAGGGATGGTTATCATTACTAAGTACTGGAGCTGTTTCCTCATAGGACATCTAGTGCTTATAGCACTTATGTGTTCTACAATAATTGCTACAAAAAGCCTGCTGAAGTGCTGGTGAATAAGGTAATTAAAGTGCAAGAAAGAAGAGAAAGTTGAAAGGGATAGAAAAAAACTGCCCAAACGGCCAATAAACTACAATTTCAGAGCCAGAAACCACTCCTCTTGTGGTAGATAGGCTACCTAGTGCTTACCACTCCCACTGATAAGCTGGAAGGCTTCCCTCTAACACAGAAGGGTCTGAGGAACTCAGAAACTTACAAAACATTTCTGGATACAGCAAATCTGTATCTGGACTACTTCAGTAACAGGAAAGGCAGAAAAGAAGCTTAAAACCTTTTTTTCAGAAAAAAAACAGTTAAGTTATAGCTGGAATACCTCAATAAAGGTTTAGAACCATGCAGCTGAAGCTCTGGATACTGCAGACCTGTATTGAGTCTATGTTATTTAAGTTTAAGGTTAAGAACTCAGTAAAAAAAAAATTACAGTGAAGCACAGATTAATCATTTACAGTCAAGAGAATAGCACTTGAAGTATGAAAAATACAGTTAAACAGCAACAAAATGCAGTAAAATGCAGTTAAACAGCAATGAAACATAGTTAATCAGTAGACTGCTTTGAAACAATAGCTCACAAATCACAACGGTAACAGGCAAAACTAATAAAGCAGCAATTCAGAAGAACACTGTTATCAAATTAGTGAGGCTACCAACAAGCAGTAATAAATATGGCAAACAGCAAAATGAAGTAGAAAGAGTTATAGGTTTTTTTTTTAATAGTAGAAAGTGAAGAGACAGAAAATAATGAGATAATTCAAAGTTCAGAAGCTAAAGGGGTGGGCCTTTGCTAAGTTCTCACTGTAAACAGTAGAATGAGCTGATGTAATGTGACTGGGGGGAGTGTCCAGTATTGACTTTATACCAGAGGCAGGCAACTCAAAGCCACCAAGACTTACAGTTATACAGATTACAGAGATATGTATTAAACAGCAGTGCAAAAGATAATTGAAAATAAACACTCAACTTTTTCAAATATCACAGCAGGGCAGTTGGCCAGTCTCTCTGCAACTTAGAACAGCTTGAGCAAACAAGTACATCTCATTTAAGACACTGACTCTTAAGGGCAGAGAAACAGAAACCAGCCCAATTATCCAATAAAAAAAACAGTTTTGCAGGAATGCCCTTAGATAGATTAAACCAGTCTGATTTACTTTCTCTCACAAAGAAAACAGCTAGCCCTCTCCAGATGAAGCTCTCACTGAAAGCTGAAAGGGTCACAACAGATACTCAGCTCTATCACAAAAGAAAAATGAGACTAAAAAAGTTGCACTGATTGCAATAACAGTTGTACAGATTACACAGATATGTATTAAACAGAAGTGCAGAAGACAATTGAAAATAAACACTTATCTTTTTAAATATCACAGTAGGGCAGTAGGCCAGCTTACAATAGCTTGAGCAAACAAGTATATCTCATTTAAAACACTGGCTATTAAAAGCAGAGAAACAGAAACCAGCCCAATGATCCAATCAAAAAAAAAAAAACTATTGTGCAGGAATGCCCTTAGCTAGATTAAACCAGTCTGATTTACTTTCTCCCACAAAGAAAACAGCTAGCCCTCTCCAGACAAAGATTTCACTGCAAGCTGAAAGGGTCACAACAGATACTCAGCTCTATCACACAAGAAAAAGGGGACTAAAAACAGTTGCACCAATTGCAAAATCAGTTGTACAGATTACAGAGATATGTATTAAACAGAAGTGCAGAAGACAATTGAAAATAAACACTTATCTTTTTTCAAATATCACAGCAGGGCAATAAGCCATTCTCTCTGCAGCTTAGAACAGCTTGTGAAAACAAATATACCTGATTTAAAACACTGGCTATTAAAGGCAGAGAAACAGAAACCAGTCCAATTATCCAATCAAAAAAACAATTTTGCAGGAATGCTCTTAGCTAGATTAAACCAGTCTGATTTACTTTCTCTCACAAAGAAAACAGCTAGCCCTCTCTAGATAAAGAGTAACAAAACAACAGGTAACAAAAGTGTAAATGCTGTCTACAGCTCTGTAGTTATATATTTTTATCATATCCTTGAATCTGTAAATATGTTTGCTCATTTCTTATGTGAATCTATTATCATGGCTGTGCCTGATATCGGTTCATTAAGATCAACTACCTGGTAAATAAATACATATATATCTATATCTATATCTATAGTTATAGTTATAAATAGATGGGTGTGTGTGTGTGTGTGTGTGTATATATATATATATATATATATATATATATATATATATATATATATATATATATATATGGGACCAGGTGTTAGTTTCACTCGTTAAAGCCAGGAAACCTCCTCCGTAGGTTCCAGCAACATCCCAGTTGCCTCCTGAACAGTCTAATATACAACCTATCAGGACCACTTGAGACACTTATCAACTACAGCTTTGAAGCAGGATACTTTCCAAATGAATGGAGGATTGCAACAGTCTTTCCCCTCCACAAAGGTAGACCATCAACTGACTGATGGATCTACAGACTCATCCATCTAACAAGCCTAATATGCAAAGCCATGGAACAAAATTTCATGGAAACAATAACGAAGGACATTGACAACCTACATACACTGGAACTGACCTAATTTGGTTTTGTTAAGGAAAGATCATGCCTACCTAACCTGGTAGACTTTGTTGAAAAGGTCACCAAGGCAATAGACAAGTTTAAAACTGTGCATACTGCATATGTTGACTTAGCCAAGGCGTATGATACAATATCCCACTCAGACACTGGTGTCAAGCTCTCTGATCTAGGGATAAATCCCTCTATAACTCACTGGATTACCTGCTGGCTCACAGACAGGATCCAAGAAGTCAGGAGTGATGAGACCTTCTCCACCAAGAGACCAGTCTCCAGAGAAGTAAGTCAGGGCTCTCTGCTGGGCCTGTACCTGTTTGGCATCTACTTCTCAGAAGTCAAGATTAATTCTCAAGGCCTCTGGCTCACCAAGTTTGCAGGTGACTGTAAATTGGGAGTTATTATACATCCTTTCTCAAGACACCAACATGTGCAAGAGGGTTTAACACAGACAAATGGTTGGTGCTAAAGCCATGATCTAAAGCTCAGTGTCAAAAAATATATTATAATACCTTTTGGGAAATTGTCAACCCAAGTTAATTACTCCTTCAATAAAACTCCCCTAAAAGTCAACCTAGTAGTAATGGATATGGGAACATATGTAGACAGCAATCAGGCCTTTGACCAACATGTAGCTAGGATAGTAAGAAAATCATTCTATGTCTCCAGACATATAGGTAAGAAACAGAGTATAAAAGAATAGTCCAGATAAAATCACTTTAGCTAACAGATCTAGGATATTCTCTCTCTCTGATACCATCCCTGTGGAAGGAATAAAGGTACCTTGTTGATGTTTCCAGCAGTTTATTCAGTTAAGCAGGTGGATGGATGAGTGTTCTTATTAGAACAAGAACTCTCATCCATCTACCAGCTTAACTGAATAAACTACTGGAAACGTCAACAAGGCATCTTTATTCCTCCCACAAGGAGGGTATCAGAGAGAGACAATATCCTAGATCTGTTAGCTAAAGTGATTTTATCTGGACTAATCCTTTATACTGTCTTTCTTGTTAGTCCTGTCACCCTCTGGTTCACAGCTGGGATACCAGACTTCACTCGAGCCCTCTGGATTTCCTCTGTTTTCCACCATATAGGTAAATGTATGGCATTCAGGTCCAAGGAAGTTATAGTACCACTACTCTACTCGGCTCTTATCAGACCTGTTATTGAATACAATGCCCCCTTTCACATGTATCTAACCAGACACATGTAACAGTTGCAATGCCCACAAATGATTTCTCACCAGGAGAATTCAGGGTATGAATATCCTGTTCTACACTGACTGCCTAAAGGCTCTTTCTCTATATTCAGCCTCCTACAGGCTGCTTAGTGGGGATATTTGCTCGGTTTACAGGGCTTCCTCCGACCC
Source organism: Protopterus annectens (assembly GCF_019279795.1). NCBI lineage: Eukaryota > Metazoa > Chordata > Ceratodontiformes > Protopteridae > Protopterus > Protopterus annectens. The sequence goes on along the minus strand of NC_056739.1, from coordinate 988,727,233 downwards.
AACCCTCATGGATCTGTCGCACATGCACAAAACAAACAGCACCAGAAACATTATATCCAGGGATCTGAACTTCACTTGTGACATAAACAGAACATTCTGGAGACAGATGTGTCCCAAAGGATTCCTGCACTATGGAATAGGCTCCTCATGCATATAAAACAGAGTATATCCCTGGCCCTATTTAAATCAAAGCTTGATAACTGGATGGGAAATCGTAAATTTACACTCAGTCTGGGCCCATGTCCACTATGTTCAGAAGTTGTCAATAAAAGAGTATTATCCTAACTAGGATCCCCACACACAAATCCTAAGTTACCTCCCTACTAGTATGCCTCCCCATAGACGCCCATGAATCTTGGGAATCAAATGGTTTTGGGTGTGTGGCTAGGCTTGTAAGAGTCCTAATGGTTGCTTCATCTCGTAACAAATTACGAACTTATAAACATATAAAGTTACAATATACCAAGACAAATTTAACTAAGAAACTGAGGTGTGTGCCACGCCTGGGATCACACACAAGGAAGCATGCTCAAACCTTTAACTCTCTGCTACCAATCAGTTCTGTCTCTTATTTATTGGTCCCGCCTAGCTCAAAGTCTTGTAAGCCAGTCAGAATAGTTTGAAGAAGGCATCCTACAAGTGCTGCCTTTTCTTTTTTTCCCTGAAGATAGCTTAGAAGAAAGATTTCTGCTTGTAAAAGACATCATGGCCATAAAGCAAAAGGGGAAAACAGCCGGGTCAAGTATGTAGTTAACACTGGTACTGGCATCATTAACGATGCTTACAAAACTCTTGAAAGGGAATCAAGAGGACAATAAGTATCTGCAAACCACAGGAGAGGAAACAAGGAAGTATGTGCACTACAGACTGGATGAACAACATCAGGAATTGGTGGACCATAGGGATTTATCTGTTCATAGCCAGCAGATAGACAAAGTCCAGGACTGGAACAAAAAAACTGGAGTTAAAATTTGATGACCAAGAAGAAAGGTCTCTCCACAACAATGTGCAAGATAAAGGGCTGATGGGGGGGGGGGGGGCTGGCCAAATTACTAAAAAGACAAAAAATTATTTTTGAACAAGATTACCAAATAGTATCAAGAGCACTAACCAACTTTCCAGACACTTTATTTCTCACTGCCTGAAATACATGGGCAGAGAGGAAATTTTACAAGTAGCTAGAGAGCTTAGACAAAATTGCATTATTGGAGGGATGCAATTGTGGCTAGCATCAGTCTACAGCAGAGCTCATTTTCAGAGGAGAAAGGCCTTTATCCCAGTCCTCAAGAAATTCCAAGAAGATTTGAAAGCTGAACTTCATTTGCACAGCTAGGGTGGCTACAGTAGAGATGTAACAACTCTAATTTCAGTTCTGGGTGGAAACAGCTTTCAAAATGCAATCCTCAGGCGGCATAACCAACTCACCACTGAAGAATACAGAGGAAGTGAAAAAAGAGTTATGTACTTACCATAACTTGGCATCTGTGTTATCCTATGTCATTATTCATCACCATGGGGTCTAGGATTCAATATCAGATCCGAGCCGGCAACTTACAACAGACAGATCCAAGGCTCTAGCTCCTCCCTCTCCCATAATGCTTTTCTGCCCTCTAGCTCTCAGATCAAGTTTGCCAACACATTCCTAAAAACAACTCCTACAAAAACAAAATCTAGAACCCCAAAGAAAAAAACTCCAGCTTCCTCCAAGATCCAAGAAGGTAGGGGGATGGCAGGAGGGAAATGCAATGAATAATGCCATAGGATAACACAGATGGAAGTTATGGTAAGTGCATAATTCTTTATCTGATGTTATCCATATCATTATTCATCACCATAGGGTCAGAGTCCCCAGCTATTATATATTCTGGGAGGCCTCAAGGAAGGATATGCCGGAGCAATGTGGAGCCAAAGGAAGCCCTGCTCCTGAAAATCAAATCCAGCTAGTAATTAGATATAAAGTTGTGAGGATTAGACCAAGTAGCAGAAGCACAAATGTCAACAATGGAAAGTTTGGCCAAAAATGCTGAGGATGTAGCAACAGACCTCGTGGAATGAGCCTTGATTTTTTTTAGAACTTCAAGACATCTAAGGTCAAAGACTGTGGAGATGCAGCTGGAAATCAGGAATAGTCACCTCCGAAACTGGGAGACCACATGTATTCAGGGAAAAGGCCACAAAGAGTTGATATGACTTGTGAAATACTTTGGTCCTATGCAGATAAAAACATAGTTGGCTGTGCATGTCCAGAGTATGCAGACTGTACTCTCCTTTGTTCGAATAATTAGAAAAGAACACAGGCAGCTGAATACATTGGTTTAGATTGGATTCAGAAGCAACCTTGGGCAAGAAAGAGGGATTTATCCTAACAGACACTCTGTCCTTGTGCAAAATCAAGTAAGGACAAGCAATGGAAAGAGCTTGCTGTTCAGAGACCTTCCTAGCAGACATTATAGCAATCAGAAATGCCGTTTTCCATGACAAGAATTTGAGATCACAGGAAATAGCAGGCTCAAAGAGACTCCTAGTCAGAGATTGCAGAACCAAGATAAGGTTCCAAGGAGGTGAGGGATCCTTAATAGGTGATCTAAGCAAGAAGACCCCCTTCATGAATGCTTTGTAAAGCCTAGATGAAAACATAGGCTCACTGTTCTTGTGAAAATTAGAAATTGCCACTAACTGAAACTTAATAGTTTCATAGTTTCATAGTTTAGTACTAGCTATCTGCCCTGGGGCATTTGTAAGCCTAGCCATAGTGATGTGGCTTTCGCCACCCCATAAAATGGTACAAAATGCACAGAATAGATTTAGAATACTGTGCCTCTGTCTAGTAGTGACACAGTGAAGGTCCCCTTATATAATAGAATTAGTTTACTGTGCCCCTGTCTAGTAGTGACACAGATGTGACCCCTGGGGTAAACTTACGATCTCCCATCCACTCATCAAGATTTCTCTTGAAGAGAGTCAGTGAGGAGCTTTGCCTAACATGAACTGGGATCTTGTTCCAGACCATGGGAAGCCTCTGGGTTATGAATCTATCCCTCCAGCATGTCCTATTCATACTTGTGCCGAGGTTTAAGTCTTTAGCTCTCGTGGTTCTGATGGATTTGGATTTTTTGAGGTGGAGCATGTCCATCAGTTCCTGATTGGACATGGCCTTGTACGTCAGGCAGAGATCACCTCTGAGCAGGCGGTATGCTACTGAATAGAGCTGGAGTTTCTTTAGTCTGGCAGAATAAGACATATGTTGGAGACCCTTGATCCTCTTGGTGAGGTACTTTTGTGGTCTCTCCAGCTGTTGCAAATGCCGGGTGAGGTACATACCAAATGGGGCATTGTACTCAATCATTGGTCTGATGAGGGAGGAGTATAGGGGTACAATGACATCCTTGGATCTGGATGTGAATCCCTTCATGATAAGGTGTGCAAGGTAGAATGTTTTTCTAACCACTTTGGCAACGTGGGTGTCAAATGAAAGGTTGCTGTCGACTTGGGTCCCTAGGTCTCTGATTACTTTTTCCATACTCAGTGGGTTGCTGTCTATATGATAATTTGTGGGTACTTTGTTTTTCCCAAAGCGGATAACTATACATTTTTTGGCATTTAGTTTAAGGCCATGACTCCGGCACCAGTTGTCTGTTTCTGTGAGGCCTTTTTGTAGGATGCATGTGTCCGCTGGTGTATCGACTATGGCGTCTAGTTGGTAGTCATCTGCGAACTTTGTCAGCCACAACCCTCCCATGTTTGCTTTAACATTTGAGAAATAAATGCCGAACAAGAGGGGTCCCAGGACAGATCCCTGTGGGACACCACTTGTGACTGGCTTTGAGTCTGACATTGCTCCAGCGATTTTAACTTTATGGGTTCTGTCCTTTAGCCAGTTTGCAACCCATCTAGTGACATAAGGGTTTACATTTAAGCTGTTGAGCTTATCTATGATGCCTGAGTGGGGTATTGTGTTGAACGCCTTAGCCAAGTCCAGGTAAGCTGTATGGACTGCTTTGCCCTCATCAATGGCTCTAGTGACTGTTTCGAAAAAGTCAACCAGGTTCAAAAGGCAGGATCTGCCCTTTACAAAGCCGAACTGGGTAGGGTCGAGTGTTTGTAGGTCCCCAATGTCTCTGTTTATGAGTTCCATAATGATTCTTTCCATAGCTTTGCAGACCAGGCTGGTTAAGCTTATGGGGCGGTAGTTCCCAGGGTCTGTAGAGGTACCCCCTTTGTGGAGTGGGACCACTGTTGCTGTACGCCATTGTTCAGGTACATATCCTGTAGTAAGGCCAAGGTTAAATAGCATTTTTATGTGCGGGTTTAGCTCCTCTTGGAGTTCACGTAGCATGCAACCCGGGATACCGTCATGTCCCATTGATGCTGTGTTTTTAGCTTTGCTGAGGGCGGCTCTCACCTGGACATCTGAGATGACAGGGAGATTACATTCAGCTGGGATAGGTATTTCTTCTTTTGGGGGTGAGGGAGAGGAGAAATTTGCACTGAACCTGTCAGCCAGAATGTTGGCAATATCTGTGGGTTCAGTGTATTTTTTGTTGTTGTGAACTAACTCTGAGCATATCTGAGAGTTTCTGCCCAGGTTTCTAACATAGCTGAAGAAGGCTTTGTGGTTATCTTTAGTGTCCTTAGCGATTTTTCTCTCAAAGTTGGCCTTGGATGTTTTTATGAGAGAACGTAGTTTTCTGCTAGTGTTGATCAGAGATGTCTTCCCTTTATGGGATTTTGCTCTGTCGTGCAGTAGCTTCCTTCTTTTGTTATACAATTTGTTTATGGCTGAGGTCCACCAGACAGGACACTTGCCTTTGGTGGAGAGGGACTTGGATTTATTTGGGATTGCATGATCCATGCATTCTTGAAGATGTCCATAGAAAGCATTTGTGAAGGATTCAGCATTCTGGGATGTGGTATCCACTGGCCCAGTGGGCTTAAAGGATACCATCTCAGTCTTAAGAAGAGGGAAGTCTGCTTTTGAGAAGTTTTTCACTGTGGTCTTTTGTGCTGGGGGTGGAGGTGGGATATGTATATCCAGGGTGATTAGTTTGTGGTCAGATCTCACTAGTGAGGGGTATACCTCCGGTGTGGAGCATTTTGTCCCCATGTTTGTGATGATCAGGTCTAGTATATTATCTCCCCTAGTGGGAGAGGTGACTAGTTGTTCCAGTGCATTTGAATTTATTAATTCCAGGAACCTTTGGGCTAGGGTGTTAGGGCTAGAATAATGTACCCAATCTATGTTAGGGTAGTTGAAGTCTCCCAGTATGATGGTATTTTGTGATACATTCATATCCTCCAATGTCTTCAGGAAGGTTGAGTGGGTTTCCTGAGATTGGGAGGGTGATCTGTAACATGCTACCAGTTGTATAGCAGTTTTGCCTATGGTTAGTTGCACCTGTATGGTCTCCGATGCTTCATGTGTTGCTACTAACCTGGAGGTGTGGGTGCCCTTGATGAATATGGACACTCCCCCTCCCTTTGTGGTTCAGCCCGGGTTTGGGGGCCGAAAAGCATGATACGAGGTATAGCCTGGTAGTACTGGGGTGCTCTCAGGAGCCTTGAACCAGGTTTCAGTTACTGCACAGATGTCGATGTTCTCCATACTGAGGAGTGCATCGAGTGCCTGCATCTTGAGATTTAGACTTCTGGTGTTGAGCAGCATTACCCTTAGTTTTTTTCCATTTTTGTTATCTAAGGAGGTGGGCTTGTCTTTTGAGCCTTGCCTAAAAAAGGCACTATGGGGTGGCAAGAGCCTTAGCCAATACCCGGAAGCCCAGTGGTGACAGGTGCAAGCCGTCCCTTGTGAAGCAGCATGGCTTGTCCAACATGTCATCCCAGGCAGACAGACATTGGATCCCCTTAGAATGACACCAGTACTTGAGCCAATTATTAAAGCTGATCATCTTGTCTTTGTATTGTAGCATCATTCTTGGTGAGGGCAAGATGCTGCTCAGGGTCAGGGTCATACCAGCCTGGGCTACATAATCAGAGAGTTCCTCTATGTCTTTGTTCATGTAGTCCAGGGAGGTACGTCTCAGGTCATTCACGCCAGCATGGACAATGACGGAGTCATATTTGTACTTGCTTTGGAGTGACCTGAGTGCGTGTGTTATGTGGCAGATCCTAGCTCCCGATAGGCAACTCACAGTCACCCTCTCCTTGTTCAGCCTGGTAAGCGGGACATCAGTGTGTCTGACTATAGAGTCACCTATTACTAGTGTATCAGGCATGGTGTTTGGCCTTAAGGGCTGTGATTGATTGACACACTGATTTATTGAAGTATGTGTTGCATGTGTTTTGTTTTGAGGTGGTGGATTTTTGGATGTCTGCTTTGGGAGCCTCTGTTGTTTTGGTAAGTTGTTTATTAGAGCCTCCAAGTATGTCTTTGTGTTTTTATGTGTTTGGTTTGCAGTTGTTGTAGGTCTATGTGGGACTGGGTTTGCTGTGTGTGTGGTTACCATCTCCTCCTGTCTAGTCATGCCAGCCCTGAGTTGAGAGAGTTCAGCCTCCAGTTTGGCTACATAGTTGCATCTCTCACATGTATTTGTGTTTGTTGGGAGGAGGAGAGGGTTGTCTGTGTACATGAGACAATTGTAGCATTGTCTCAAGATACCCAGATTAACCAGCTGAACTGGAGAGGATGCCAGTACTCTACCACTCGACATGCTAGAACAGTATAAAGAAGTGCTGTGCCTTTAAGGGAAGAGGATATTCACAGGGGTGGTAGGTGGATGTAGTGCTTACTTAGTATGAAAGTGCTTACTTAGTAGAGAAGTTTTGAGAACAAGTTTTAGGCTTATAATATAGCGAGTAGTCTGATTATACTAAGAGTAGAACTTCCTTAAGGGAAAATTTGAAGAGCAGACTTGGCAAAGCCAGAAGAAGTTTAACCTTGTTTAACCGGCGCTGCGCTATGCGCACAACTGCGCAAAGCTGTGCAAATGCGGATTTTAAACAGGGAACTTCAAAAGAGCTAGAAATGGTCCATAACAACCAATTACTACAGCTCTTGTGCTGAGGTCACTTCCTACAGGGACAGGTAGGCTTCTCAAGGCTCCCCACTCCCACTGGTGAGCAAAGAAACTTCCTTCTATCCAAGTAAGGTAATGGACAACACAGGAACTACACCACAGCCCAGAATACAGCAAAGCCTGTAAACTGGTCTAAACTAGTCGAGGAGAGGTGGGAAAACAAGTATTATTTTTTGTTTTTTTTTGTTTTTAGATAGAAACACACAGAAAATAGTAAAGAAACTTGCTCCAGGTTGGAAAAGTGAGGACAAAAACAAAAAGATATCTGAAACAGAGCCAGAAAAAGGATCAAGATTCCTGTTCTTGGCCCATATTGAAAACCTTTTCCATTTAAAACTGTAAACCTTTCTGTTAGAAGGTTTTTAGGAGGCTAGCATAATACGCTTGATGGGGAAGCTAGGCTGAACTGTTTTAAGATCACTGGAATTGGAGAAATAATGTGGTTAGGTGAAGGGTCCATACATTTGGAAGAGGAAGTCCCAAAGGAAGAGTAATCAGATACTTTAGGGGCTCTATTACCCAGGGAGGGTACTTCAGATGAGATCTGATGGAGGGCAACCACAGTTGATGAGGCCAGGAAGGGGCAATGAGGATCAGGGATGTCCTCAGGCATTGTGCTTTCTGCAGAACCTTGGAAATTAGAAGGACAGGAGGATAAACGTAAAGGAGACTCAGAGGCAAATTGTGGACTAGACCATCCCTCAGTGACTCTCCTGGAGGAAGGATCAGGGCAAAGTACATGCTGCACTTGTGGCTGACTGGTGATGCAAAGAGGTCACAGCATGGAAGACCCCAGCAATTGAAAATCTGCTTCGCCACTGTGGGATTGAGGGACCACTCATGAGGAGTCAAGATGGATCTGCTGAGTTTCTCAACCAACATGATGGAATCCCTGGGGAGATGCAGTGCAAGAAGAAAGCACCAGGAAGACATTGCCCATTCCCACACTCTCATAGTCTCTCTGCACAATGGATAAGATCATGTTCCCCCCTGCTTGTAGATGTACCAGACCACTGCCATATTGTCCTTCTGAACTGCAACTGTCCCCAGAGGGAGACAGTCCTGAAAGGCTTGCAACATGAGTAGAACTGCTCTTGTCTCTAGGATGTTTATATGCAACTTGGTCTCTAAAGAGGACCATGTGCCTTGGACCGTTCTCTCCTGGAAATGCCCCACCCCACCCCAAAAGGGAAGCATCTGTGGTCATGGTGACCTTGGGTGAAGGAAGAAAAAAGGGCCTGCCTAGGAGGAGATCCTGAGACTGAAGCCACCAAAGAAGGTGTTGTCTGCACACAGGCATCAATTTTTTGGACATGGACATGGGCTGAAACAGAACAGACCACTGGACCAACAGGGTCCAGTGCCAGACCCACATATGGTACCTTGCCAGGGGAACAAGATGAATGGTCACAGCCATAGAGCCAAGAGTTTGAAGGATCAAATGAACGTGGGGGTGCAAAAGGCCTAGGATTTGTCTGACTTGCTCCCGCATCAACTGAACTCTGCTTACAGGCAATGCTGCAGTCCCTGAGATGGAATCTAGCTGGACTCCTATGAACTCCAGTTGTTGAGTGGGGACCAGATGTGATTTTGAATGATTGACAGTAATTCCCAACTGATGGAAAAGAATAAGAACATAATGGATTGCTTGTGACAGTTGATGCCTCAAAGGTGCAGTGAGGAGCCAATCAGCGAGGTACAGAAAGACCTGAAAACACTGCAACCGCATGTGAGCCGCTACCACTGCTATGCATTTGGTAAACACCTGGAGGGCTGTGGTGAGATAAAAGGGTGGGGGTCTGAACTGGTAGTGATTGACTCCTACCCAGAAGTGAAGATGCCGCCTCGAATGCCTGTCAGTCTTGATGTGATAGTAGGTGTCCTGGAGATCCACAGAGCACATCCAATTGTCCTTGCATAAGAGAGGCAGAATGGGTTGAGCAGTGATTATCCAGAACTTGGACTTTTTGACTGAGAGATTGAGCTCACTGGGATCCAAAACTGGACACAGGTGCCCCATCTTTTTTGGCACTAAAAAGAAGCAAGAGTAGGTTCTAGGCCCTCTTTCTCCTGCTGGGACCTCCTGGAGGGCTCTTTTTTGAAAACGTTGTTGAACTTCCTTGAAGGCCAACTCTCTGGGTGGAACACATACCTTTAACTGTACATATTTTTCACAGAATATCTAGATTTTTGCCTCATATTTTTGGTCTGCTCCTCATAAAATTTGTGATTTTCTGGATTTTTGTAGCAAATCAGTGAAAGTTGAATTCACTAAATAATGACAGTCATTTGAGTTTCAGACTTCATATCCTTCAGAAAATTCATGGTAATGCAAGAACTTTTATTCTAGCAACTTTCTAATTTTATAAGGTCAATATTTAAAATGTGCCCCTATTTTTGAGGCTTTGCCCCCCCCCCATTATTTTTGGCTTTGCCCAGATATTTTTGCACTAAGATGTTGAGAGCTATGGTGGAACATCAGGGAAGTATCTGCATATTGGAGGGGGTTCCAAAAAAAAAGAATGAAATAGCCCCTGGAAACAATGTTTAACACCCTCTCATCTGAGGTAATATTTTTCCAGCCTCGTGGGTAAAGGGAAATGTGACCCCTGACTGCCTCAAGGGTAGAGAAGTCAGGGAACACCTTCGGAGTGCTGATACAGCTGTTCTGAGAAGGGTTCCCTGGAGCTCTATTTTTGCGGACTCCCCTGCCTCTAGGGTGGTGTCAGTCACTAAAACCTCTTCCCCTGCCTCTGGAAGGGGATTCATAAGGACTGTCCTGAAAGGGAGACTGAGGCTTACAGAACTACATCTTCCTAGTTCCTCACTTGGTTTTGGAGAAGGACCTCTGAGGAATAGAAAGTTTGATCCCAACTGCAAACAGAATTTTTCCTTCCTGTTGAATACAGGTCAAAGTGCCCTTACTGGAGGGTCCAAAGAAGGTGGACTCATCAAAAGGGGCATTGGTAAAGAACACTTTGTAGGGCTCTACAAATCTGCAAAAGTTTAACCCAGCATGATGCTGTATGGCTATGCCAGTGTCTGACACTCAAGAAGTAGCTTCTGCAGCATTGGAAATTAGCCTTATCGAGGAGTTAGCTAGGGACGTAAGAGTAGAAAGCTTGGGTGACACATTCTTGAAGTCCTCTACCAGCAATAACTCTGTATGGGAAGTGGAGAGTTCTTTAACCAAATCCCTTTGGAGGCGGGTAAGGTGTGTCAAGTAATTGACTGCCCTCAGTCCAAAGCTAGCTGAGGCATACACACGCTTCCCATGATAGTCTATCACCTGGGACTCACTGTTCAGGGTATGGACTGCAGAGCTCTGCACAGCCAGCTCCTTTTTAATGGCAGTGGCAACCCCGATGGCATTGACTGAAATTCCTGTGTTCCAAAAGGTATGATTCACAGGAGGGCTGAGAAGTTTATCTGCATGTTTTGGAACTGGGTCCACTGTGTCAGCCAGCTCCTTCCAGTCCCTGCCGACAATAAGATCTACCAATTTGTTGGTAGGGGAGTACACCCAGAAAGTAGACAGGCCTGTCCTGAAGGTCTTCATAAACATGAACTCTTATTAAGACTGATGTTGGGGAGACCATTCACCCTTCTGCCTCAAGATCTGAAGGATGTCCCCATAGGAGACATCATCAGGCAGAGATCTAGAGGACCTGTCTGCTTCATCAAGGTCCATATCCTCAGTGAGACACTCTGAAAGGGAGTCCAAGTGCCTCCTCTTTCACTTTCTCTAATGAGGTACCTCCTCTTTGGAGGACTCTGGGGAGAACTGGAAGAAGCAGGGACCCCTTGAGGGGAGGAAACCCCCCTGAAGGCTCATATGGGAGGGCTGACCCTGGGCAGGATGAGAAGCCTCAGCACCAAAGGTAGAGAGAGGCAAGGATGGACCTGGAGGGGTGGGACATGAGGCTTCAGTTCTGGAGAAGGGTCTCCCTACCACCAGGATGGGCGAAGTCCCCCGGAGAGGAGGAATGAGGTCTGACACAGCACTGCGACCCCCAGAAGATACTGGTCTGGAGCTATTGAGGGCTAAAGCTCTTAGGAGGAGAGACCAGTCCAAAAAAACAGGTCCCGATCCCACCCCCATGGAGCTGGAGCCGACCACTCTGACCCTGAGTCTACTCTGGTCCAAGGACAGTGGGAAAAAGCAGGCTAGGGATACTGACAGGATTAAGAAAAGAGGAATGCTCAGCCTCACCAGAATTTGACCCCAGGTGCCCAGGTCATGAGGTTCCAAAGTAAGTGAGATTGGAAGAGGTCACTGAGAAACTGGAATGGGTGATGATCTCTGGCCATATGGGCTGGGTAAGCCAGAAGCCCCAACTGTATTTGGGCTTTAAGGAATATCCTTATCATCCTGTCCATGTCAGAAGGTAACAAGCTCCTAGATGTCCTGGGGGAAGAAGAAGGGTGAGTGGACTTGGTTGGACACCTTACAGACCTACACTGCTGCTCCTGAGTGTGGCCCTGAGACCCAGGAGCTGACTGGAGTACATGTCTGGAGGTAGAAGGCAACACTTCCTCTTCAATAATAATCAGATCTGACAAGCCTGATGGATCTGATGGCTGAGCCAAAGTAGCAATCAGATCTGACAAACTGGTCAGATCCAAGACTGGCCCAGATCTGATGGCCTCTAATCCAAGGAAGTCTTGGATCTGGATGACTCCGCAACTTTTGGATCTGAAGATTTCAGGTCTGCGATGGTATGGGCTGTGATCAGATCCGGGGACCTAGGATCTGACAGCCACATTTTTTTGGGAGGCAGAGAATGCAATGAAGGGGTCTTCCTCTTAGGATCCAAAGATGAAGCCTTGGAGGGGGAAAAAAGGGGCCCTCCTGAGCTATCCCTTTCAAAAGAAGCTTGTTGCAGTGCTCCTCCAAGGCCCTGGGGTTAAATATGACACAAATGTCGCATTCAGCCTCCAGGTGTGGAGTGCCCAAGCAATTCAGGAACTCCCCATGCAAGTCAGAATTAGGTATCTTCCAACTGCATGAGGAGTACTTTATAAAACCTAAGGGCTTATCAGACATCAGGCAGACAGGAACAACACTACCACTGCAGAAAAAGACTACTATTAAAGCCCTAACAGTTAAATTTCAAAAAAGGCGCCAAAACAACCACAACAGCAACAAACTACAAAACTAACCAAATTTAAGGGAGGGCAGGTAACTACCACACTGAATGACTAACACACTACTAAACTACAAGTTAAACTACAAGTTAAACCCACTAACTAGCCAATTAAAGCAGTAAAAACTTAAAGTAAGCACTTATTTGAAGAACAAGCCAAGGATTGTGTCTGTACTAAATGGTGGCAGACAAGATCTGGGGTTTAGAGGGCAACAGAGCATTATGGGAAAGGGGGGAGCTAGAGCCTTGGATCTGTCTGTTATAAGTTGCCGGCTTGGATTTGATATTGGATCCTAGACCCCATAGTGATGAATAACGACATGGATAACATCAGATTGTAAATTAATCCTTTTGCCAGAAGCATCTGATACATCCCCAAGAAAGAAAAAGTGAAAAAAAATATTGCCAAAGTGGATATACAGTTGCTGTGCACTCAGTCATAACAGGATAGACTACATAAACATTCAGAGAATTGCTCTCTATCTTTAGTGGAGTTATCCGAATTTTGGAAATGGACTTAGCAGACCTAGACCAAAATGTTGGGGAAGTTCATCCCTCAGGAGACGGACATCCCTCAACCTCTCATTCTCCCACTTGATTTCTACCCATGATGAATCTTCTAGGTTTTGTTTTATTTAAGATTTGGTGTTGTATTTCCCTCACAGGCTGATACCAAGTATGGAAAGAGGGATCACTAGTGTAAAGGGTTTGCATGCTTAGCATGCTTTTATTCCACTTGCCTTGGTAAGTTAAGCAGAATGTTTATGGTTGAATTGGCTATATTTTTCTTTTTGTGGATGCTCTAATAGAAAACTACTCAAGATGCAATATGCTCAATATACATTGAGGGTGGTGCCCAGCTGAAAGACACAGGAGAGTCCGGAACATGGTTGGACATGGTTTGTCTGGGCCACCACACTGAGTGACTCATGGATAAAGCTTGTAGAACTGGATGTTGCTTGGTTGGCTTCATTACTGGCCTACAGTGGATGAAAGATAAACATTTTTTGATGAGCCAAGGAGCTTTCTGTAGTCAAAAAGACTCCATATGATGCTAGTCATAGCTCTGGGCTGTTTTTTTTCAGGTGGATTGTGAAAATATCCACCCACATCCTTTAGACATTCACTGAACAAGTTGAGAACTGCATACTCAGTGTATCACACTTGTTGAGGCTACTGTTTGAACTTTGAACTTTTTCTAATATTTCTAGTCTTTTTTTGTATTTTTCAATACACAATGTTGTAGGTATATTAAATTTCATTGTGATGGTGGTATTAACTATTGAATAGAAAGCTCTATCCCAGAATGTAAAAGGTATAAGCTCATTGGTCACATTTTCCTGTGTGTTAGACAGATTAGACCAGGAGGATGTTCTCATTGTTTTCTGCAAGAGACCATACTGAGCAAAGATAAATGACCAAAACCACTGGTGAGATGGAATGAATGGTGTATGGTAGGAGATGGACCAAAAGCAACAAAAGGGTGATCATTTTGATGGAAAAATCATTGATCTGGACAAAGGAAGATGCAATTATGGATCTTGAGGATCACTAGGCAGTACTGAAGGTGAGACAGAGCCAAGTCCTCATGCTCTTGTTTTTTTATGGACTGAATGTAGAAGAGAGTAAGTACTTTTTAAAATGCTGGGGGGGCATTATTTAAATGGGTGAGTACCACTTGTCAGTCCTTCTCAGTGGGGACTTTATAGTGGTTCTAAATGAGGAAGTGGATAGAATTCCTGCTAGAAGTGTTAAGCAGTATCATATGAGAGTTTGATTTGGTGGATATCTGAAGGGTTTTTAACCATCAGAGAAAAGATTTAACACATTTTTCACCACAGATGGGTGTCACTAGCAGACTGTACAGACACTTGATTATTAGAGAATGTTTAATTCAATGGTTAAACATTTCCTCAGACACACTATTGGACCATAGTAGGGTGGTGTTTCAAAGAAGGTCTAGTCCCCCACCCAGACTGCCAGCAGTTAAGCCTATGGACCCACTACTTTTTAAAAATACAAGGAGTATAAACAAGATTAAAATGTGGGTTAGAAAATTCTGAGCACTATACATAAATTCAAATAAAATTATTTGAAGACATACGGATATGTTTAAATATGCATCAGTAGAAGTAGCAAACACAATCCAGTTCTCATCTAGAGCTAGTAACATACTCAAGGCAAATGAAATGGAAAAAAACTGACATTCCTTACAAAAAATTATGTAAGGGTTGCATGCTGCAGTAGTTCTCTCAAGTGCAATATAGATATGACGAAAAGGGAGCATAAGGCTATGCTATACAATTTACAGCATAATAAGTGGGAAAGATTTAAGATGATATACTGCGCTAAGCTACTTAGATAACCCAGGTTATGAGCACAAAGTCTGAAAGAATGTAAGTTAAACCTCTATATCTCAGCATTACATGGGGACAAATAATGCGCTGTTGTATACCACTGAGAAAAATCAATGCTACAATGACTAAGTTTCTTTGTCACACTCTGTGCTGAACCTGTATTGTCAGCTGGAGACCATACATTTTTCTCAGTAAAGTCTCTTGACCACAACTGTCTTCAGAGCAGACATAGCTTTTAAATAGACGGCTTACAGAACAAGAGATTGAAATAGCTCTTCAGGACATAAAAATAGGAAAAGGTACCAAGCTCAGTTGGAATTAATAGAATTTTATAAGACAGTGTGAGAGAAAATGGCCCCTGTTCTGTTAAGGCTGTTTAATGTCAGTAGTGGAAAACAGGAATGTCCCTACCAAACCCCACATGGCTCGTATTTTAACATTCCCCAAGGGAGTGAAGGATTCCCATCATCCTAGCAACTATAGACCAATCTCACTCTTGTCAGATGAGGTTAAGACTCTAGCAAAAGTCTTAGCAACATGCCTGAAAAGTTGATTACAGTGTTGATAGGGATGCAGCAACAAGGATCTGTACTAGACATAGCATCTTTTCTGTAATATACAGGACTTGAGTCAGACAGCAGGTGAACCCTAAGCAGGGCTTTTTATTTACTTTAATAAAGCCTTTAACTCCCTTTGATTAGGATTTCCTGTGGGGGACAATGACTCAGTTTGGATTTAAGTGAAACTTCTTGAAATGGTGCCAAATACTAAACTCTATAGGGGTGCCAGGCAGGGATGCCTCCTACCCCCTTATCTATTTACCCTAGCAGTCAAAGTGTTTAATATGTATATATATCAAAGCAATAGCAACTGGGGAATATTAGTTTTAAGCACACAAACTTGTAGTGGACACATGGTTCATAAATGATTGTATGATATAGTTATCTAATCCCCTAATAAACGTGGATAAGTCTTTTCGATATTTGTCCAGGTCTCTGGATCGATTGCCAATTGACAAAAAACAGTGATCCTGCCCTTGAACAAATAGCCTAGCATTGTAAAAAGGAAACCCAGAAAAGGGGTACTGTTTATGGTACTAGACATTTGTTACATGGGCTTATAGTTTCCCTCACATTTAATAATCTCACTCCAGACAATCTAACCCAGTTGGTTATGTTTTCAAAAGAGATTAAATTACTGTAAAATACTAAAACTTCCCCTGCTAACTAAAATAGTAGCGGTTCGCATAATGCTCCTCCCCAAGTTAATGTTTTTTGGACAGATGTATCTTCTTCTTAGACAAAAGCCCCTTGACCAGGAAACCCCAGCAACTGGTAATGGACTTTAACTGATGGCTAATAAGATATTTAGTTGATTGGGACTTCCAGAACTGTCCCAGTATGCTCTAGCAGAAAATACTGCCCATTTTGTACAGGCTAGGACAGCACCCAAACACTTATGGGCTATTATGGGTTATTCCAGAGGGCAAGCTAATTCATGTGTTAAAAATGTAAGATACACCTCCCAAACCATGAGAAAAGATAATGGTGTGGAATCTTGGGATGGGGCTACACAAGAAGAGATTAAGATGGTTTCTTAATAAAACATGGAACTGATGGGATGGAATACAATGTGGAATAACAATAAGGTATAGGTGGATAACTGCACTATCATTTGGAATGCATGGATCAAAGCAGCTATTTTCTACTTCTCAGAGCTTTTCCCCAATGATAGTCATACTCTCCTCACCTTTGTGAAATTTCAAGGGATAAGATGAGGCCTTTTAGTGAGGTGATGGCACTATTTTCAATTAGTTGATATATAGGTGTAAAATGCAGGGGGAAGAAAATGCCTTTTACATCTAGTCTAGAAAAGATTGAGGGGAAAATGACAATCAAGCCATGCCTGTTGTCACTGACTTACCAGCTTCTGGACATACTTCTCAACCTCATAGAGCAAAAAAAATCTGTAAAATAGTCACAAATAATGGGGTGGGGGTGGACAAAGTCCCAAAAATAGGGACACTTTTTAAATATTGCTCTTACAAATTTAGAAAGTTGATAGAACAACAGGTTTTACATTAGCATACATTTTCTGAAGGATATTAAGTCTGAAAATCAAATGTCTGACATTTCTTCTGACTTCAGTTCTCAGTGATTTGTCAGTGATTTGACAGAAAACTACAATTTTATGAGAAATGGACCAAAAACATGAGTCAAAAATCTTGACATTTTGTGAAAATCTGTTCTGGGTAATTATAGCCCATCCATTTTTCAGAAAGACAGATTAAAATGGTCTGAACGATTAACTTTGGAAATTGACCATGGGACTTGGGAGACACTCAATTCTATAGTCCTATGGGTAGCTAGCACTGAAAGAGTATACTTTGCACTTTTCAAAAACTTAAATTTTTGGCATATTACTTCCTAGGACTGCAGGAATTTTGGGGGGATTTGAGGTTTTCTTGGAGATGTGGGGACCCTGTGGTTGACTACCTACATATAAACTGAGCTTGTAAGCCCATTCAAAAGGTATGAACGGTAGTCCATGAGGCAAATACCTTTGCATTATGGAAAATGTGCCACCTCTAATGGAACTTAGGTTTTGCATTTAGGCTGTCTTGCTGTTTATCCTCACTTCATTAAGCTACAGAAAGATTGGTTCATATACACTCATTAACAATTTATGCTATTATCTTTTAACATTGGAAAGGCACACCCAGTGCGCTATACGATTCCAAGACCTTCATTGTTATCTTCATTAATTGTGCATATCTATACTACATAGCAAGGCCTCAAATACATAGGATGAGTTATGGTCAATCTTTTAGTTCAAGTGGAACCAACTCATGCAGGAGGGCATAATTTATTTGTCATGGTATTACCACTATAATTCTCATGTTATAATTCATTATTGTTGCATCAGTTATAAATTTTTGTGTTCTACAGAAGTTTATCTTCTTTATTAATTTATATTTGTTTTGATGCACACCTTCTAATAGTATTGTTAATTCTTCTTCTTTCAGCTTTTTGCAGTTAGGGGTCGCCAGTGGAGGGTTTTTTTATGGCGTCACATTGCCAGCCCAGCACCCAACCTTCCACAGAAGGCACACACATGCACTCACACCAAGGGCCAGTTTAGAGTGTCCAATCTGCCTACAGCATGTCTTTGGGATGTGGGAGAAAACCATAGCACCTGGAGGAACCCCACCTGACCACAGGGAGGGCATGCAGACTCCACACAGAAGGCACCCCAGCAGAGGATCAAACCAGAGAACCTCTTCCTGATAGGTGGCAATGCTAACCACTGTACCACCACAGCTGCCCTTTCTAATAGTATTGTTAATAAAGTTATTTTATTAAAATAAATAAATTTGGGTGTATTTGTGAAATTTGCAGCTGTGCCCTGTCTACATGAGGCTTATATTAAGTGGGGTGTAGGATGTCAGACAGAGGTTGTGCATAGTTGGAATGAGAAGTTATATTAAGAAAAAAAGATTACCTCAGTGAGTAGTGAAGACTGGTGTAATAAGCTCTGTCATATGAAGGACAGTAAGAGTGCTACTGGTAAGTGAAATAGAGCAATGTAGCTCAGGTTAACTGATATGGTTGGATGAGAAGGAGTGATGTTTGGCTGATGAGAGGAGGTTGGCCTTTAGTTGAGTTCTAAATTTTGTGAAAGATGAAGTGCCTTTTCTTTGCAGGGAATATTTTCCCAGAGTTGTGGTCCTAGTACAGAGAAGTAGTGATTTGTGCAATGGAGTTTAACTTTGGGGAAGAGTGGTTGTGGTTTTGAGGCAGTAAGAGCAAGGTAGTCTAATTAGTTTAGCTGCTAGCAGAGAAAAGGTCTGCATTTGAATAGTTGGGACCCTAGTAGAATGTCAACCCTGTTTTGAACAGGGAGCCTTTTTGCTTTTTTCAGTATTTTACAGTAGATTTTTAAGGGACTGGGTAATAAATCCAGAAATGTTATTGGTTATTGTTTAAATGCATGTGGAGTTTGTTTTTGATGTTGAAGGAATGTTGGGGAGGTCTTATTGAAGTTGGTGGAATAGAATGTCTTTGCCTATGGCTCTTCTGGGGGTTTAGTAAGAAATGGTAGGGATCTTATTGGCCAAAAATAAGAAAGAGTTAACCTCTTTCCCTATGTAGTCAAGGTGAAGGGCTACATTAATAGAGGGTTCAAGCCAAAGACTGAGGTATTTAAAGGACAGCTGCTGTTCTATTCATAGGATAGGATGATACTAGTCGATTGGCCTGGAGGCCCTTATAAGCCTATACAAGAATTTTTTTCCATGTTCCCACAAAGTCAGCACCTGTTTTCCCTGTCCAGCAGGGACACAGGTGGGATCCCAGGGGTGTATTTTCTGTTTCCCAGCCAGTCAGCCAGGTTCTTCTTAAAGAGGGCTAGAAAGTTACTCTGCTTGACATAGAGATAGAGTCTATTCCATAAATGGGGAAGTATCTGGGACACAAATCTATCCCACCAACAAGTTCTATTAATTTCACAGACCAAGTAGAGGTCTTGCATGTGGGTTGCGTGAGTAGAGTTTGACATACAGATATGCCGCAACTCCATCAAGGCTGGGTCTGAGATGGCCTTGTATGTCAGACACAGGTCACCTCTGAGCAGTCTGTATGAGACTGAGTAGAGGGACAGGGATTTTAGCCTGTCTGTATAGGATAGGTATTTGAGACCCTGGATTTTTCTAGTCAGGAACCTCTGTGGTCTCTGCAGCTACTTGGCAAGGTACCTGCTGAAGGGGGCATTGTAGGATCATAGGATCACAGGAGGTTACTAGGCTATTGGCCCTGAGGTCCTTATAAGCCTAGCCAAGAGTTTAGCCTATGTTTAGACAAATCAGCACCCGATGCCCCTGTCCAGCAGGGACATGGGTGGAATCCAAGTGGTGTATTTACTGTTTCTCATCCAGTTATACAGGTTGTGCTTAAAAAGGGGTAAAGAGGTTCTCTACTTGATGTGGAGAAGGAGTCTATTCCATAGATGGGAGAGTCTCTAGGACACAAGTCTGTCGCACCAACAAATCTTGTTGATGTCACAGACCTGGTTGAGGCCGCACGTGTGGGTTACTCAAGTGGAGCTTGACTTGCAGATATGCAGCAGTCCCATCAAGGTGGGGTCCATAATCGCCTTGTATGCCAGACAGAGGTCACCTCTAAGGAGTCTGTCTGAAACTGAGTAGAGGGATAGGGCTTTTAACCTATCTGTGTATGGTAGATGTTTGAGGCCTTGGATTCTCCTGGTGAGGAACGTCTGTGGTCTCTCCAGCTACTTCATGTGCTTTGTGAGGTACATGCCGAAAGAGGCATTGTACTCAATAATGGATCTTATAAGGGACAAATACAGGGATGTTATGACCTCCTTGTCCCTGGATGAGATATCCTTACTTATGAGGTAGGCCATGTAGAAGGCTTTCCATACAATGGAAGCAACATGGTGGTCAAAGGTCAGGTTGTTATAAACCTGGGTGCCCAAATCCCTCATGACTGATTGAGTGCTTAGGACATTGTTATTATTATGATAATCTGTGGGGACATCACTCTCCCCAAAGGGGATGATGATGCTTTTTTTGGTATTCATCTTGAGGCCATGTTTCTGGCACCAGTCATTTGTCTGAGTGAGACCCTCTTGGAGGATGTCCCCATCAATAGGGGAATTAATGACAGCACCCAGCTTGCAGTAATCTGCAAATGTGGTTAGCCATAGCCCACTGGATTTGGCCTGCACCCCAAGACCAGACCCTGGGGTACGCCACTTGTTGCGGGTCCACTGCTTGAGGTGGCTTCCCCTATTTGAACTATGTGGATTCTATCAATGAGCCAGTTTGTTACCCATTTGGTAACATATGGATTGATGCCTAGTTGAAAGAGTTTATCTATTATGCTCGAGTGAGGAATAGTTTCAAAGGCTTTGGCCAGGTCAAGGTAGGCGGTGTACACTGTCTTCCCCTTGTCCATGGCTTTGGTGACTGTTTCAAAGAAGGTGACCAAATTTAGCAGACATACCCTCCCCTTGACAAAGTCAGACTATGTGTGATCAAGTGTTTGGAGGTTGCCAATGTCCTTGTTAATGAAGTCCATGATAATCCATTTCATGCCCTTGCAATTCAGGCTAGTCAGCTGATGAGTCTATAATTTCCCAGATTGGTGGACGATCCACCGTTGTGTGAAGGGATGACAGTGGTTGTCCTCCATTCAGCTGGGACAAAGCCAGTACTCATGCTTTGGTTGAATAGGGTGCCTAATGGTGCTGCAAGTTCCAGCCTGAGTTCACGTAGGATGCAGCCTGGGATGTTATCGGGTCCCATGGAGGCTGTATTTTTTTTCTTTGAGAGAGCAGTGATGACCTGTTCCATAGATATAAGGGGAAGGGGTCAGGTACTAGGATTCCTGATTTACTGATGGAGGGGACAGTGGGGTAAAGTTTTTGCTGAATCTGTCAGCCAGCAAGTTTGTTATATCTATGGCATTTGTATATGTGGTGTCCTTGACCACCAGTTCTGAACAGATATGGGTGCCTCCTTTGAGGTTGATGACATATGTGAAGAAGGCCTTATGATTTTCTCTAGCAGATGTGGCCAATTTGGACTCAAAATTTGCTTTGGAGGATTTCACTAGTGCTCTTATTTGCTTGTTCAGGCTAAGGAGACATTGCTTCCAATTGGGCACCTGCTCCTTCTTGGTCTTGGACAGCAATTTTTTCCTTTTGTTATAGAGTTTGCTTATTGCAGATGTCCACCAGACAGGTTTACTCTTCCTTGCAGAGGATAATTTAGTCCTGTCGGGGATTTCTGATTCCATGCATCTATATAAACACTCGTATGGTGCCTTGGTGTAGTTTTGGATATCGGTGCCAGTTCCTACAGAGGGGGAGGGGGTTGTAACGTTGTTTATACCATCCTTCAGGAGGCTGTAATCAGCTGTGAAGAATTTTTTATGTCTAATCCTAGCTAGAGAGGAGTTGGCGGAGATGGTCACTTCGAAAGTGACCACTTTGTGGTCAGATCTTACCAGGGAAGATGATACTATAGGGATGCTGCAGTGGTTACTCATGTTGCTTAATACCAAGTCCAATATATTATCACCCCTTGTGGAGATATCGATTAGCTGTTCCAAGTCATTTGCATTGACAAAATCAAGGTATCTCTGGTCATTTGTGTTCTGGCATGAGTAGTTCTTCCAGTCTATGTTTGGGAAGTTTAAGTCACCCAGGATCAGGGTAAAAGGTTGAATCTTGATAGATCCGAATAGGTCCAAATAGGCAGATTGGGCATTTTAAGTCAGATTTGGGGGCCGGTAGCTAGATATGCAAAGAGTGTTGTGTTTTAGACTTTTCTGCTTATTGTTAAAAATCATAGTTTTGATTTTGCTGGATTTAAGAACGAGAGTTTTCTTGGAGATCCAGTGGATTAGGGATAGGAAATCTGGTTTCAGGTTTGTTTAGAGTTTTGGGTTCTGGGTTGTTTGTGCAAAATAGGGCCATGTCATCTGTGTAGATAAGGAGGGGGAGATGAGATAGCTCCACGGGAAGTTTATTTATAAAGATGGAATGTAGTACAGGAGCATATATGGAACCTTGTAGCACTCCTTTTTGAAGTCTAATAGGGAAATCAAGGCATGAACTTTGATGGAGATGTGGTGATTGGTGATATAGTTTTGAAACCAAGGTAGGCAATCAGGACTCATGCTTATTTATAGCAGCTGATGGATAAGAATGTTGTGGTCATTGAGGTCAGACGTCTTTTTAATGTCCATAAAGATGTCAGTAGTAAGCTGGCCAGTGACCCCAACTATTAATATTTCATTGGTTAGGATCCATAGGACTGTGAGTGTGCTATGATTGGAACAGAACCTGCATCGTTTAAGGAAGAAGAGGTAGTTGATAGTGACACATTGGGTAAGTTGAGCACAGATAATTTTTTCAAGGTGTTTGTCTAGAATGGATTGATAAAGACTGGCATGTATTTGGGAAGCGTTCATGTGGTTACATTGCTTTGGACTGATAATGGCTATTTTCCATATATACATGATCATTGTGTTAGGCAGAGATAGAAGATGTGTTGCAGGGGGCTTGGCAGGATGCCCCTGCAGTGGTATGTGAACAAGGGATGTAAGCCATCTGTGTCTGGGGGACTATTTTTTATTTGTTGTAGAATAGGTTCTAAGTCTATTTTAAATTGTTTAAAGTAAAATTGAGGAATGTGCAGAGATGGATAGGGGGAAGGGTGTACACTTTGAGTGTTTGACAGTGTGAATAGTTTGGTGAATTCAGAGAGGAAAACAGAGGGGCAGAATGTAAGAGTTGATGCTGCTGTTGTTGGGTTATTTTGAATATTCCTTCCTGTAATCAGAGTCACTTCTTTCAAGAAATGTTTTGGCGATTTGGCGAATCATGTTTAAAATGTTTTCACAGGCTGGTGTTTGTTTTGTCGAATTAATTGTTTCAAGAGATTTTTGGGTTGCATATATTATTGTCTATTGGAAGGAGAGGCATTGTTTTTCCATGCCCAACATACATCATTTTTAAGTTTTAAAAGAGATTTCAGTTCAGGAGTTAGACACAAATTTCTTTTTAGTTTGTGAAGTCAAGAAATTATAGGGAAGAATGTGAACTGTATAGTGGGAGCTACCTTGGTAAGGTTGGAGTTGTTAGGGTTTAATATGAAAGACCAGCCTGTAATGTAGTGGGCGTCTTTAAGTTTTTTGATGTTTGAGTCTAAGACATATATGACATTAATTTGGAGGGATGTTTTGTGGGGATATGTGTTGTGAAGCATATAATGCAGTGGTCACTAATAGAAGGAGGTTGGATGAAAATGCTTGGGATTAGACTTCGGCTGATAGTGATGATTACAACTATAAGGCAATGACTGCTAGTGACAAGGTTAGGTCATGTAGGTTATTGCAGTAGTTTATTAAGGCTGAAGTCCGGCATAATTTTGTTGTTGTGGTGGATGGAGTGAATCATATTTAAGTTGAGGTTACCTTAGAAGATGCAGTTGCTTTTGTTTCTCAGCTGGGATGTAATTTATTATTAGCAGTAGTAACATTAGTAGCATATGCTGTGGTGGTACGGCGGTAGCATTGTTACCTCACAGCAAGAGGTTCTCCCGTTCGATTCCTGGCTTGGCTTGGGAGTGCCTTCTGTGTGGAGTCTGCATGTCCTCCATGCGGTTGGGTAGTGTTTGAAAGACATGCGTGCGTAAATGGGCATGCCTTCGTTGAAGGTTGGGCATCGAGCTGACACCTCGGCATTTCATAAAAATCTAATCATTAGCGAATCATTAGCGGACCGGAGTTCCGCTGTGGTGACCCCTTACCGGGAAAAAGCTGAAAGACAAACAAACAACATTAGTAGCATTTATCTACCAGGCTTGTCCAGCTGGAGTAAAGTTGCTCCTTTTCATCAGAGGCTTGAGAAGTAAAGCTCCAAGTATAGTACATGTGCAAAAGATATCAATACTAGATATTCAAAATTATAAAGATTTACAGAATTAATGCAAATAGAACACATAAAACATAAACAGAGTTTTAGAAAATATAGTACTAGAAGGAAACGAAAGAGGAAAGCAAGTGGTTTGGAGAGACAGGATGATAGAAATACAGGCTGTAGATATAATATGTCAGTGCAGTGCCTTTTAATAGAGTTAGAAATAGCATAGTTTAGAATACAATGTGGACATATTGGAATATATGTCTAGCCAGTAGTTGAGCAAACATACTGCCATGTGTTCATTAGGTGCAGCTTTAATCGAGATTTTAAAGGTTTCACATGAAATATTTAAGGGCAAAGGGGGTGGAATTCCAGATTTTTAGGGATGTAAGAGGAATAGAGATAGCTGCTAGTAGAGTTGTTTCTTTCAGTTATTAGGACTATTCTTCTTATCTACTGGAAAAAGCCTGTGAGATGGGTGGTCCTGGATGATGTGAGGTAGGCTAGAGCAGTTTTACAGTTTGTAAATAAGATTATGCGTGGTAAGTAGCTGAGATAACATCACGGAATAAGGAATCGCTAGCCTGTATAGATACTTTGGTGCCAAACAACAATGAGATTCATAACACATCAGCAGTGTATTTGGGAACTTTGTTGTAGCGATGCCTGTGGAGATTGATCTGGGTTGCCTGAAGATTAATTAGAATACGGGCTGCATACAGGAGTTTGGAGGAGAAAGGTTGGCCATGAATTTTCTAATATTATCTGTTAGGCAAGGATTTAATCCCTGTAGAGGGTGCCAATCTTTGATTCTTTTTTTTATTAACATCTTTTAGATGATAGTCAAATTTCCAGTTATTAATTATTACACCTAGTTACTTAGTGTGGGTTACTAATTCAGTTTTTATCGTGTTTTGTGCAGGTAACTATGAAGACAGATTACTGGGTAGAGAGTTGTTTTGTGGTAAATAGGATGAGGTTGGATCTTGGGATTTAAAAAGAAGTAGAAAATAAGATGGTCATGTTCAGAGCGTCAATTTTTTAGCAGCACAGATCATAGTGGCTGTTCACAGATTGTAAGACTTTTGCATATCTGTTTGCTGAGTGGGCTCATTCACCAATATGTTGAATATAAGAGGGCCTTGAACAGAGCCCTCAGAATCTTCCACTGCTATGGGAAGGAAAGGGGATATGTTACTTTGCTATTTAACAGCATGCATAACAGGTAGCTGTCAAACTGAGTAAGTGTGGGTGTATCTAGGACTAGAAATAAAAATATTTGCAGTAGTTTTGTTTGCAAAACAGTATCAAAATCCTTTGTTAGGTCAAGGAAACCAATGGACACTAGGTTTTACTGATTTCTGTTTGGATTTATAGTAATTGTGAAGTTAAGGAGGGACGAAGTAATGCTATGGTTAGGCTGAAAGCCATCCTGTGTTGGTGGTCAACAGATTATTGTCTGAAATAAGGGTAAGATGCAAGATTTCCTTTTTGGAATAAGTTAATATAGAAACTAGATAGGTCAGAATATATGCTGTCATTTTAATGTATTCCCCTTTTAAGTTATCTGAAGGAGCAATGGTAGGTTTCAGTGGCTCCCTTTGGAAATGTTGGCACTTGTAAAGCCAAATCCCGACTCCCAAAAAAAAATTTACTGAAAATGCAGAAGAGAGAATATTGAACATCACCCTACTCCATTAAAGTTGTTTTTGGCACACTTGGGGGGGGGGGTGCATACATCAGACAAAAGGGAATATTCCAAGAAATGGTCATCTTGGACTTGGTATACACAAGTCCATTTTTTCAGCCATTCTGTCTCCATATTTTGTGACTCACTGAAGTGGGCCCCGATGTTTCAAATGGTTAATGATTTTAGTGTTAGAAGTAGTTTTTCTATGGTGGAAGTGGGTTCTATGAAGAAAGTTTTATGGTGGAGTTTTGACATAAAGAAAGGTTGTGGGGTAGTGGAAGTTGACATTTAGGAGAGATGTTACAAAGCTGATAAAATGTGTACTGCCCTGGGAAACCAGGTTGTTTGATAGAGGGGCATCAAGGGACTAGGTTGAGAGCATAGCCAGGATTTAGTAGTTGGTTGCCTGAATATCAACAAAGTACTGGAAACTTTTGATTTAGTTTTGAGACTGGTATAATATGATTTCTTGTCAAATTTAACCTTTTGCTTGGTCCTGTTTCTGTGATACTTATATTTTCATTGGTTATGCTCTTATTTTTTTCACATTTCCCATGCTCTGTCTCTCTGGGTCATATGTTGTTTGGTTTGTCTGGAGAGCC
>NC_056739.1:988545953-988695953 GCF_019279795.1 Protopterus annectens | reverse complement strand
TATAGACCATTTTTAAGGCCTCATTTTTCTGTACATGTGGTCTCACCATCATTCTTCCTATAATGTATCACAAACATTTGGCCTCCACCATGGCAACGTTACATCTTTTAGTATTCACAGCCAAGTCCTATAGATTCCAGCATAGCCTTCACTGTAGGTAAGTGAGATTCCCAGCCCTTTGAATGGATGACCTTTCATCTATGAATGTAGCAGTATATTATACATGTAGCTTGGGTATTTTATTTGTCTTTAAAAAAATGACTAGAGTTCCATTCAGGCCATATAATAGCAGTGTGTAATGAAATGGACTTTCAGGTGTTTCAAATGCTTTTTTTTTTTTTTTTTTTTTTTTTTTTTGAGCAGAGGAGGAAAGCTGCATTTCCTAATAACTCTTTGTCAAGCCTAATGTTTGGTATTTTCCTTTTGTTAGGTTCTTTATCATCTCATCAGTTCTGGGCATAGGATAGTTCCCAAACGTATACTATTCATTTTGTTAATGTCATTTTAGAATTTCAAGCACCTCCGGAGCAATGTTCAAGTGTTGAAATAAAAGGAACCACAAGTTGGGAAATATAAAAACACCAAGTATTTAATGATTCCAGTAACAAAGAAATGGGTAGCGCTTTCATTTGAACAAGTTTCAAACTTCATCAGACAAACTAATCTACAGGCATTCACCTTAAATACTATAACATTTACTTCTATTGGTTTAAAACAGTGTCAATCATCATAATATGCAGCTGAACATAAAACTGTTGCCTCATATAAACCAAAAAATGTCAATACTTCATTAAAAACAATGTAATACAATTAATATTCAAAAAAGTGCATGTATGTATGTATATATATATATATATATATATATATATATATATATATATATATATATATATATATATATATATATATACGTTATATTTAAATATATCGATAAATGTATAAAATAATATATACAACTGTATATTGTTGCCAGTTGTCAAGCAATCTTACTTTTGTTGTTTTAAAACCTTTTTTCTTTCAAGTGCTTTTAATTTCAATATGGCCTAGAAAGAAGTGTGATCATTGATGCCAGGCCAACTATCTGCTTGAAAGTGAATTTGTCATTTTTACTCATTTATTTCTAACTGTAAACCCCAAGGCTTCTTTTCATCAATAGTAACTTGATCAATTACTACAAAGGAAAATTTATGGTTCACATTGTCAGAAATATGTTTGACCAATGCATTATTCAAATAATTTTTCCTAATAGCGTAATCATGCTCATAGATTCTTTGACTTAGCTTGCGCTCAGTTTTTCCTATGTAGAAACCAGAGCATGAATCGCACATGGCCAAATAAACTACTGCTCTGGAATTACAAGAATATTTCCCTTTTATCTGATGTTTAATATTTCTAATAGTTATATTGTCTGTTGCTTTTACCATATGACACCATGAACAAGCTCCGCATCTAAAAGTACCTTGTTTATTTTCATGAAAGGGAACTTGTCTGTTCTTAAATAAGTCCTTAAAATTATTGCCTCTTCTATATACAATAGCTGGTTTAACCCCTAAGTGCTTCCTGATATTAGCATCCTCTAACAGAATTGGCCATTTTTTTTTTCAGAAATAGAAGTTAAAAACTTGGTGTCCTGGCTAAAAGTTATAGTTAAGGCTTTTTGAAAGTCTAGAGGTTGTTGTGTAGTGTCATAGCATGGTTCTACCATGGTACTACATTCTTTAGGACTTTATGTTCCCTGATCCCGGCCATTAGCCGATGTAAGTGGAATGGTGCCTAAAATAGGTTGAAAATGCCAAAGAATCTATGAGCATGATTACGCTATTAGGAAAAATAATTTGAATAATGCATTGGCCAAACATATTTCTGACAATGTGAACCATAAATTTTCCTTTGTAGTAATTGATCAAGTTACTATTGATGAAAAGAAGCCTTGGGGTTTACAGTTAGAAATAAATGAGTTAAAATGGCAAATTCACTTTCAAGCAGATAGTTGGCCTGGCATCAATGATCGTACTTCTATCTCAGCCATATTGAAACTAAAAGCACTTGAAAGAAAAAAGGTCTTAAAAACAACAAAATTAAGATTGCTTGACAACTGGCAACAATATACAGTTTTATATATTATTTTATAGATTCATGCATATATTTAAATATAATATATATATATATATATATATATATATATATATATATATATATATATATATATACACACTTTTTTGAATATTAATTGCATTAAATTGTTTTTAATGAGGTATTGACAGTTTTTGGTTTATATGAGGCACCAGTTTTATGTTCAGCTGCATATTATGATGATTGATACTGTTTTAAACCAATAGAAGTACATGTTATAGTATTTAAGGTGAATGCATGTAGATTTGTTTATCTGATGAAATTTGAAACTTGTTCAAACGAAAGAGCTAACCGTTTCTTTGTTACTGGAATCATTAAATACTTGGTGTTTTTATATTTCTCAACTTGTGGTTCCTTTTATTTCAACGCTTGAACATTGCTCCAGAGGTGCTTGGATTTCAGCCTTGTGTGTTTTCGTATTAGTTTGGTGATTTTGTGCTTTATCATTTTAGAATTTGACACTTCTGTCCAATTTAGGAATTTGTGCAAGTTTTCAAACATCCTGTTTTACTAATTGTTTCTTTGACTATGGGTATCCTGTAAGGTCTCAGCCTAAATTTACTGCAGACATTGTCTCCATGTTATGTTCTATAAGTTTAGCTCTCTCAGGCATTTCTGAGAAAATGTGTTTATTTCTTAACAGATTTCTCTTATTTCATGCTTTTGTATTTTTGACAAGGAGTCTTTTAACTGTATGATTTTCAGCTTGCAAGCTAGCCACAGAACTTTCCACTTCTCTTCATGGCTTTAGTACATTACTGTGACAGATTTGCTCTGTCTTTCTCTTTCCTGCTTGCCTAACCTTATAGGTCACAGCATTTAGCCTTTTAACTCCTCAAAAGGCCATTGTTGCTTAACCAGATATTTATTCTCATTAGATAATACTTATACTAATAACCAATTCCCTTGGTTAAAGTCGGGCATTCTTATTATAGACCTGTTTTTTGCAGCTCTTTGGCTTTCTACATTTGCTTTTAAATGGCATCTTCTATTCTTCTCAATTCTCCTTACCAAGATCAGCAAACCTCTGGAATTCCAGCTGCACAAGAGTTCAAATGTGTTCACCCAGATGAAGCTTCTGGCATATGTATGACTGCAAATAGCAAGTATGGTAGGAAATGGTCTCAGTTATTGCCATCTGTGTCAGCTATTGTTATTGGCATGGACTTCAGTGTTTTATTGAATGTTTCAGCTAAACTATCAGTCAGTCGATGGTATGCATTCATTTATATCTGCTTAACCTTAAAGCATTTGTATAAGTGATGCAATACCTTTGATATATTAGATGTGCCTCAGTCAATAAAAGTCTACTTAAGGATACCCAGTCTACAGAGTAATAGCAACATATTTCTGGCTATAGCATTAGCCTTGCATTGCATCCTCTGCAAATTTTGTACAGAAAAGCAAAACTTTGAAACCTTGAAACAGAATAAACTGAAATGGCTGTGGTCTGATGTAAACATCTTACAAAAACAGTGGTTTTACAGATTAGTGGAGGCCTGGGGAGAAAAGTTCCAAAAAAGTAACAAATACTAGCAAAGCTAATAATACTAACAAAGCTAACAATATTAATATATACAAAACAAATAACAAAGCTAAACAATATTAAAAATGCAAAACAAATACAAATTCAAGTAACAGTGTGCACAGTATATACAGTGAAGCATTAACAGAGACATAATGTACAGTGAGGCATTAACAGAAACAACAACAGTTGTAATTACATGTACAGCAATGTTGCATATGAACCTATGTACAACAGTGCAGCTAAGAGAAGGTGCGAAATATAAGCAAATTCATTAGAGATGGAGGGGAAAAGTGAGAAGGATAGAAGTAGCAGGATAAGGGATAGAGTTAGAAGGAGAAGAAGTGAGTGATGTAGTCAGGGAGCTAGAAAGAATTAGCCTGGAGTGTTGCAGGAGCAAAGCCAATGATTAGCTAGGTAGTTCTTTAGGAGTTGTTTGAGCTCATGATAGTTAGGATTTTTTGTAATGGGCTGAGGAAGAGTGTTCCAGAATTTGGCAATTTTGTAAGAGTAGAGGGAGTCTTCGTAATAGTTGTGGGAGTGGGTAACTGTAACATTAGTTTGTCAGAAGACCTGAGCAACCTGAGATTAATACTAGGTTGGACTAGGTTAGAAAGAGCAAGGCAGTTATTGAGTTGGTGGACTATTTTGTGGCTCATGGTGAGTTGATTGAGTAATAAAAGGTTAGGGAATTCTAGGCAAATGAACTGGGAGAGAACTGGCAGTGATAATAGCTGTGTGGGTGATTAGTGGCAAACTTGGAAATGTTGTTGTAGCAGGATTCTAGGATATTAAAGTCAGTCTTTCCCAGGTTTGTGAATATATGGGATCCATAGAGGACAATAGAAAGCAGGTGTGATCGAGCAGTGGCAAGCCTGGCGCTTTGAGTAAGGTATGGTTTGGCCCTACAGAGGGTGCCAAGTTTGATGTGGACTTTTTTGATTGTCAGAGAAATATGTTTATCAAATTTCAGATTATCATCTATTGTGACACCTAGAAGTTTAGTCTGGTTTGTGGGTTCTATTTTGGTTCTGTTTGAAGTGAGGATTGTGAGAAGGGAGTGGTGTGGTTTGGATTTATTATTTCTGAAGACTATTATCTTAGTTTTGTTTGGTTAAGTATGAGTTGATGTTCACTCATCAGTGAGGTATTTTTCTATGTCCTGAAATGAAGTTTGCATTTTTTTTGAAGTTCCAAGGATGAGAGGGCTGAGCAGATAAATGTGGAATCATCAACATACTGGACAACGGAGGCTAGTTGAGTTGTAGAGCTGAGGTTGTTTGTAAATATGATAAAGAGGAGAGGACCAAGTATACAACCTTGGGGTGCACTAACTGAGATGAGGAATAAGGAGGAAAGACTGTTCTCCCATTTGGTGGCCTGTTGTCAATTGGAAAAATAGCTATGGAACCAGGACAGGGATGATGAACTGAGGCCATAAGATGAGAGTTTGTTGAGAAGTAGTTGGTGGGAAATGGTGTCAAATGCTTTGGACATATCAAGAAAGCTAAATCTGGCCCTCATTTATGAGATGATGAATGGTGTTAGGGAAAGTCGTTAGGGTAGTGCTAGTATTATGTTTAGGTCTAAAGCAATGCTGAGAAGTGGATAATAGGTTGTGACTAAGAAAGTGGTTAAGGAGTTGATTGTGGATGCATTTTTCTAAGATTTTAGCAAGAGGGAGAGGATGGCTATGGGACATAAATTAGTTAGCGCTTTAGAGGGTCCACCTTTGGAGACAGGAATGATGTGTGATATTTCCCTGAGAAGTGGGACATATTGTTCTGCAACAGAATGATTAATTGGGGTAGATATGGGGTAGGCAATAGATGGGGTGGCAATTTTTAGAAATTAATTGGGTAGTTGGTCAGCAGTGTTTTAGCTTGGTTAGGAGAGGTTTTATGTAACTAGTTTGAATGGAAGTAAAAATGAAGGGGTTGGGATTATCTGAAGTGGGAGTGGGAAGAGTAAGCAGTTGATCTGGCTGGCTACTTAGCAGGGAGGTGATAGTATTTATAAAGTGAGAGTTGATTTGAGTTACAATATGGTCAGATTTGTTTGAGGTGACTGTTGCTGGGATTGGGGTTCAGCCAGGGCTGAGGAGATAGATTAATGTTTTGCCAAAATTTTGAGGGGTCATTTACATGTTTCTGTTGACAGGTTTGGAAGTAAGTTTGCCTGTCTGTTTTGATTTGTTTCTTAGCTAGATTCCATAGTTGTTGATATGTTAAGAGGTTTAATTTATGTTTGGTGGTATGGTAAGCTGACCAAGCTCTATCTCTGCATTTAAGTTGTAGCAGGGTGTCATTGGTTAGCCAGGGTAAGTGCTTAGCTTTTGAGCATACTTTCTTAGGGAGAGTGAGATTGTTAAGTGCTTTGAGAAAGGTGTTGTTGAAATATTAAACAACCAGGTCTAGTTGGAGGTTTCTAAGCGGTGTCCAGTTGCATTATTGGAGTAGTAGGTTAAAGGTAGAGGGGGAGAAGTTTTTCTTGCTACAGATGTATTTCTAAGTAATGTTGCATTGAGTATGCACACGTTTTCTATATAGAAAGGTTGGAAAATGGTCACTGAGGGGGCTGGAAGGTAACTGGCTAGGTGACTTAGGTTGTGTTTGTTAGTCAATATCTAATCTAATGTTGACTGCTTTTTGGAATGTTTGTCTGTGTGAGTTGGACAGGATATGGATTGGGGGAAGTTGAAAAGGTTTATGAAGTTGGAGGGGTTATTGGATGATCAGGAGTGCCAGTCAAGGTTGAAATCCCCAAGAATTACAGTTTCTTGGCTCAAATTGGTAGATGCCTAAGAAAGTAGACTTTCAGTGGTGGGAAGGTTATTACCTGGAGGGAGATAGGTGGCTATGATAATTATAGTTTTGTTTGGGTTGATTTCAAGGCAGCTAGATAGGATTTCAGAGTTATGTAGGTCAGGAAGGGAACAGTTTAGTTGTTCAACTTTGAGGGCGTCTTTAAACATAATGGCAACACCACCACCTCTTTTGTTTAACTTGCCTAGTCTAATGATGTTATAGTCAGTAACTTGTATGTCTTTAATGTAGGGCTTTAACCAGGTTTCAGTTATCACAGCTATGTCTGGTGAGTAGATGGCTAGGGCAGCATGGAATTCACTAGTTTTCTTATGATGCTATGTAGACTGAAATTGGTTAAGAGCAGGTTAGTATTAGATGCTTTTGGAAGAGTGGGTAGGGATGGGCATGTGTAGTAGACTTGATAGAAGTTGCAAGGGTGGTGGGTGGGGAAGATTGTAGGCAGGGCGAGGACCTGAGGAGATTGTATTGGGACCTGGGTTGGGATGGATGTCAGCTTGGGGTTTAATTTGTGTTATAGATTGTAGTAGAAGATGTCTAAGTTTGTTAATCAGTTTCTGATATCTGAAAGTTGAGGAGTTATGACAGTAGGTGTGTATGTGTTTGAAAGTGTTTGAAAGGTAGGAAAAGAGAGGTTGAGCTGTTAGTTGTGGGCTGATGTCAGTATACATGTGGGATTGTGGGTAATGGTTGGACAGTGGAAGAGTTGGAGCACGGAAGTGTCTGATTTCGTTTGAGTGGAGGGAGGTGGAGCTATAGGTGTGGTAAAGAAAATGGAACAGGAGAGTATTTGTTAATAAGGAGTAGTAGTGATGTATGGTGGGTAGAGAAGTGGGGTAGTGGAGCAAAAACAAAATGTAGGGAAGGGGTGGGGTAGAGTGAGTTGGTAGAGAGTAAAGATTTGAATATAGTGGAGAGGGTGAGGTTAAGGTAGGGTAGATAACTGAGAAGATGTGTGTGGGTAGGCTGAGGGGATTAGGGGTGTGATTTGGTTAGGTATAAATTTCAGGACAGTGGGGGCATGTCAGAATGGGGGTAGGGTAGGGGAGCAGAGTAAGCCTGAGTGGAGTGAGAGAGGATGGAGTGGGTTGAGCCTGGAAATGTATCTATTGCAGCGAAAAAAGAATCAGTTGCAGAGGCAAGGTAATTCACTGGAACTCTCCATTAAGTATTTAAAGAATTTAAAGTTATACTATGTGCTTAGCACACTTTGCTGACAGATTCCATAAGTTGGAATGCTGGAGCTTAGGGCAGGCTATAGAACAGGGGTTTTACATTCACCAACAAAACCTGCAAGAGATTAGCACCGAGTGCAGAGAAATAAATAAAAACGGGGGGGGGGGGGTTCCAGAGTTGTTCCGGTGATGTGCAACTAGATGTTGGAGGTACATATATTCTCAACACATTAATGACTTTAAGGTTAGCAAGGAGAAACATACATTATTTTTTTATTGTAGGCTTCAACCAAATGAGTGCTGACTTGGTGGTTCAGATGCAAGTGTATGGTCACCTTCAACTGGCAGGGATTGAAGCTGGCAGCTTACAGCCTGTGGAGAGAGAGGTAACAGTTATCATTTGATATATGTACAGGTAGAGAAAAGCAAATGCAAGAGTGTGGAAGACAGAAGGAGGGAGCAAGCAAAGAATAGCAATATCCCTGAAAGGCATTGTGTTTTCTCGATCAGGATATACTAAAGTCATGTATTATTGGATTCAGTACATCAAGTCTCATTTCAGCATGCACAATATATACTAATTACAAGATCACTATATTTTGGTGGTAGGGAAATAATTGCTTACATCCCAGGTTGAGCAAACTCAAAATTACTAAATATACAGCTGAATAGGTGTTGGGAGAGTGTAGTCTCCATGGGGTTATGGAGGGACTTGCTCCCCTACAAATGCCTCATATTTGAAAGATTTGTTTATTTATTGTTTGTTTGTAACATCATCCTGCTTTTTTATTCAGCCATTGCAATGGGGCATGATTGGCCTACAGATTAAAGTCTCAGATTAATAGGTAATACATTAATGGAGAGAGGGATCACTTCACAGTTGCATGCAGCTTTTCTATGAATTGACATGAATCCTCTAACATGCTATTATAAAGGCAAATCTGGCAAGCACATATGCAGTAGAAATTTGGTACAAGGAGAAGCGTTGTTTCTTCTTAGTTGTATTATGCAGCATTTGGCACCATTGAAGTAAAATGAGCAGCATTTCATGTCCTTTTACTATTAGTCAGGCAGTGAGAATGCTTCAATAAATTCCATGAACCTGGACTCCAATAATTTGCTATATGAACTATATGTTTTGGAAGTACAGGCCATCACCAAAGGCTAGAATACAACACTAAATAAGTATATGCCTCAATTAGCATTTAAACCAGACAATGTTACCATTTTAATTTTAGAATTTAATATTATTTCTTGCCTTTTATTGCAGTCACACTTCTATACATCCCAACTCTTGAGAATTGTGCAGAATGTCCAGATTTTTGACTCATATTTTTGGTCTGTTCCTCATAAAATTTGTAGTTCCCATGCAAATCACTGGGGATTGAAGTCATTCATAATGACAAATGTTTGATTTTCAGATATCATATAATTTACAAAATGCAGGCTAATGGAAAACCTGTTACTCCAATTCTAAATTTATAACAGCAATATTTAAAATCTCTGCTTGATTTTGGGCCTTTGCCCCCCCCCCCATTTAATTTTGGTTTTGCACTAAGACGTTGAGTGGTATGAGTATGCATCCACTGAAAGAAGAATTATAGACATTATTTTACAACATGGAGGTCACACTTTTTATTAATTTATTCTTCAACAGACTGAGAGTGATTAACACTGATGCCAGCCTATCTTTAAAACAATCACTTGTTATCGCTGAAGACTGAGTTGCACTGGAGGCACAGTACAGCAAAAAGATACCAGGGTATTAAAGCAGCATAAATACCGTACATGGTATGTTATTGCTTATGGATCACTATTAGGATAATGTTTATATGGGGAAGATTTTAAGAGGGGGGGGGTACAGCCACGTCTCAACATGAACAGATGAATGCCTTCCAAATCAAATATCGTAAAATGCAAAAAAGTGTGCTGATGAAACAATGGAAGTTATCTAAATTTCAAAGCTGTACAGCCAGAATTAAATGAATATTGACAACTTTGGCAGTTTTTAATAGTCATAGTTCAGAATTTTGCATATATTTCTAAATGTTTATTTTGAAGTTTATTACAGTTGGCTTAGAGAAGTGATTTTCAAGACCAAATAAAACATTTCTATGAGGAATAAAAATGTTACTTTTGGTTATTAGCTTTCATGGTTACAGACCAATATGCCTTCCAAAAGTTCATATAATTACCAAGGTCAATTATTTGTTTTTTTTTTATTAACTAGTACCTATTATGAAGAGGAAAGAACATGTTTATCAATAACATTATGTGGTATTAATGAAAATACATTTCTTTTGTGCCTAGTTTCAGAGCCTAAGAATAAGATGTTAAGGTTTGGGGATTTTTTGTTAAATAATTCTGCAATGTAGAACAAACTTTATTTTTGCACATTATAGAACCTGAGAATACTATCTAAATGGATTATGTGCACTCATAGCAACTAGAGGCACCACAATACTTTTTCGGTTATATTCCTTTACTTCTAAACACAGAATCATTTATGTTATGTATATATTTATGTTAAGTTTTAACTAGGACTGCCTTTCTGGACATAGTCCTTCTTAAGTACAGACTTAGGGAAAAGTTCCATTGCAAAAATAATATAGGTTACAAGATAATTCAAGCCAATTAAAGCAGAAATTAAGTTTGGTTTCATAGCATGTATTTATAATTCACTTGTTAAAGTATAGATATGAAGTGGGTGTACAGAGCAATTGATTTATGTTTCCAGTTTTATATATGAAAGGATGTTTCAGAATTCTGAGACAGTGACTATGAAGTCAAGTGCTCTATGTCTAAGGTGAACTGTAGTTCTATGACATAGGCTGCTTGGATGCTAAGGACTGAAGAGCAGTATGTCAAATTATAATGTTTTTTAAGGGGCCCAGCTCTGTGGCATACAAGGAGAAACTCCCTGACTATGACCTGCATGATCCTAGTCTGATTAGCAGCTCAGATACTGGAAGAGCTAGGCAGTGGATGGAAGGCAAGAGAGACAAATAACGTTCTGCTTACCATTGTGGCAAAGGCAGAAGGCATTTAATGTATTGCTACATGCAAGCAGTGGCCTGCTGGTAAGGCAGCTTTAACTGGTAAACAGTGCTGATAGTCCACATTAGTATGTGTGGGTAACAACCCTTGGGGGTGAGAACATTGTAGACCCTCATGGTTTTGCAGGCACTGACATCAGTCACCAAGGAACAGGGTTAGAGCCTAATAGCCTGCATGGATGATGGCTTTAGTAATCCACTGTCACTTATAGGTTTATGTTCTTTATCTCAGAGGTAAAGTAGACAGCAACCACTGACTAATTCATTGTTTTTTTTTTTCCTTTTTTTTTTTTTTTAAGGAGAAGCAGCGATAAGTCTAGGAGATGCATTCACCTGCAAAGTTGCCTACGTTTCCGCAGTAAATAAAATACATATTACTTCTGCTCTAAAAATTCTAAAATAAAGCATCTCATCAAGTAAATTAAACATTAGATAATCTTGGCTTTAGAGACTAGCGATAATAAAGAATTACTTAAAAAACAAAATTAAAAAATCTGTATTGGTAAATTGTTGTATGTGTTACAATCAAAATTATTAATCATAAGGGAAATTAAAAAAAAATAGAATTGTATTCAAAGCTCATTGAAACATGAGGTGCACCCTTCCAAATTTCAGTGAAATGTCTCATATCAGTGTCCCTCAAATACAATGACTCTTAAGTATTGTTACACACAATGCAATGGAGTTCAGAAAATGCAAGCATGTGCAGGGACAAAATCTTGGGTAACTGAATTTACAATCTAAGGCACCTGCAATGCCCTGCCTTATGTCATCTTCTCAATGTATTTATCAAACATGGCTATATCCTCCTTTCTTAGAAATAAACTGAGGAGGTGCCTATTCATAAGGACAGTATCAGTGGCAGCAGGTGACTTCAAATTAAAGGGGGGGGCTGCAGGAGACAGCTGAATGGGTGGGGCCAAGGAGAAGGGGTGTGGCCAGTTAGAAAGGGGTGTGGCTATGCTAAAAATGCAAAAACTGAGACTTTAATGAAATACATTGCCTGGGTGTCAAACCATTATTATGAGAGTCCAATCAAGACAAAATGAAGTATAGAAAAAAATATTTCAATGCATTGGCTACATGACAGCTTACTTAATATCTAGATGGAAACAAAAGGTTGTGAAGCATGAAAATATAAATTACTTTTTAAATACATTACTAGAATGCCAGTCAAAATCAAGTATAAAAAAACAAGCAGCACTCAACTCAAACCACTTCTCCTTGC
Source organism: Protopterus annectens (assembly GCF_019279795.1). NCBI lineage: Eukaryota > Metazoa > Chordata > Ceratodontiformes > Protopteridae > Protopterus > Protopterus annectens. Next base: position 988,684,011 of record NC_056739.1, on the reverse strand, counting down.
ACTGTAGTTCTAATTATAATTTATATTCAGCTTTATAAAAGTACCAAGTAACATGCTGAAAGTAACAATCTCTGTGATACCCCCACTTGTAAAAATGTTTCTTATCCAAAAAAGTCCCGCTGCCTAACAACAACTATCTACTTGTTTTATGGGGAAAACATGATCAAAGTAAGAAATGAACAGCAAACAAGAAACAAGCTCAAGATAAATTGCTTAAAGGATTACTGCACAGGTTATGGACCACACATGATAGAGTGGCATTCTGTTTAGTTTATGGGTAAAGCCTGCAAAGATGACTGCAAGTCTCCAACAATGTAATGAGCTTCTGAAAATACTGTAATCCTGTCCTTTATTAGAAATACTGTCATGCATGTCAATACCTAAGGCTTATACACTATCTAGTTATGTAAATATTCTCTGCATGGCAACAACAAAAAATCTTTCAATGTTGGTAATTCTTTAACAGTATGCTTATTAAACCTTACTTGCATCTTACAATCTCAGACAAGCTTACCTGATGGTTATTATAGTATTTCTACTTAAACAAAGACCAGCAGGTACTGAAACAACATGCATTTTCTGAATAAGAAGAAGCATAAATCAACACTATAAAAATATGACAGAAAACCAGAACATTCTGCAAAATCAAGGACAGATGAAAAGCCACTGTAGTACTAGTGCCTACCTTGGATGGGGGGATACTCTGCACACTTACACCACATAACTGCTCCTTGCCTTGCTTGGACACATCCAGAGTCACTGCATGGGGGAGTGGGGTACAACAAGTATATCAAAATTTGAAATGTCTCTGGCTGACGGTGATGGCCCTGACACATTTATCATACCTCTTAACCTCAGAGCAAGAAATCTGCACAAAACCATAAATAGATTTGGAACAAAGGCCCAAAAATAAGGACAATTTTAAATATTGCTCTTATAAACTTAGAAAGATAATAGAATTGTTGGCCTTGCATTAGTACGAGTTTCCTGAAGGGTATGAAATCTGAAACTCAAATGTCTGTCATTATTTTCTAACTTCAGTCTTTAATGATTTGCCACTAATTTTCCAGAAAACCACAACTTTATGAAAAATGTCAAAAAATATGATGCAAAAATATAAAATAGCCACAAAAAAGCACAAGAAATCTGGAAAAGGCCAAAGCCCAAAAACCAGGGACACGTTTTAAATATTGCTTGTATAATCTTGAAAAGTTGCTAGAATAAAATGCTGCATTACCACCATGCATTTCACTGCCAAGTCTTGAACCCAGGACCCTGTGCACTACAGTCAGAGCAACATACCACTATTCCAAATCAACTTTTTCTTGAAACATGGGAAGCCTGAAACTTAAATAGCTATCATTTAGTGAATTCAGTTCTCACCATAGCTCTCAACCTCTAGGCACAAAACACCTGGGCAAAGCCAGTAATGGGGGAATACAGCCCTGAAACATATTCAGTGAATTCAGTTCTCACCATAGCTGTCAACCTCTTAGCACAAAAAACCTGGACAAAGCAAATAATGGGGGAATACAGCCCCAAAAATAGGGACAAATTTCAAATATTGATCTTATAAACTTAGAAAATTTCTACAATAAAAGATTTTGTGTTACTGTGTACTTTCTGAAGAATATGAAGTCTGAAATTCAAATGCCTGTCATTATTTAGTGAAGTAAATCTAGAAAACCACAGATTTTATGAGGAACAGAACAGAACAAAAATATGAAGCAAAAATTTGAGAAGTTTTCACAAGTGATGGTGGGTAGGGAATCCAGGGTCTTGCTACCTACACACAGACACTCTCTTACTTGAGGGCTATTGTCCCAGCTCAACTCTCTTCGTTAAAGAAATAAGTCCCATCTCCATTGAAGATCCCCAGTTTTGTAATCCCCATGATGAGAAAGGAAAACGTTCCCGCAAGAGCAGGCTGGATATCCAGCCTAAAGACTTTGCAGTCCAGTACCCTTCCAGTCTATGTGGTATAGACTACTGGGCATTTGTCTGCTGCCTAATCTGGACTGCTCTTAAACCAGTCCGGATTCTGCATGGATGCATGTGTAGTTCTGGGAATGCTCGCACACATGGATGGAGTCCGTTCCAGGTATCTTTTTTTTATTTTCCATTCCGGGAGTCTTTTTTTTTATTTTCTTTTTTCTTTTTTGCTATTTTTCATTTTCAGCTGGGGTGGCTTCAGTCCTGCAGTCCAATAGCATGAGCCACCCCTGGACAGTATTTGAAATGACCCATATAAATATCAGTCTACTAATTTTGTAAGACAGGTAAATGATTTGAAACACTATTTGACAGTTTAATTATTGCATCAGCAAGTGATCTTCTAAACACTGGCCTAGTTAAACATGGCTTCACTGAGCCTAGATCCTGTCTGAATTTTTTTATATCACTGATGCAGAAGACACAGATTTTCTGGTTACTGTTTTCAGAGTCAGTCTATCTGACACATTTGATAAGTACTTCACATAAAATTCTTGTCTCCAGATTAATGGTATGAAGGCTTTTGTTAGTATTTCATATGACATTCTTGTCACCAGATTAATGACATTGCCAATAAATTCAAATTGGACTATTAACCAGCCATATTCATGTAATATGGCCTTAATCAAAATCACAAAATCATCTTTGCATTTGGAAGGCTACAGCCAGTAGTATGCCTCAAGGCTCCATTTTGGGTTCTTTTTTATTTAACATATTTTCTTAAGACTCTAGCATTTAACAGCTGTATATTCCATTCTGCTAATGACTGTAAGTTATAGGTTATCACATCTCAAATATGACATGTTTAAAGATCTTAACAATTCCTAAATGAGTTTTACAAAAGGTGTATGAGTAGTAACTTTATAATAAATGCTGAGAAATCATTGTGGATGTGCTTTGGGCCAAAGAATTTCATATTCACATTTTTGTTGGATATAAACATTGATTTACAATCACTGGCAAAACATCTGTGAATGTGGTACATATCATATGGAAGGCCTGGGGTGTGAGTCACATGGTCTTCTTCATGAATATCAATGTCATAAGTAAACTAGATTCTGGTTACACTGCATGTCATTCTTTACATATGATAGGGGTATAATGTTTAGCATGGAAAAGGAAATGTGAAGGAACTAGAAACTGATGAGTCAAGATCAAGATTTTAAAATTTACAACAATTAGATTATTGGAGTATAGAGGTTAATGTAGTATGACTAAAAGACTTTGGATTTTGGATTGAAGAATACTGCTGAAGGTTATGTATTTTACTATGGGACCACCATGGAAACATTAGACAGTGATGACTTACAGATCTCTAGCATTATTACATTGTTACATTGTACGCAATGTTTTTTATGTGATCTAGTTTAAGAAGTTTCATGAGCTGCAGTTTTGTCTTTTCTATTTTTCCTTTGTAAGTTTCATAACCTGCAATTATGTATTTTCTATTGTTCCCTTGTACCAGTTAACCATCTGCTGCTCAGTGCTGCACCTGATCTCTAGGTCACTCCTTGTCCTGGATCCATTGCAACTCTCTGAACAGTATGAACATGCTATGAGGCTCCCATCTACGGACAGAAGCTAGTAGAGAATGTGGCTGTAGTTATCTTGCCACCAGTAGCATCACATATGCTGAATGTGGAGGTGGGGTGATCTGGTTAAGCAATGATATCTCCAATATGTTGAGTGATGCAATGTATGTGAGCATGTAGTGATAGCATGAAGGAGCCGCCCCACCTATGCAGTGATGGATTGCTCTTTAATCATCCATCATACATCCTGGCCATTGTGTCCCCAGTTGCTCCATTCTCCATCCAGAGTCCACGATTTTAGGTGTGTACGCAGGGGTTCTACTTTGTTTCATTGAATCCCATTTCACTGAATTTCATTTCACCCCAACCACTTCGCTGAAAACTCAAATTACTGAAAACCCATTTCACTGAATCTCATTTCCCTGAACTGCAGTTAGTATATATGGCACTGTGTAGAATACTGTAAGGCAAGTAAAAGGTATATGCTCTTTTCCTCACTATCGTGCAATCCTGGAGTTAGTATATATAGTTAGGGGGTGTGGGGGGGCACAGCCCCCCACTTAGTTTGAGTACATATTGTCTTCTGGAGAGAGTTAGTCATTGGCATTGTAACTATGCATGTCTATTGTTTAAAATGTATTGTTTTGAAGTTTTTGGTAAAATGCAATATAAAACAAACAAGGTGGGGGGGGCTACACCCCCCAGACCCCACAATGTGAAGTGATGTGCCCCCTACACCCCCCTAACTATAGATACTAACTCCAGGATTGCACTACAGTGGAGAAAAGGGCATATACTTTTTTACGTGCCTTACAGTACTCTACACAATGTCATATATACTAAGTTCAGTTCAATGAAATGAGTTTTCAGTTATTTGTGTTTTCAGCGATGTGGCCGGGGTGACATGAAATTCAGTGAAATGAGATTCAATGAAACAAAGCAGACCTGTATGCAGGACATCTTCTCCCTCCCTCCAAAGATAACCAAGCAAACTTTTCTTCATTATTCATCTTTCTCCCTGTCACTTGCACCTTCAACATCCAGGCTGCTAATTAAACTCACATTATCTGGATCACAGTCAAGACTTAATTCCACTGTTCCATGGAGCTGACTGTCTGCCCTACTTATTGAAGTAACTAGTTTGGTTCAACTGTAAAGCTGAATTTTGGAATGAGAACTGGAGTCTTTAACATTCTTCTGGTCTCATTAAAGTTATAAAAGACTGTAATATCTGACTTGATGTTGTCAGTTAGCCAAAATAAATTATTCTTTACCATCTGCTTAATAGGGTTTGGCAGGCAGTAGACTACCATGAGTATAAGGACTTTGGGTGAACTGATTTTGACTAATGTTAGCATCATACCCCATTAATCAGAGATAGAGAATTGCTGGATGCAAAGTGTGCACATTAACAAACTGAAGTAGGGGTACACTCCACTTTAAACTTTGCATTGCTAGTCACTGTACAGTATGTTGCAGCCTAGGGTTAAACTTCCACACCATTTATGTGACAACTTAGTAATGCTTCTTAAGTTACCAAACTATCAGGTTAATAATGACTGATGCAGACATGCAGTACAGCTGTATTAATATAGGGCTCCCTGCATTTACATGTGTAATTTTCAGTCTAGCATTGTTATGCCATGTGTCTATTGGGGGTATCAGGCAGTATTAGATGTGTTGGAGCTGGGGTACAGCTCAGTAGGAAATGGTTTGTTATGTAAATGTCAGTCAAATGTGCAATTAATGGATAGGTAATATGTATGCATCATTAAGGATTCAACAAACTGTATTTGCAAACAGTGGAATACAAGAAAAGGGCAGTGTACTTGCCAATGAAATGTGTGATTGAATATGTAGTGGAATGTGACACCCTTGATATTTGATTGCTCTGTGTCAGAGGTGGGTTTAAGCTTTGGCAAAGAGGCATGTGCCCTCCTTTTTTAACTGCTATACAGTCTAGTATACAAAAAAGGCATTTCTGCAATTTTAATGATATTGTAAAATGCACTACCAATGTAATACATTTGTCTGATCCAACCTGCACTTGTTAGTTTTTCCCCTTTTATGTCATGTGCCATAGTGAGTAAGTCATGATTGGATATGCAACTGGAAGTGTAAGTCAGGTGACCTGATTCTAAGCTCCTGAATGATATCTCCAAGTGCGCCTCCAATCGCATAAGAAAATGCAGTTATTGAAGAGAGCAAAATAAAGGAATCCTATGTTGAGGAAAGAAAAGAAAGAAAAAACAGCTTAAATTACTAATTGTACTACTAATTTAGTAGCCCTGCTTGGAGTAACCCATTCCAGTAGAGCAGCCAAAGTCAAGGGTTTTTGGTCCCAGCCAATGTGTGAATAGCACTAGCTGTTGAAAGCCTGAGTTAACTTTTGTGTTTGTATCACTGCTCATGATAAACATACTTTGCAACTATACTTTAATCAACAGACACTATACTGCCAAAGTGGTACACATTTAAGAGTGTACATCATTTGTTGGCATATTTTCTTCCAACCTACATATTCTTTATTTTTGAAACTAAAAAAATCTTTGGCTGGTTAAAAGGGAAAAGTACTGCCAAAAACTGTATTCCACTTGCAATACATTTTTTGATCATCAGATGAGCCAGTACTTTGTAAACTACCTTCTGAAAAGAGTTAGTTCTGATGAAGTCCAAACTGTATATGTGGACACTGGACAAAAGTGCTTAACTTTCTTTAAATACATGTTTTATCTCTGTAGTTCATATTGGAATTTATGATTTGGTTCCCCATTCACTGTTGTCATTCTCCCTGACATTCAATTTTCACTTTTTTGTGTTATTGGTTCTTTACGTGAAGCCACTGGTTTGGTGGTTACCTTCTAGAAACTGTTGTTTGTCCATTTGCAAATACTGGTGTAATATCATATTGTTCCTAACTGTACAACAGTGCAACAAAATATAAGCTGGATGCCTTGAAGAGAAAATCATCTTTCAGGGAAGTACTTCTTCACACACTGCAATGCTGAATTCCAAATAAATGCCTCAGGCTTTCAACAGGCAGGTAGTCTATCTACCTATCATCACACACTTCTGAAAGTGCTACCTGGTTACAAGGGTTTACATAGCAACAAAAATACTGATTAAATCAACGTATGATTAAACATGAATGGATTCAGTGGAAGTGAGCAACAAAAGTGCACATGTTAAAATTTTTTGTATCAGCTAGGTCCTAACTTACAAGCAGTTTGCTTGTTAATCATCAAAACAAGAAAATATTTATTTATTGGTCTTTGTGAACCAGGAAATCCAACTAGGCAGAGCGCATATTCAGAGGAGGTCCATGGAGAAAAACTCAATCACATTACATTTATATTAACTTGTGAATTTCAAACATTTCTTAAAAAAAAAAAGAAACAATAATTGCATTTCACAGAAGAAAATAAAAATAATTATGAGACAAGAATATACAATAAAGTATTTACATAAGCATGTATAAGTCTACACAGTTCCGATAAGTTCTGGTAACTCTAAAGTGAAGAGGTGTAATAAAGTAAGTTATAAAATTACATAGGAGGGGAGATATTAGTATTGTACCAGAGGATACTGGTAATAGCATATGAGTGAGAGAGCAGGGTATGGGATTAGTTCTATATTAGTATTGTATAGGAGGATACTGGTACTAGCATATGAGGGAAAGAGCAGGGTATGGGATTAGTTCTATGTTAGTATTGAGAGAGCAGGGTATGGGATTAGTTATATATTAGTATTGTACAGGATGATACTGGTAATAGCATATGAGTGAGAGACCAGGGTACGAGATTAGTTATATATTAGTATTCTATCTAAGGATACTGGTAAAAGCATATGAGTGAGGATGCAGGGTATGGGATTAGTTCTATATTAGTACCGTATAGGAGGATACTGGTCATAGCATATGAGTGAGAGAGCAGGGAATGGGATTAGTTCTATATTAGTATTGTATTGAAGGATACTGGCAGCATATGAGTGAGGGAGCAGGGTATGGGGATTAGTTCTATATTAGTATTGTACAGTAGGATAATGTTAATAGCGTATTAGTGAGGGAGCATGGTATAGGATTAGTTCTATAGTAGTACTGTATGGGAGGATACTGGCCATAGCATATGAGTGAGAGAGTAGGGAATGTGATTAGTTCTATATTAGTATTGTATTGAAGGATACTGGCAGCATATGAGTGAGGGAGCAGGGTATGGGGATTAGTTCTATATTAGTATTGTACAGTAGGATAATGTTAATAGCGTATTAGTGAGGGAGCATGGTATAGGATTAGTTCTATAGTAGTACTGTATGGGAGGATACTGGCCATAGCATATGAGTGAGAGAGTAGGGAATGTGATTAGTTCTATATTAGTATTGTTCAGGAGGATAATGGTGATAGCATATCAGTGAGGGAGCATGGTATGGGATTAGTTCTATATCAGTATTGTATTGGAGGTTATTGGTAATAGCATATGAATGAGAGACCAGGGTATGGGATTATTTCTGTATTAGTATTATACAGGTGGATAATGGTAATAGCATATGAGTGAGAGAGCAGGGCATGAGATTAATTCTATATTGGTATTGTATCGAAGGATACTGATGAAGTTCTGTAGACACGGGATGAAAGGGCTTATCAGTATTGGTTTGGATTTATTTTATTTTATTGTTTTGACTTGAACAAAACTCCATTTTCATTACTTGGGCTGTGTTTCATATTGTATGAAAACGTTAGTGTAGTGGGGCCATCCAGCATCTTTGAGTGGACTTTTTGTGTACTTGCGGTAGTTTTTTGTGTTTTTCACTGTATACTGGTCGTAGCATATGAGTGAGAGAGTAGGATATGAGATTAGTTCTATATTAGTATTGTACAGGAGGGTAATGGTAATAGCATTTGAGTGAGAGAGCAGGGTATGAGATTAGTTCTATATTAGTATTGTACAGGAGGGTAATGGTAATAGCATTTGAGTGAGAGAGCAGGGTATGAGATTAGTTCTATATTAGTATTGTTTCGAAGGATTCTGGTATAGCATATGGGTGAGAGACTAGGGTATGGGATTAGTTCTGTTAAGGCTGCCTGTCCTAAGTTGGTTTATCTAGAAGTTTTATAACAGCTGTACAGGGGATGCACAAGAGGAGTAGAGTGCTGGATGGGGGCAGTTAGAAAAACAGAAAGATGGGAAGTGGTGTTTAGGAAGCGTTAGAACAGGGTATATTGATTTAAGTCCAGGAGAGAAAATTGTTATAGGTGTAAAGGTTCAAGTACATGAGGAGAAAAAATGTTAGGTGATAAGAAGTTTGTGCTACAACTAGAGGCCTGAACCGTGTAATGAACATGAGCATGACCAGAACTAGCTAAGGTCCTGTTTGAGCTGGATTTTACACCTTGGGAGTTTGTTAGTTATTTTAACTTGTGTAGAGATGGTGTTCCACGGTTTGGAGATTTAACAGGAATATAGTGAGTCTCCCGATGCAGAGATTCATTTGTGTATACTAGGCTGATGACCACGAAAGCCCTTACAAGTGTTGCCATGCAACCCAGATGTGACCCAAAAATGTTATTTATGTTGGGTGTGATTTACTAACTGCTTTTGTCCATCAGAAACATAGGGACCAGACCAGGGGTGAATTTCTGATTACCCATCCATTGGCCCAAGTTGCATTTAAATAGGGTTAAATAGGAACTCTCCTTCACATGGCTAGGGAGCCTGTTTTGGAGAACGGGAAGTCTCTGAGAAGCATATCAATAACTCTAACATGTACTGATGAATTATTTGTTTTACTAGTGCTTTGTAGTAATTTATCATCAGAACAGAGGTCTCTTGTGGGGGTATAGGGCAAAAGTATATTTTTTAATGCAAGGCATTTTTCTGGATAAATATATCAGTTTGTAAGATATAACTAGCTTGAGAGTATGTTAGGTAGTTGTTAAGCTGTAGCCACTTTTGCTGTTTTTAAGGCTTGGCTGTGGTGAGTTCAGTGTGCAGTGTTACTAGCAAATTGAGTTACTTTGTTATAACAAGAGGCAACTATGGATTTCCGTGTAGAGCTTAGGTTTGTAAAGAAAGGAGAAGCATATAAGAAGGGTGGAAGCAAATATGATGAGGCTGGGGTTTTTCTTGCTGTGCCTGAAATACACTGTTTGCCCCTGTAAAAGGAGCCAGATTTCTGTTTGGTATTTTTAATTGTTTGAAGAATAGTTGATCAAATTTAAGATTGTCATGTATTACAATGCCCAGTTATTTAGTATGTTGTACTACCTCAGTTTTAGTATTGCTTCCAGATATAACCAAGAAAGTTTGTTTTTGATGGAAATAATGCTTTGGGGTGAAGAGCATCATTTTTTTTAATTTAGTTTGAGGAGGAGGTTTGAATTTTTCTGCCAGGATTTTATTGAAGAGAGAAAAACTGAGTGACTTTTTGAAGTTTGGATATTGTGAGGACTGTACATATTAAGGCCCTTAGGAGCCTTTATAGTAACTGTGAGAGAGGAGAAGAGCTCCTGTTGCCAGTTGGCTGATTTTTGCCTTCCAGATAGAGAACTAAGGAACCATGTAAGGGAGGATTGAGAGATACCTATAAAAGCAAGCTCAGTGTGTAAATGTTGGTGTGATACAGTGTCAAAAGCGTAGGAGAATTCTAGAAACTTACTTGATACTAGGTTACCATTGTTCCTATGCTGGTTTGTGGTGTTGTTGAAGTGAAAGAGGGCAGTGGTTGTGCTGTGGTGGCATATGATACCAAGCTACGTTTTACTGAGCAGATTATTTGAATTTATGTGATGCAGAAACTAAGCAGGAATAGAATTTTCAAGTATTTTTGATAGACAGAGAAGATTGTAATGGCCCTGTAGTTATTGAACTCTGTAAACATGACACCTTTGTGTATTTTTTTCTAGATATATGGAACATATTTTTCGGATTTAGATACATTTATCAATACATAAAGTGGAAAATCAATTCCATCAATTTTTAATCAGTGGGGGGGTGATGGTTAGCAGCTAGGATTGTTGGTTTTGGTTCATGTAGGAGTTTTTAACAGTGGAGGTAGGTACTAGGCTGAAGTCAAATAGCTGAGGATATTTAACAGAAGCTGCAGGTACTGAGAAGGTAGTTGAAGTATTGTTTGTGCGGGACAATATAGTCTGTATAAAATAGTTGTTAAACTGTGTGGGAATTGTATTAGTAGTATTGCTGGATGTAGAGGTGGGGTTGGTAGTTTGACCTGGATGTTAAAGTTTGTTTATGGATGTCCAGAAGAGGTTTGAGTCATTTTAATGTTTATTTTGGAGAATGTTATAATACGTTTGCTTGTCATATTTTATTTGGCATTTTGTCCTATTTCTTTTATGTTTTATTTGGAATGTTGTCCTATTCCTTAGGTACCTAAAAAGTTGAAATGTATTTTTTGTTCTATTTTTTGCCCCAGTCATTCCAAGCTTTGCAGACTGTAACATTAATTTCTTAGCTTCCCTTGTTAGTCTTGGTGCAGGACTGGAGTTGACCCTTTTAGTACATACTGGGGCAAGGCTATTGAGAATTTTTAGGAGTATCATGTTGGATTGCGTGACACCAGAGTTTCTTTGAAGTTTGTGAGGACAAAGTGGTAACAAGCTTATTATGTTTACTGCAGAGTATCTCAGCATCTTGTGTGTCTTGATAAGATGTTTGGAAATTAGTGTTTTATCCTTTGATGAGCAGAGGAGAATGAACATCCTTAACTCTTCCTCTTCACATTGGAAATCATAGTAGAAACTGATTTTGTTAACAAGCAATGCAGGTATGTCAGATTGTTACAGAGACAAAAGAAGACACCCCCTACATAATTCCAGGGATGATATCTGCTGCCATAATTAAAATAAAAAAAATAATCAAGTTTTATTAGACAGACAACATACCTGGTGATTTTCTACATAGTATCTTGGAAAACCTAATCAAGCCCCTGTCCTGGTGGTTTTCCACACAGAATCAAGGAAAACCTAACCAAGCCCCTGTCAGTTATGAGAAACAAAACTTTAGCATATGACCATATTACTGACCTATAGCAGCAGGCTATAGTGGTATGAGATCACAAATGTAGGGGAGAGTACATTGCATAGCAATAGCCTAGCAAAGAGTCCCATTTAATGATTTCTGTGAAAAAAAATGGATTTTAGACCCATCAGTCTGAACAGTATTCTATAGTGTGTCATGGAACATATCCTTAATGACACAGAAGACTTACTTTTGTTAGATATGGAATAATATAGATTTGTTGAGGGGTGATTTTACTTTACTGATTTGTTTAACTGTTGTAAAGGACTGTATATAGTCAAAGGCCTCTCAGTTAATAACAGTACTGTACCTGTAGAATTGTTAATACCAGTGAACAAGCAGGTGAACAAGCTGTGCTAAAAGCTTGCTGTGGGATATGACATTCAGCACCTACACAGATGGTGTAGTAAGTAGTGTTTTCTCCAAATCAGAAAAAAACATTTCCCAACAGCTGGTTAGTGTGACTGCTATCCCAGATGAGCACAAGTTGGGTAGAACAGAAGCTTTCTCTCCAGGCAAGCTATGCTATGGGTGAGACAGCCATTAAACTGCACTGTCTATGTTACTTTGGCAGACCTGTAATTTGACAAAAATAATTGACACTGCAGAAAACAATTTTGAGTCTCTATGGACTCTGGCTTAGAGAAAGAAGACACCCAACTCACACTGGCATTTCTGAACTCCTGGAGACAAGCAGTATAGTTGGTGGGAATTACCTACTTCCAGTACATCAGCCACACCCCTACGATGTGCATCTGAGTCTATTTTGCTGTCTTTTTACACAAGCTGTCAAAACAATTTAAGGTGATCTCTCTCCTCACCTCCCCAACACTTCAACCCCCACAGGTCACTTTTCAGACTGCCTCAACTTCCTTTGCAAATGCCTGTACCACCAATGTGGGTGGATGTATAATGACTGAGTAGTTTTGATAAGCATACTGTACTTTGATGTATCATTTAATACTAAAGTTAATTTTTTTGTTTGGTGTGATAGTGTATCTTTGATCCTGCTTTTATCTCTTATACACTGATATTTCATCAGAATGATATGCATACAAAGGGAAACTCTCCAAATGATCTCATCCCACTTCTGCAGAGCAGAGACAGTCCATCTTGGAAAGATTGCTGAATTAAAAGTATTGTTTTCAAGGAATGGCCTACCCTTCATCTTTGACTGACCGGGCTCTCAGTTATTTTTGCTTTTCTTCAGTATGGAAGGGAATATTTGCCCCTCTCACAGAAGCTGGTGTCTGGTGGTGTAAATCTTGGCTCTAGATTTTTATCACTGTTGAAGACACCCTGAGAAATGGGAAAAAGGGCTTGTGGGTGAATGGAGCTGCACTGTTTTAACTCTTTATGAGGTATTCCAGCTACAATTTTTTCCAGATTTAGCACTTGTGTGATCAGCTGGTAGTACTACTCTTAGATATTCCACCCTTTACTCTCTTAGCTCTCTTTGGCCTCTCTCCCTCAGTTTCGGACAAATATGGATGAACAATTTTCTATACTTTCTCTTGCCAGTGTGGTTGCTATAGGCATCCTGAGACAATGTAGCAACTGTCTCATGTACACAGACAACTCTCTACTACTACCACCTAAGAACACAATTTTTGAGAGATTCAATTACATTAACAACCTAGAGTCAATGCTCTCTCTCTTGCAACCCAGTATATCTGGTACTGAGAAGGTTGTCAACACAAATATCACACCTCAAGCACCACCCACACCTACACAACATGCACCCACATATGCGGAGATCCTCAACAAAAACATACCCAAACAAAACAGACCTCCGGGGCAAAAACACATGAAAACTCCACTGCCCACCACACCACACACCACACATAGTCCACACACCTATGTCTCACACCCACTAAGGCCTAAACATAATCCCAACATATTAGTCATAGGAAACTCCATTCTTTGACACACAGATGTGCCCCTCACCAGGCTGGGTAAGGAGAAAGTCACGGTTAGTTGTTTGTCAAGTGCCAGAATCCACCATATTACCCATGCACTCAAGTCCCTTAACAACAGGTACTGTTATGACACTGTCATAGTCCATGTTGGCATGAATTACTTGAGATGTACCTCCCTGGACTATATGAAGAAAGACATGATCAAGCTTGTTGACTATGAATCCCAGGCAGATATGTTCCTAGCCTTAAGCAGCATTCTACCATCATCCAGAATGATGCCTCAATACAAAAAGAAAATGATTGACTTTAACAACTGTCTTAATTTCTGGTGTCATTCCAAGGGGATCCAGTACCTGACAGCCTGGGAAGACATGATTGACTAACCATGATGCTTTGCCAGAGCTGGCCTGTATCTGTATCCCTTGGGCTTCAGGCTCCTGGCAAAGGCTCTTGCCTCCCCCATAGTGCCTTTCTAAGGCAATGTCATGAGGTCAAAAGTATCAACATGAAAATTTCATCATAACGCAAATTAAAGATCATGCTGCTAAACACTAGGAGTCTAAACATGAAACTACACTCATTGCAAGCATTCTTAACCCTGGAAGATGCTGACATTTGTGCAGTCACAGAAACCTGGTTCAAAGCTGCAGAGAGCACCTAAAAGACATACACACCTGCACAGGAGACACCAGTGACAGGACACCAATTCAAATCATAGCTAGCTACAGGCCCCCAACTTTGACTCAAGATGCCCACTCCACCTATCTGGACCTCTTCAGATCTATCAAGATTCACCCCTTTACCCTGATTCTGGGTGACTTTCACTATCCAACCATAGATTGGAAGAACTATTCATGCCAAAACACAAATGGCCAGAGATTTCTTGATTTCATCAATGCAAGTGCCTTAGACTAGCTGGTCGACACCCCTACAAGAGGTGAAAATATCTTGGACTTGGTGTTAACCAGCATGAGTAATCACTGCAGCATGCCTACAGTGTCATCTTCCCCAGTAAGATCCGACCACAGTGGTCACTTTTGAGGTCACCATCTCTCCCACCCCCCCCCCCAGATAGGGTCAAACAAAAAAACTTCTCCAAAGTTGATTAAAACCTCCTGAGGGAAGGTATAAACAGCTTCACAGCCCCATCCCCTACATAGGAATAAGCACATATGTCCAAACTTACACCAAAGTACTATACGAGCATTTATATAGCTGCATGGAATCAGGTATACCTGACAGGACAAAATCCTCCTTCTCATGGAACAGTAAACCTATCTGGTGGACATCTGCAATAAACAACCTCTATAATAAAAGGAAAAAATTGCTGTCCAGGACCAAGAAGGAGCGGGTGCCTAACTGGAAGCAATCTCTCCTTAGCCTGAACAAGGAAATAAGAGCACTAGTGAAATCCTCCAAAGCAAACTTTGAGTCCAAACTGGGCTCATCTACTAAAGAAAATCACAAGGCTTTCTTCGCATATGTCCACAATCTCAAGGGAATCACACAGATCTGCTCAGAACTGGTGGTCAAGGACACCACATACACAAATGCCATAGATATAGCTAACCTGCTGACAGACAGGTTCAGTGAAAACTTCACCCCTCTGTCCCCCCCATACATTAATCAGGACAACCGTAGCTCCTGACCCCTCCCCTTATCTCTAGGGAGCAAGTTATCACTGCCCTCTCAAAGGCAAAAAGTGCAGCCTCCATGGGACCCATTAACATCACAGGCTACATCCTACATGGTCTCAGACAGGATCTTGCAGCACCATTAGGCCAACCACCATTCAACCAAAGTGTGAGTACCAGCTTCATCCCAGCCAAGTGGAGGACAGCCACTGTCACCCCTTTGCACAAAGGTGGAGCATCCACCTATCCAGGAAATTATAGACCCATCAGCCTAACTAGCCTGATCTGCAAGGCCATGAAGAGGATTATCATAGACCTTATTAACAAAGACATGGGCAATCTCCAAAAACTCGACCCCACACAGTTTGGTTTTGTCAAGGAAAGGTCATGCCTGTTAAATTTGGTTGACTTCTTTGAGACAGTCACCAAAGCCATGGACAAGGGGAAGACAGTGCACACCACCTACCTTGACCTGGCCAAAGACTTTGATACTATTCCCCACTCAGGTATATAGTTAAACTCTCTCAACTAGGCATCAATCCATATGTTACCAGATGGGTAGCAAACTGGATCACTGATAGAACCCACCTAGTCAAAATAGGGGAAGACAACTTAAGCAGTCAACCCG
This sequence comes from Protopterus annectens, assembly GCF_019279795.1. Taxonomy (NCBI): domain Eukaryota; kingdom Metazoa; phylum Chordata; order Ceratodontiformes; family Protopteridae; genus Protopterus; species Protopterus annectens. The sequence goes on along the minus strand of NC_056739.1, from coordinate 988,668,273 downwards.
TAACAAGCAGTGTACCCCAGGGATCAGTCTTGGGGCCTTTGTTGTTTGGGATATACTTTTCTGAGGTGCAGGCCAAAACCAGTGGACTATGGCTGCAAGCTGGGCATAGTCATCAATTCCCCTAGTGATGTAGACATCCTTCAAGAGGGTCTCACCCAAACAAATGACTGGGGCCAGAAACATGGCGTCAAACTGAATGCCAAGAAATGCATCATCATCCCATTTGGGGAGAGTGACATCCCCACAAGTTATCACATTAATAACAAGGTCCTAACCATGCAATCAGCCATGAAGGACTTGGGCACCCAGGCTTATAGCAAAGTGAATTTTGACCACAATATTGCCTCCGCTGTATGAAAAGCTTTCTACATGGCCCACCTCATTAGTAAGGGTATCTCATCCAGGGACAAGGTGATCATAACATCCCTGTATTCTTCCCTTATAAGACCCATTAATGAGTACAATGCCTCTTTTGGCATGTACCTCACAAAACACATGCTGCAGCTGGAGAGACGATAGAGGCTCCTCACCAGGAGAATCCAGGGCCTCAACCTTCTGTTCTACACAGCTAGGCTAAAGGCCCTGTCCCTTTACTCAGTCTTCTACAGACTCCTCAGAGGTGACCTCTGTCTGGCATACAAAGCAATCTCAGACCCCGCTTTGATGGGGTTGCTGCATATCCACAAGTCAAGCTCCACTCGAGTAACCTGCATGCGCAACCTCATTCTGGTCTGTGATATCAATAGGACTTGATGAGAGAGATTTGTGTCCCAGAGACTCCCCATTCTGTTTAATAGACTTCTGTTCTACATCAAGCAGAGTACCTCATTAACCCTTTTTAAGTACAACCTGGATAACTGGATGGGGAACAGAAAATACACCCCTGGAATTCCACCTGTATCCCTGCTGGACAGGAGCATTGGGTGCTGACTTGTCGGAACATGGGGTAAATATTTTGCTAGGCTTGTAAGGGCCTCAGGGCCAATAGCCTAAGTAATGTCCTATGATCCTATGGATTTAAATTAAAAAGCCAGTTAATGCAGATAACTAATACAACGTTGCAGTAAAGTATTCTATATCCCTGATTCTCAAACTATGAAAGGAGCCATTTCCAGAAAGCTGGAATTGGGCAAGAAATAATGAAACTATTCCTAGGGGTCAGAAAAGGAGATTTCAACATCATCCTAGAAAAGCATGAATACTTTTGACAGCTGAAGTTCAAAGCTTTTGAATATCCAGGATTAAATGAATCTTGAAATTTAAAATATGTATTGAAATCTTGATTTTTGTAATATTAATTAAGAGTTGCACTGCAGATATTGAATATTTTTGTTTTTGTAACAGTATTTTAAAGGTAGATTTACAGACATTTTATGTCACTCAGTGATATTTTATTTCAGATATCACACGGCTTATGATTTTAATAATTAATTTTTAATATTCAGTGATGTTTATATTACTACTTAAATGTTTGATGAAGTTTTTTTTTTGTTTCCTGGTAGATGTGTTTTATTGAATAAATGTTTTCATAAATTTGTAATATGGAGCTAAGAAAGGTAGCCTAGAGGGTGTGGGATAAAGTTCTCCTTGTGTTGTTGTTGTGTCTTTCGGCTTTTCCCGGTTAGGAGTCACCACAGCAGAACTCTGGTCTGCTAATGATTGGCAGTAGATTTTTACATGCCGAGTTGCCGGCCCTGATGCACAGTCTTCAACGAAGGTATGCCCATTCACGCATGTCTCCACACAGAAGACGATCTAGCTGAAAATCGAACGGGAGAACGTCTTACTGTGAGGCGACAACACTACCGCATCACCACCACCGCAGTAAAGTTCTCCTTGTGTGAGGACGAAAAATGCCAAAGTAGTTACCCCTGAGATCCAGCTAGGGGGAGCACACTGTAGGTGCAGTGTCCTCCCTGAACAAACAAGTCCTAGAAGGTAGCCTTAAGGAAAGGCTTTTTAAAGTGCGGAATCAGTTGGAAAGTCTTTAAAAGGGATCCCTGGAGGTGGCTCTTTGTAAGAGCCTAAAAGACAGCTGCAGAGAATCCTAAGTAGTAGCCTTGAGAAAGGCTGTGAGACCATTTGAATAGCCTTTAAAAAGGCTCTCAGGCTGAGTTCTTTTGGTTAACCTTTAAAAAGGCTTTGGAGATGGGTCCTAAAGACAAAACTTGCTAAGCGGCCAAGGCCTTGCAGCCTTGAGAAAGACTCTTCAGGGGAGTCCTGATGTAAAGCCTGTATGGGGGCTCTATGGTGGAGTCTAACCAGTAAGCCTTGAAAAAGGCACCAGACTTAAGCAAGCCACTGAGTGAGTTCAGGCCAAGTTTTCGGATGGAAGACGTCCGCCTTCCCGGTGGCTCGGCCCAGTGTCTAGGAGTAGCGGTAGACTGAAAACTGCAGTCAGGACAACATCTCAGTGAGGGCACTGGGTAAGACAGTGTGCCCTGGCCTAGGTGAGTGGTCCATTAGGCCATGTAATATAAAAAGACAACAGCAGATTATAGCATGAACAAACAAAAAACAAAAAAAGACAGACACTCAATCCTCAGCAGTCAACGTCGTTTATTGTTGCCATCAAAGCGTAGTTCCAAAGTGAGGGAGAATAGTACAGTGCTTCTACTTTTATACAGATCTAGGGATTTAGTTTGTACTGTTTCAATCTTTATCTCTGTGACCATGGGCCTGCCTTGCCACGTGTTTTTGTTGGCACAACCAACCTCTTGCACCATCGTCTCATCTTTAGCTAGTGGCTCCCTGCGCCTTTCATGGCACCTGGAAGTTCCTTTTTCCCCTACCCTCTTGCAAGCCCCACTGGCCACCAGTGGCACTTTTTTTTCCGCATTGTTATCTCTTTTCTTCCTTCCTCCCACCCACTTCTTTCTCCTACCTGACGCACTAGTTTTTCACCGTAATTTATGCTATCTCACACCAGGATCCATTTTTGGATTCCCTGGCCCCCCTCATACCACCACATTGGCTGCTGTCACCCATTTTTCTACCGGTGGTGGCTGCTTTTCTAGCACCATTCCATTGAGCCTCCTGCCCTCCACCCACGGCTCATTCTCCATGTGGTGCATGCTTGTATGGTGTCCAGTTCCTGGACCATGTGGCTACATAAGGTTGTTTTCTACTCTTCGGTCTCTCCAGCTGTCTACATCCGTTTATGTTTATGTTTTGTTTTTTCCATTTCTAGGGTATCTCTGCTGGGCTCTACTGATTTCTATACTTATAGGAACCCACACACATGGCTGTAGATACTGACTATATGCATTGTATCTATGTAGAAGCAGGTTCTATTTTTGATTGTGTCTCTGAGTCTCTTTGATTGATTATTTTTGTCTCCTTGTATGTTTGGTCCAACCTTAGGTAGTCATTAGTTAGTTGTTTTAGTCACATTAGTTTGTTTTGTTTTGTCTGTATAGTCAAACCTTGGATAGTCGATATTAAGTTGTTTGTTCTCACACTCCATGTCATCTTGATGAAGGGCTATTCGAAAAGCGTAGCCTAACATCACTTTAGACCAACGATCACAGTATTAACGGCCATAGCGGCTTATTTTATGTATATAAATTGTTCGTATTTATGCTTAAATTTCTACAGTTATTATGTTTGCTAACAAAGAATTAAAGGGTATAGATGTGCACCAAAACGAGAGGACCTGCGGTTTGCTTCTGTCACTACTGTACTTATTCCTAACTGCATTAAAGTTGATTTTTTTTATTTTTTTGCTACTATACAGTTTCTTGTCAATACTGTTTGTCAAGGGGCTTGTCAACGTGGGGACTCCCTATCCCAATAAAGGCCATGCCCTCTGGAGGTGGGTCCCCAGAGCCACGCCCCCTAGATCTGTATAAAAGTAGAAACACTGCACCATTCTCCCTCACTTTGGAACTATACTTTGATGGCAACAATAAACGACGTTGACTGCTGAGGACTGAGTGTCTGTCTTTTTTGTTTTTTGTTTGTTCATGCTATAATCTTCTGTTGTTTTTTTTATATTACATGGCCTAACAGACCACTCACCTAGGCTAGGGCACACTGTCTTACCCAGTGCCCTCACTGAGATTTTGTCCTGACTGCAGTTTTCAGTCTACCGCTACCCCCAGACACTAGGTTGAGCCATTGGGAAAGTGGACTTCTTCCATCTGAAGCCTTGGTCTGACCTCACTCAGTGGCTTGCCTAAGTCTGGAGTCTTTTTCAAGGCTTACTGGTTAGAGTCCACCATAGAGCCCCCGTACAGGCTCTACATCAGGACTTCACTGAAGAGCCTTTCTCAAGGCTGCAAGGCCCTTGGCCGCTTAGCAAGTTTTGTCTTCAAGACCCATCTCCAAAGCCTTTATAAGGCTAACCAAAAGAACACAGCCTGAGACCCTTTTTAAAGGCTATTCAAAAGGTCTCACAGCCTTTCTCAATGCTACTACACAGGATTCTCTGCAGCTGTCTCTAAGGCTCTTACAAAGATCAACCTCCAGGGATCCTTTTTATAGGCTTTCCAACTGATTTTGCACTTCAAAAAGCCTTTCTTAAGTCTACCTGCTAGGACTTGTCTGTTCAGGGAGGACACCGCATCTATGGTGTGCTCCCCCTAGCTGCATCTCAGGGGTAATTACTTTGACATAAATTTGCAATATGACAGAAATATATCTAGGTAGGCTGGCACTCATCTTAAGGCAAAAAAAAAAATCCAAAGTTAAGGACCAAAAGGAGACCTCCAAAATTAAAAGCAATAAACAACAAAAATTAAAAATGCCTTCCAAAGTTAGGAACTGTACCAAAAAGCTTGTATAAGCTCTGTGCTGCAGTCGGACAACTAAACACATTCATTTCAGCAGCTGGAGTATCGACAATGGCTGCCAAAATGAATCGTAGTACTTCTCATGCACCTGAATGGTAGCTCTTCAGAGCTGTTGAATGTGCTGTCCTGACAGTTGCATCCAGAGCTACTGCTCCTTCTCTCCAGTCCAGTTTCAATACCGCAGTATGACCACAAGCAACAGCTTTAAATAATTTTATTGTGGCCTTACTGATCGCATTACTAATTACTTCCTCACTTGATACAAATATAGAGGTGGTCAAATTCAAGAAAGAACATCACTGGAGAAACCAAGATATAACCAAATGCCATTAACCAAGCATAGCTTATTATATCCCAAAAAAAGAGTTTTCAAAAAAATAGTATGAGATTACTTGAAAGTAGCCTACCTAGATCTCCTCAAAACATTCAGTACTCACTAAGCTAGGTATCAACCCCTATATCACTAGGTGGGTTGCAAACTGGCTCACAGATAGAACCCACAGTGTGAAAGTAGCTGACTCCAAGTCAGACTGCTGACCAGTCATGAGTGGAGTCCTACAGGGATCGGTCCTGGGTCCTCTCCTGTTTGGTATCTACTTCTCAGAAGTCTAGGCCAACACAAAAGGACTCTAGCTGACAAAGTTCGCAGACAGTTGCAAGTTGGAAGCCATTATTAACTCCCCAAGTGATGTTGACATCCTACAGAAAGGCCTCACTGAGACCAATGACTGCTGTCAGAACCATGGCCGTAAGCTCAATGCCAAAAATGTGTTGTCATCTCCTTTGGAAAAAACCAGTTCCCATGAACTACCACATCAATGGTAGTCCACTGAACACAGAAGAGGTTATAAGAGATCTGGGAACAAAGGTTGACAGCAACCTCTCTTTTGACCACCACAACTGCCACTGTGGTCAGAAAGTCCTTCTATGTGGCACATCTCATTACTAAGGGTTTTGCATCCAGGAAGAAAGAGGTCATTGTCTCCCTCTACCTTTCCCTCATTAGACCAATCATTGAGTACAATGCCCCATTTGGCATGTATCTCACTAGACACCTGCAACAACTGGAGAAGCCACAAAAGTACCTCACAAAGAGGATTCTAGGCCTTAAACACTTGTTCTATATGGACAGACTAAAAAAACTCCAACTATTCTCTGTCTCATATTGCCTACTTAGAGGTGATCTCTGCTTGACTTACAAAGCTATGCCTGATCCACCTCTGTTAGAAATGCTACATCTAAAGAAATCCCAATCCCTTCACACTACAGGCTCCAGAGACCTCAACCTCATTACCACAATCAACAAAACATGCTGGAGAGACAGGTTCATAACCCAGAGACTGTCCATGCTATGGAATAGACTTCCCATACATGTCAAACAGAGCACTTCCCTGGCCCTCTTCAAGAGGAATCTTGATGAGTGGATGGGAAATAGAAAATTCACCCCAGGGATCTCTACTCAACAGAGGCACTGGAAACTAAGGTTGGGTAGTACAATGCCAGGGTAATCCTATGGGCTAGGCTTGTAAAGGCTCCAGGGCCATTAGCCTAGTACACACCTATGAACCTAAGTATAATTGCAGACATGAATCATAATATAAAAGAGCTCGGAGTTAATACTCCTGCAGTCTGCTGAATAACCAAATGGATCTCTCAAAGAACCCATTAAATAATGGTAGGTGACCAGCTGCTCATAACAACTTAGTTAACTACAGGGGTTGGTACTCAGTCTTCTACTTTGTGGCTTTCTTTTCTCAGATGCCAGGTTAGAAACTGTCACCATTTGGAAAATATGGTTTTCTGATTATTGCAAAAAAATGTCCATCTTCCCACAGATATGTCAGTACTCAAGCTGGGGTGGTTTATAAATGTTTGCAACTAAAGTGGTGTCATTTTGTTTTTCATTTATATAAATGTAAGATTGCCTATGTCATATGTGAAACTTTAATAAAGATGTTTGTTGAAAAAAATATTCTGACTTTCTATAGTAAAAATTCAGAAAATATACTAAAAATTTAGAAAATAATTCCTCCGGCCTATTGCATTGAAGGAAAAATTCAGACAGGATATCTTTGCAAAGAAATTAGGAATGCTCACTAAAAGAAATGTTCTATTAATTAAAGTCGTGAAGGAAGTAAGGAGAGCTTTCAGCATAATTCAGAGAAATATCCAGTCCATCTAAGAAAGCTGTTATTCCCTGTTAGACTTCCTTGTCTTGCCAATTGCAATGGTCAATAGTCATGCCTATATGCTCTTAGTGAATCACTTTGTACAGCTTAAAGTGAAGCAAAGGCTCATAAACAACACAAATGTTTGGCTTAGATGCCCGAGTCACTTTAAAAGGGTTATTTAACTTACCTTGATTTTGACCTCATGAAATAAGACTCTCATCATTGAAAAAGTATGTCTAAAATGTACAACCTTACAATATCTATTAAAAGTAGCAGTATGTTGGACTACTTCCTTACCCAGTTTCTTTCTTGCATTTAAAAAACAAAACATTCTGTCCCAAAGGATTAGATGGCTGACAGGAAATACAGAACTTCCCAAAATGACAGCAAATATAGGTTCAACGCATTGCAGCCCCCCAAACATCTCTTGCCTAAGGAGAACTCGTTCCCAAGCACCTCCCAGCATCCATGGACAAATTACAACACCCATGCCACCAAAGCAAACCCCACAGGGAAAATGGCTCTAAACCCAAAGACCAGGTCCAGCTGTTTAATCCTGTAAACCCCTAGTCTTCCCAGCTGTTTTAAGTGGCGAAAATCAACTGGGTCCCACTTCACAAAGGCGGTGCCAAGGCTGACCCTGGAACTGGACCCAGGCGGTCACCGGTGGCCTCCTATCCTGACCCGGCCGCCAAGCCTCATGGCCAATTTGGCATATAATAGGAAAGACATAGGAATGGAATAGAATTAAAGACATCATAATTTGGAGGCTTTGATCCAACCAGTTTGGCCTGGTCACTTGGTTTTCTTTTTTTTTGGACTTGGTTGAAAAACATGATGAGTTTAAATTGATATTTATTTTCGAAACTCCATACAGCCTAATGAGGAAAGGCAGGCCATACAGCACTACCATCACAAAAACTCGGAGGCACCTGAAAAAACCCCATCATTACATCACACATCATAAACTGGGTTAAAAACTGCAACCACAGCCATGGATGGGTGGCAGGTCGGCTCAGACTCAACAGGTCAGAACAAGTGGGTCACATGCCCAACTCAGTCCTGGGCTCCACTGTTGTCTGTGGTGGCTTTCTGAGCCAGTCTCTCATTTGTCTTGTAGGGCATCTACTTACAAATGTACACACAAGGGAGCAAATGACATAGCATAAAACACACCTGACACAGAAATCCTAGTCAACACATCTCTCACAGAAATGGATAACTGGTGCCAGAGCCACTGCCCAAAGTTAAATGCCAAAAATGATAAGTTAAATGCAAAAAAAAAAAGGCATACCCCCGGGATAAAAAGGTTACCCTACACACTAGGTTAAAGCCACTATCAATCAGGGACCCACAGAGTTAGTAGTCTAGGTAGAAGGTCATCAGGTAGTACCTGAGCTAAAGCGAAGTTAGATCTAGTTCTAATTAGCCCACCATATCATGAAGCCCATCTTATCTAGATCAAGGGATTCTCATCTAGATCAAGGGAGGTCATCTCATCAGACCAATGATTGAATATAATGCCCCATTCGAATGTATTTGACCACAATGCGTATCTGACATGCTTGCTTGCACATCAGACCAAAAACAAAAGTTCAAAAAAAAAGGATAAAGGGTGCCAAAATCTATCCTATGCTGCTTAGCTCTATTCAGTCGCGCTTGCTCAGAAGCTCAGGTTCACCTTGCCTAACATAGAAAGCCATGTCAAACCCAGATTTGATGAATATGCTTCACCTCAAAATCTAGATCCATCAGAGCCACAAGGGGGCCAGACGGAGGGAGACACACGCCTGGAAACACGGCGTGCTGAGGGATAGATTCATCACCAAAGACTCACCCAAGAACTCCTATGCTGTGGATACAAGAGAGGGCACACTCGAGGGTCTTGTTTCAAGAAAATCTTGACCAATGGATGATGGGAGATCGATGATATCCAGGGATTACCTCAGTGCAGTGTCACGACAGAGGCACAGCGCAACAAAAAAAAATAGTTCCCCATACATAAGGGGTGTGGCGCAAAACAAAACGATGGGCTAGGCTTGTAAATGCCCTCGGGCAGATAGCCTAGTATGAACCTATGAACCTATGAACCTAAGTGACAGCATCCATCTTCTCACATGGAATAACTGCAGTCAAACCTCTTGGAGTTACTATTACATGATATTTGTATGAAGCTCTGAACCATTGCTAAAGAGAATTGACAACCTAAATCTAATTGTGGATAACACTGTCACATGTATCCAGAAAGGTATAGTTTACCAAACATTCACTTGTCAGTTTGTTTTCACAAGAACAGTTTCTTTTTCCATTTTGAAGTCATGCTTGGAAGCTAAAAAATGTTTAAAATATGATCTTTGGAATACTGAAAATTAAATGTTCCATATAAACTGCAAGTATAAAATAGATGTTTGTAATGAAAAATTGAATTTGAGTATTCCAATAAAATCAAAATGATGCCGGCAACAGTGACCTTGCAGATATACAGCAGGAATGATTATGTATTACCTACGAACAGGTTACTGATCTTATTTTTTAATTTAAGAACATTTTTGTTCCATTCCAGAACATAAATGCATTTTTTGTGCACAGCCTTTGCATAGTCTGTGTGAAATATTAACAGCAGTGGAAAATCGTATGATAGCTTTAACAGGGCTTTGATTATGCCAAAAAATGATGTCTGAGAAGCTTTCATTTATATTCAGTATATTATGCTAAGCTTTATACACAAGCTCTCTGCAGTTATCATTTATTCATTCATTCATTCTCTGAACACCTGCTTAACACATTTCAGAGCTGCAGGGAATCTGGACCATAATCAGGCACTCTCTGGTTGCAATCCAAAAGAATTAATTCTGAACATGGTACCAGCCCACTGCATGCATGCATGCAGTTTCTGTTCTTATTTTGCTGCACAAAGTGTTCCCCAGGGTGTTCTGGGGTGTTCTAAAAGATGTTCTAATGGAAGACATCACACTGTGAAACTGCCTCACTGCCGGGAACTTCTCCCTCTTTGAATCTTCTACCTCAGCCAGATCAGATGATAGACATTGAGGTGTCATACTGCATCATGTCCCATTTGGTGACTGAGGTATGTCTGGGTGAAATACAGATGGATATCCACTCAGCAGTGATACTGTGGTGTGACAGGGCTCATGGCTACATTTAAAACCATTGTGCCTTGGACATGTAAAGATGCAATGCCGCATCAGTCCATGACCTTTTCTATCTACTTCTACATCTACCATTTCTGACAGATGTGGTGCTGTATGCCAGTCTTTTTAGGGTGCAACCAAAATAGGGTGCACGTGATCTGAGCAACACAAGAGTACTACATCACACCTTTGTGATGGATGCACATCATGGCAGCTAGCTTGTGGATCCTATTGTGACAACAAGCTGGGCTTGAATGATATTCTTTACCATCTACTTGTTTATCTCTAGGGATCTATGTATTTTAAGGGTATGTGATGGACACAGGGCTGTAAAATGATACTGCAACTGGATGAGAGGTATTCCTACATGTGACACATGACTGATGTCCCCCTTTGTTTCATCCTTAATGGGGGAACAGTGCAGTCACAGAATGTGTGTTCTCTTCAAAGGCACCTAATTGTACAGACATCTGTGTTTCCATTATTTCTGGCAGAGTAAATATGTTATCCCTCATTACGAGCAAGTTCTGACACTCTGTGTGCCTCCAGCCATATGTGATGACCCCATGGGCTCAGTGGCTGGCATCAAGATACAGACAACATCACCAGACATATCTTGCAGTAGCCTAAGCTATATGGGACATGTCCTGCCAAGGACATAAGGCCTGACCATATTCCAAAGCTTCAGGGGACCTTCCACATGCCCAAACCATTAGTCAGCACAGGTTGAGCTGACTAAAAGTCAGGTTTGGGTACCAAACCCTTCAGAGCTTTCATGCCAGCAGGGAGACATGGAGGCTAAATCCCTGAAAAGGACAATACAGGGAAAATAAAAATGAATGCTCACACCCTGACATTAAAAAATATATACAAATAAGAGGGATGGTGGGAGGAAGTGGCTACTATAGTAGATGGCAGGGATCATTTGAGTATCTACTGTTATGATAGGTTTACTTATACAACTATACTATGTTCTTCATATTGATCTCTGCTGTGGTAGAAAAAGGTATATGGGTAGATTACCATAGATTAGATAGTATGGAAAGAGGAAGGATGAGGTTCCAAGACCCCCTGGATAATGATCCTAGCAAAGGTGGTCCTAGATCTGATGAACGAATCTCATTTATAGTGTTTTGTAAAAGTATGCATAGAGGACCAGACTGGTGCTTCTGGAATACTTCTTGAATCCAACTCTTTCCAAAACCCAGTAGAATGAGCCTTGATCCTGCCTGGAATAATTCTGTTGTGGTAGGAGTAACAAAAACAAATCACAAGAGACAACCATTTGGAAACAAACTATTTTGACACTAGCTGTCTTTTATTTTTAACCTTCACAAAAAATGAACAACTGATCAGAAGTTCTGAAAGATGTTATTCTGTCAGGATAGCACCTGAGTTGTTTGCGGACATCCAAGGTATGATGTTTACTTTCTCCCTCATTTTAGTTTCATTTTTAGGTTCTGGAAAATAGTCTGGGAGATAGAGAGCTTGGCTTAAAGTAAATGTGGATACCATTTTAGGCATAAAAGAATGATACGTACTCGAAGACAACCTGTCTTTGTGAAAAATCTGATAAAATGCTTGCAACTCAGATACTCTGCTTACAGAGATCAGAGGAATAAGTAAGACTGTTTTCCATGTCAATTTATTTATTTATTTTTATTTATTTATTTATTTAGTAAAAACAAAATGAAAACTCCAGCAAAGCTAGAACTTCCGCTGAGTGACCTCCCAAACCTCTTGTATCAGAGGCACATGGGATATACGCAAATGATCCTTACGAATATCAGGTATTTCAGCTAATTGGCGATTCTGAATGCCCATGACTAGTTTTGTCGTTTTAATGGAAAATTTCAGGCCAATAAAGACAAACTCCACTAGCTGTGGATATGCATATTTCGGCCTTGTTATGACCTCATCAGCACAGCACAAGCAGAGTGTTTGACTAAGCATTAGAAACACAGGGCTGTTATATCCAGCTGATGTCTATTATCATTAGGGTCACTGCAAAAATATCCCAGACAACAAACTAAAACAATGAGTGAAAAGGTCACTGAAAACCCAATCAGTAAAAACAAAATGAAAACTCCAGCAAAGCTAGAACTTCCACTGAGTGACCTCTCAAACCTCTTGTATCAGAGGCACATAGGATATATTTAACATTTATTTACCGGGAAAGAAGAGCTCCAAATGATATACATGAACAAGAAAAAAAAAGTATTCAAGCACACATTAATAATAACTGAATACTAAATAAGTACAAAGAGGTAGATGCAATAAAAAAGTTTCAGCTTTTCTCAGTTAGGGGTCACTACAGCTCATTACTGATCCGCTTATGATTGGAAGTGGATTTTTACAGTGTCGAGTTGGCAACTCTGCACCCACCTTCAGAGAAGACACACACACACACTCACACACCTACCTGCATGTTGTTAATGCTCAGTCATTTGCAGGGAGGACATGCAGACTCCACACAGAAAGCACTCCAGCTGAGAATTGAACAGGAGAGCCTCTTGCTGTGAGGCAACAATGTTAACCGCTGCACCACGTGGCCGACAAATACAAAATAAGTACAAAGAGGTAGATAAAATAATAAAACATACTTGATTAAAGTAAAGTGGTAGACTGCAAACTCTTTTTTATATACATCAGGAAGGAGTACGGTAAAGAATGAGGATCAGGACATTAGATGCAAATAGATACTTAGAAGGATGGGAAAGTTAAGGGTGTAGAAATATGGAAAGTCTGTTAGTCCAATATGCTGGTTAGTAGATGAAATTCTTGTTTTAGGAATAGAAAGGAAAGCTCCTAGAGAATGAATGGAGTTCACCTGTTAGGGAAAGAGCAGGATGGGTCTGTCGACATAGAAAATGTTTTTAGGGTGTGTTTGAAGTTGTTAAAGCTCTCATTAGTAGTAATATCTGTTGGCAGAGAGTTCCAGAGCTTGGCAGTGGCATGAGACTATAGGTACTGTCTGGCTCTTTTGTTTGGAATGTAGAGTATTAGGAGATGTTTGTTTTCAGAGAGGAGGGCTCTTGTAGGTTTGTAGGGTTTTAGGACAGATTTGAGGGCTGGGCAGTTATCAGGTGTATATATCATTTTATGTGCAGAAAACAGCTGTACTAGGCTTAGATGTTGTGTGAGTTTGAGCCAATTTAGTCAGCTAGGCAGTGGTGGGAACAGTAGGGGTAACCTGTGGAGAATTTGGCAGTTTTATGGTAGCAGGATTGGGAGCTTGTTTTTAAGACAAGATTGTAAATTAGTGTATAAGGGAACTCCATATAAGAGTGAGGGAAGCAAATAGGTGTTGGCGAGGGTTTTTCTCGTGTAGCTATCCAAGAAAGTTTTTTGTCTGTAGAGTATTCCTAGTTTGATTGTGTGTTTTTAATGCTATTACAGTTGTGATGTTGGAAAGTTAGTTATCTATAGTTATACCTAGAAGCTTAGCTGTGGGAACTGTTTCAATTTCTATGTTATCCTGCGAAAATATTTTAAAGTCAGATGAGATTGATTTTGTTGAGAAAAGAAGTTTTGTTTTTTTAGGATTTAAAAGTAGTTGGGCTTCTCTCAGCCATGTCTCTACTGAGGTGAAGGTGGCCTAGGTAAGTTGCTGGAGTTGTATGTTACTGGACGAGGAAATCATGGTAGTGTCATCTGTGTATTGGATAATGGAGCTAAGGCATGTTGAAGTATGAAGATTGTGTGTGAAAACATTGAAGAGTAAAGGTCCAAGTATCGACCTTTGTGGTACCCCAGCTATGTTGGTTTGATATTGGGATACTTTATTTAGCCATTTGATTCATGCTTAGTGGTTGGATAGGTAGCTTGCAAACCATTGGAGGGGTGGTGGGGTGCAGCCTATAATGGATAGCTGATGAAGAAAATTGTTGTGGGACACTGTGTCAAATGCTTTTGATAGGTCTAGTAGTAAGACAGAAGTGATATTACCAGAGTCAATGACTCTCAAAAAACTCAAGTCAGTCTGATATTTTTTTTGTAACACAAAATTAAGATCCCAAAGAGAAGCTACCTGTTTGCTAATAGTTTTTTTTTTATGCAACACCCCTTTCAAAAATATTTTCATATGAAACTGCACTGAAAGGGGGTGGGGGAACCCATGAGCAAACATGCTTAAACGTCTGGTAAATAAACCATGATTGAGAGAGTAAGACAGACTACAGGATAGCAACTCACACAAATAATATAAAACCAGAGAAACACTATCCCTGAAAAGGTGATGTTTCTTTTGTTGGCACTAAGTAGAAAACCTTTTCAATTTGCTAATATATGATTGTCTAGTAGCAGATTTTTTGCCTTCAGCAATACTTGATTCACATCCTCAGGAAAACAGGTGCCTAATAAACATTAAAATCTTGTCAATCAGGCAGTCAATTGCAGTTATTAGATGTCAGGATGTATCATACACCCTGGTCATGTGTGAGTAAATCTAGTCTGTGAGGAAGCTTGTGGTAATTGCCCATGGCCATTTCCAGAAGAAGGGAGAACCATTATTACCTGTGCTAGGGAGTCACCACAGCTATCTTTATGGAGTCCTTCTGCATTTTCAGAAGTGCCTTGAATATCAGGGGAAAGGGTAGAAGAAAAACATTCAGTAACATTCCTGTCCAAGGAAATAAAAGGCATCTGTCTTCCAGGCCTTCTTGCATGGAATCCTGGAGAAGAATATTATCAATTGATTGCTTAGAATGGGACAAAAATTTCTATTTGAGGTGTTCCACACTGCGGGATCAAGTCTAGGAAAACCCTCTGATTCAGTTTCCATTCATGAGGGTCTATCTTCATCCAGCTCAGCTTGTCTGTCACACTGTTTTGCTCAGATGAAATGTAAGAGCCTGTATAGTAAGACTGCACTGAAAAGCTATATTCCAGGCTATAAAGGCTAGTTTGCACAGAGGGTAAGTGCTGGTCTCTGCAATGCACCACATCACTGTAGTGTTGTTTGAAAACAACTTGTAGAGATCCTGGGGACCAGAAATGATTTAGAAAGTTGAGAGCATTTATGAGAGCTAACATCTGTTTTCTGATGATGTGTTTTAGTCTGCCATTTTTATTCCAAAGACAATGCACTTTTATTCCCACTGATACTGCTCACCAAGTAAAGTCCAAAGCATCCATAGTGACTGACTGTGCTCAAGCAGAAGGGGAGAATGGGACACTTGGATTCTGACAGATTTGCAATCATCACTACATAATCTTCCATTTCATGAATCCTAAAACTGGGAGTTGAAAATGTAGATGCTTTTACAATACAGATTTCAAGTACCAGTGTTTCTTTCTCATGTGCAGCCTTCCAAGAGATATCATGAGTATCACAGATGCAATGAGACCCAAAATCCTTAGGAGTTCCCATGCTGAGACAGAAGTAAAACATCAGGAATAGATGTAAATACAGATCTATTTTTTCCCGTGGAAGAAAAGCTCTTTGAACTGAGGTATCCAGCAAAAACAAAAGAAACAATCTTGAGAGAATGAGTCAGAAAATAATTCTGCATGTTCTCTTGGAATATCAGCCTTTGTAGGAGATCCCTTACTCAAAGGAGAGATTCCTGACAAAGCTTCTCTGCAAAGATAAGCAAGTCATCTAAAAAGGAAAATGTAAATACCTTGCAGCCTTCAATAGGATATCACTGGATCTAGAAATTTTGTGAACACTCTAGGAGCAGTCGATAGCCCATTGGGTAAGGCAGATAACTGTTAATGTGATCTAGTCACACAAAACCTTAAAAAACTCCTGAAACTTGGATCTATAGGAATGTGATGATATGCATCTTTTGAATCTAAGGACACTAGGAAAATCAAATGGGGAATAAGGGGTAATAAGTTGTAGATTGACAGGATTTTGAACTTGGACACTATCACAAACTTTTTCAGAAAGGAAAGGTCCAGAACTGGTCTCCAAGAAACTTCTTACTTTGGTACAAAAAACATCCATGAATAAAATCCATCTCCTCACCGAGGATCAGGGACAGCTTCCATCACCCCCTGAAGCAGCAAATACTGGATGACTAGAGTAAAAATAAAAGATTAGTCTGGCTGAAGAGGAATCCCCTTTAAAGGATCCTTAATGAGTTACTGCCATGGGGGAGGCGGGCCATCATATAGTCAGTCAGACTTCATAGATTGTCCTCTGTTCTGGGGGGGGTCCTGCTTTCTTTTGAACCTCCCTGCCACTGCTTTTTAAACATCTGCTAAACAACAGATTGCTGATACTGTTTATTTTGCTTTTATAGAATCCCTTGGAAAACTTGGAGAAGGAAGCTCAACTAACAAACTCTATACAAATGAATTTGTCAATATAAACCTAAAGTAAAGAATGAAAAAGAAACGAAAACAGTGAATTGTAAAAAATATTAAATCAGAATGCAGGAAAAATAAGTGCAAGAATACATGAAAAGTCAGAGACAAAATATACCATTATTGCAAAATAAAGACTAACAGCAAAATAAAGACTAAATTCAATATCACATGAGTAAAACTATTAGTAACTATAAACATAACTTCATGTATTTAAGAAAAATTACAACATACCTCCCCAGGATTCATAAAGCTTGCACCAGGCGCAGGCATAGCATAGGTGGTATAATGCCAAATATGGCCGCCGAGCGATTCAGGTATGATCCAATTCCACGTGCACTACCGGCGTACGCCAGATCTGCGCAGCCCTCAGCTTAGGTATGCTAATCACCCCATGCACAGTGCCGCACCATGCAAATGAAGGTACATAGCAATTCATGAAGTGGTGCAGGCATAGCGTAAGCCCACAGAAATGTAAACCAAAAAACACGGTTTACATTTTTCCAAACAGAACATCGGAGCTATGAAAGTGGACGAGACTCATGTATTACAAAGTTAACATATGCCAATGGCTAAATATACAGCCAATGGCATAAGAAAAGATGCACAACACCTAAAAAACAACATTTAATGTCATGTCCACAGTAACGCAAAGTACAACCGCAGGGCATGTGTGCGCAAACGGGAACACAAAGAAAATATATGCAAATGTCATAAAATCGCAGTGTAATACAAATCATGATTTCACTATAATACTCAATGGTATGCATGGTACACCACAACCAAGCTGCAAAGGTTGCTAAGGGTCTGTGACAGTGTTTGGCGCAGTAACTAGGAATTAGTAGTCAATGCCATGCAAATGACGCAGGTAATAGTGAATCGCAAACATCCCGCCAGACTAAGGATGTACCATACGGCGCAGCGCTACAACACCGAGGAGTGGTTTAGAGGTATATATGACATCAGCAGTGGGGTGTGCCACTGTAGCTGTAAGCACATTGGAGCAATGCAAATCCAGCCTGGCCGTTGCTAAGCAAAGCCGCAGGACAGGGGTGGGGAGGTAGGTATAGCAACGTTTAGCTGAGAGCACATATGGTGCCTGAAAGCGCATGTGTACGGGGATGAAAATGTGCCCAAAACCCGGTAAGCGGACACAAGCGCCGCGCACCATAGCTCAAACAGGAAGGTCAGGGGAAGAAAATAAGGAAATGCCACAGTAGGGTAATTGGAGTACAACTGAGCAATTAACCCCTATTAACTCACAGCGGGCAGTCAACGGCAGTTGACAAGTCTGCTCGCAGAAACCTGCAAAACAGGATGGGGAGGTGTCGGATTGCAAAGAAAAGAGAACTGTCATAGCAGAGCAAAGCAAACCTGCAGTAGACTGGCATAGAACACATTACGCAAGATAATCGAGGTTTAGGAAAGTACAAATAAAAGCAGGCTGCTGGATGCATGCCAGAAAATGGGAGGTGAAATGTGAAGAAATGTAAAAGGAAGGGCAAGAGGTAATCCACGGCAGCCAAATGTAATTCAACACCAAAGGCACCACAATAGTAGTTCCTGTCATAAAACACATAAGATACCCTGTAGCTACAATCGTACATACACACCCTATGACATCATCAGTGTTCACAGCACAATAGTATAAAGTGTGAAAGCACCTCACACACACCTGTGTATTCCCAAACACTGCACCATAGGTGTAAACATACGGGGAACTTTTACAATGTACATGTTGGGAACTGCCATAGCTGTGATTCATCACCATGTGTTAGTGACTGAAGGTGTTGTGGAGGATGATGCTGACAACCACCGCAGGCCCCGGAGGAGGAGAAGAGTGTTCAGACCAAGGGTAACCTACCAGGGGCTACATGATCTGGAGATAGTAGAGCATTACAGGGTGGACAGGGACATCTTACAGCAAATAGTTGAGCTGTGCCGGCCACGCCTGAGATAAAGAAACAACACAGGGAACCCATCCCAGTGGATACGAAGGTATGTGTAAGCTTGCTAACACTAGCCACAGGTACCCTTCAAAGGCCAACTGGAGATATAATGGGGCTCTCACAGGCATCAGCATCCAGGGTACTACACCAGTTCCTGGATGCCATGTTACCACATGCCAATGAGCATGTATACTTCCCCCGAACTCAGGAGGAGTTGGCCAGCAATATACGTCTCTTCCACCATGTGGCACACTACCCGGAGGTACTGGGTGCGATAGACTGCACGCACATACATATCAAGTCACCACCTGGTGAGCATGGTAAGCACTACATAAACTGCAAGGGATACCACTCCATCAACTGCCAGGTCATGTGCAATGCCCAGGGCATTATCATGGATGTGTGTGCTGGCAGCCCTGGAAGCTACCATGACTCCCACATCTGGCATGCCTCACAGCTGTATCAGGTATGTGTCAGGAGGTAAATCCCACATGGCCACCTTGTGGGGGATGCTGGCTATGCACTGGAGCCGTGGATGATGACTCCCATCAGAAATGCACACACACCCATGCAAGAATGCCATAATGAGGCACACGCACAAACCAGAATCATCTTAGAGCATGTGTTTGGGATGCTGAAATCACGGTTCCATTGCTTGGACATATCTGGTGGAGCCTTGCAGTACTCTCCAGACACGTGTGCCCACATCTTCATAGTATGTGCCATGCTACATAATATGATCCTGCGGAAACAGCTGCAGTAGGGACATAATGGTGAAGGCCCTCACAGCCCACTGCAATTGCCAAGGCCATCACAGGCACAGAGGGATTCAGACCATGAACACCCTGTGCAGTCCCCAGTAGGCAGATGGAGGCATGCCCAATATGCCTATGCCTTGGCAAAGAGGGAACGTATAACACATACTCTGACAATGTAGGCCCCTACGGACTGACACACCTCTCCACCTGCACACACAGTAAAATGGATGGCACACACACACGACCACCTGTAAATTGTAATGTATAGGTGGCCTACTGAGTGAATCCTACATAGGCAGCCCTCAACTATTGCACACAACAGCTATTGGAACAAGAAATGTCAACACCTGAACAGTACATGCACCTATCAGCATATGTTGGTACTGTATGTATAGGTTCCTAGGTACATCGGTAGGTACACGCCCAATTGTCAGAGGCCATTCATCAATCGAGGCAAACAGTGTCTGCTGTCGCCACCATGTTGAGTAACCAACTGACCCTCAGTGGAGCAGAGCCAATTGCGGGATCCATGTGTGTAATCACTGTTCCCCACACACTCTGCATGGATTCCCTGGTGTGTAAATGAGGGGCTCCATAAAATGCAATCATGGATGTAGTGCAAAGCATGGGGTGTACCCATGACAGGTATCTGTCACCCCAGCATGCTCCACCTATGGTTGTGTGAAGGTGTAGCACATTATAGTGTGTGGCTCACTGTGACATACATTCCCAATGCTGGGGCACTTCCATTAAACATCACTTGGACATACCATTAATAAGTCTCATCCATATGTAAACTAACTGAGTTACCCATTTGATTGCAGTATGGAGTAACAGCCATAGTGCAGTCCACATACAAAATGCCATAACACGTGTACATATCCCAGATGCCCAAGTGGTAAATGCACTGACTGTCGTGCATGTTCCCGGTACCACATCCTGCAAGGGACGTTATGTAATCCTGAAGGCACGAATAATGGATGGTGGATGCAGGCCATCAGATCAGGTTTAGCACATGTTAGTGGGAATATGCATTGCCCAGTGCTGTTAAGCGTCATTTAAACATGACCATACGGATATGCGAGAAACAGGGCTAAGCTTCTCTGAATATTGCGCAGATCACAGTCAATGATGTCCAGAATAGGTGAAACAAGCATTATTCACCCCTGTACTAATAGTGCCTGCTCCGAAGGGTAAAACGACCACTGCCAGGAGTAGAACACACAATCATGTTCACAAGCACCTAACACTAAGCTACCCAAGATGTACCAACGGCAGGTGTGTAATGTGACAGGTTCAAACACAAACGTGCGGAGTCCAGGAAACAGTATACACTGACATACACACAATGAAAGGTGTATTCTCCCCCTCACTTTCTCTCATATGTATATATATATATATATATATATATATATATATATAATAGAGATAGAAAGGGAGATAGATATATGTTGATATATACGGATTCACCTATATCTGCAAATATATAGATAGGTCAATGACATGTACACAACCATGGAGGTAGAAATAAATAGGATACTGCCAACTATAGAATGTGTCACATACCGACACGCGTAATCATGAGGCTTAAAGACCAAAAAAACACAGTACCGGAACACTGGAACCGCATGTAATATTATCGCGATATTAAGAGACATGTAGTTATTGCTGCCGGTGTTGTGGTCCACATAGGTACTGTGTTCAACTGTGTTTGTGATTGCTGTAGTCTGTGTATGTGTGTGTTGAGGGTGCCATGTGCTTTTCCATGGGACTGTAATGTGTGTGTGTGTTTGCATCGTGTGTCTGTTACTGCTAACTCGGAGGTAGAGCAGTATGGTAGGTGTGGTCATAGTTGGCCGTAGGCATATGGTACCACCTGTCCCACTTTAAGAGGGACAGCCCCTCCCTGGGCAGTTGTGTCCTGACAAAAAATATTAAAAAGGGCAAATGGCTGAGATTGTAGAACATAATTATGTCCCATATATTATGTAACAGTTGCATTAAATAAACAAAGTGTGAAGCGCAGTGCAACAACAGACTAATAAACGAAAAATGCACTGTAAGAGGACGAACTGCACCGGACAACTAGTATTCCAAAACCAGCTTTATTGTACGTTAAACGTTAAACAAACAACACGTTTTTGTTGCATTAAATAGTTATGCCTGTATCTACAAAACGTAAATGTTACATGAAACATGATAAATAGCAAAAGTACTACAAGAATAAGTATGTATTCAGGATAAAAGTATGTTCTATCCTTTGTACTGACTGTGGGTGTGTGTTGGCCTGTAAACACCAATGTGTGTCCTGCAAATGTCCCACTATGGCCATTTGAAAAGGTGGCAACCCATGCTAAAGAGGCTCAGTCACCAACACAACCTCAATGAGTGCAAATACCTGTGACAGAAATACACGAGACAGCTGTCATTTACTAACATTCCTTTACATATCGCTGTATTTCCGGAGGTATGGAAGTATCAACCTCACTTGCATACTATATAGAAACCAATTAACAATGGCTCAATGTATAAGCCTGTAACAACCATAGTTCAGTCTGGTAAGTGACAGGTCTTCAATTAGGGAAGGAGCCCACACACACATATATGGAATATGTAGGAATGCAGTCCCCACAAACCTGTATATGCTATGTACACCCACCTACATCTCCCCCACACCCGAAACAATTGCAATACAGACTGTAATAACATCACAAACATCCACTCACTCAATTACATCTGCAGAACCATTAACATACCTTGTGAGAGACACATTTGTAAAGGCGCCATGTGAAATCATAGCTGTGGTATAATGGAACAGATGGCGATGTTACAAGATTTGTTTGCAATAGTCCCTTATCAGATGGTTGAGATGACAGGTACACTCACATGTAGAACCACATACTCTAGTCGTCACACACAATCCACGGGGTACATGAATTCAAAATATCCATGTCTCTACAAATAGCAGTTGCAATTCCTCACAACAAAACACATACAGGCCGTTTCCCCGAAGGTAGGGCAAAAGGGCAATGCCCAAGTGGAGAATTAAATTATACCTCACTGTTGCCGCGTAATTGGTGAATGGAGTAGCTGCACAGCTAATGTGCATGTAATAATTTACTCAGGAACACCAATTGGCAGCAGGAAACCACATGTTACAGGTATCAACGTATATAAGGATGACTTGCCATACATTCAAACCGTATGCTCATACCATAGAACCATTTAAACAGTAAAGGTGTAAGAGAGATATTTACAAAGATTCGGAACGCTAACAAGGTATGTAGAACACTCAGTATGTTAGTGTATGTAGAGCCTGTTTTGTATTAATTAAAAGTGTACACAATGCATAAAGTGGGAAAAGGTATTCTGTAGTGATGTCTTGTTGAGCATAGCAATGCTTGTAGAAATTGTGTGTCTTGCTGTGGGCCACAAGGTAAACATCACATACACCATAAGGGATGTTACATGAGGGCTTTAGACAGAACAATTCCACACCACCCGCCATCAGTGGTAGGGTATGTCCAACAAGTACATGCCATAGCAGGGGATAGTATATGTTGATATACCATCACAGTAGGCATGTGTATGGGCATATAATGACAATAACATGCCTAAGGTGGTCCTGCTGTGCAAGTATGCTTTGCATTATGGGATAATGTGTAAAATATGTATAATGTACAGTGTTGTAGGTAGATATGTCAGATATTCTACACAGCACAGCTGTTATATCATGCTAACAAAAGGTATAACTAATTGGCATGTACAATACACAATAACAGGATACATATGGCTTGTAGTCACGGGACACTGTAACAGCATGATAGCTAATCAAAATGGAAGAGCAACTCAATTAACCATGCACAAAGGACATGTAATAACTTTACAGGTACATAGTGAGGTACTATGCTGTCTGGCAACTCTATGTGTAAGCCCAACTACAGTGTTTACATGGCGGCACCTCTCTAGGGTAGTGTCCTGTCTGTGAACAGCAGAGCCATGTGTTACCTGCACCTCCATACAGTATGGCCACTGCAGTGATCCCTGGTGTATCAGTGTGACTGCCTACAGAGTCACCTATGACTGGTGTGTTGGGTATGTTATAACACCCTATTGGCTGTAGTTGATGGGCACACATGAGTCTGTGGGCTATAAGTAATTGTTATTGTGTTTGGTAATGGGGGCTGCCTCTGGTGCCTACACAGAGTATGGAGAGATTCTGCAAATGTCGTACTCATACTATGTGTGGCTTGTGGTGGTGGAGATCTAGTGAGACTATGTGATGAGTGGGGTGTGTTGCAAATGTTAAACGTCCCCATATGAATGTCAGGTCCAGTCTGGGTTGGTGAGAGCATTACCCCCAGCATGGCCACATATGTGCATCTCCCACAGGCTGTAGTATCGTATGTTGGGAGGTGAGCATTGACTGTGTGCATGAGACAATTGCTCTATTGCCACATGTTTGCCATATTCATCATATAGACAGGCAATAGCACTGGTACGTGACACTTGGACATGCCTGTATATTCAACCATGTCTCACAAGATATGTGAGTTACGTGTGTACAATAGCTATTGTACTGTAAGCAAGCTGGAAATATAAGGACAGACAGTGTACTTGTAAGACATGAGTTGGAATGGGTGCTATAGTAATCAGTAGCTCATGAAGTGCTCACATGTTCTGAACAAGTGCTGAGCATGAATATGCAATACAGATAGGGTGTTGGATAATATCAACCCACTGCAACCCACAAGTGGAGACGACAGTCATAATTGGAGGCACTGCACTATTACCCTGCTGAGTATGGTCTGCAAGTCTATGAACCTTTATCAACGTAGATGTTAGCAGTACAGAAGTAGATGACAGTACGGATGATTTCACACTGCATAGCATACCTGTGACAGGTCATAGGGCATCATCACCCATACCGTGTTCCAGCTACACTGAGTATACTAGATGTACCTTCGTTTGTCACAGGAGTGTTCTACCAGTGGCCTGTTGACAGAAGCAACACTACAAAAGGTGTCTGAGTGACATGTGCATATCACACCAGTGGCAGCTACCGTAAAACAGGGTTAATGTTGTGTACTACCCCTCAGTGTAGCCCATACCACACAGACAAATGGGAGGCATCTGTGTATGTAAGGATGTGAATGTCCATGATCTAGGAGCAATAGCTGTCTCAGTGCTGTGGACAACATACAGAATGGGCTTTGTGGGTGAGGTGTGTGACATATGTGGATAATCTGACAGCTGATAATAGCATTGTCACCCTGTACCCATTAACTACCACCTAGACAGTGGTCAACATTATGGACACTGTGTACGGGATGGTGCTGTGCAGTTCACCTCCCTGAGTTGGTGACATCTCCAGGCCTATTAGGTAGTCATACGAGGCACCCATGAGCATGGAGATCATTATGCAGGCATACTCAGCACTCAGGTGACCAATATCGGATCACATATCACCTTTAAGGGGTATTGGCCATGAGTGGATGGGTGATACCAACCTTCACAATCCTCACCTTCACTATGCAGCATGCTGGCTACCTTGCATAAAGACATGTGCTACTCTGTGATGTTGGACATGCTACACATACATATCCTGATCTGAAAGACATAAATCATGGACAGCCACTGTTCTACTACAAGGATCGCCACATGATGGACAGATCCTTGTGCCATACATGTTACATACTCCTGCCATACCATGCAACCCTGTCCATCAAAGCTGCACGTCATCTCTGTCATACATGGTGCGATGACCGCATGGTAGATGTATTATTAACTGTTTGAATCAGTAATGTGGCACTGATGCACCTCACAGTGGCAAAATGGCTGTCGGATACAGCTAGAAAACCTTGCCCGTACATGCCATAGTTGATAGCCCTCCCTGCGAATGACGTCCGGCTAGCCATTGTCCCATGTCTATCACATGTGCAACACAGGCGATACGTGGCAGAATGTTGAACTGCTGTACAGTGCCGTGTAGATGTATATGGCAAAACACATGCATGTAAAGGTTTCCATGTGTATGTGTGCATTGTCACTGCTCATGTCCATTAAGGCAGTGTATGTGTTGCTATGTGACATATACACAGCATCAAGGTCAACAGCATTACTGTGGACACATCCAGGCATGTGCTGATAGGTAAGAACACCAGTACAGGCAAACAGACATGCCCACATCAAGACAGCATTCACATGGAGTATGAGCAATGTAATGAGGTGACACACATATATGGTGATGATATCCAATGCATAACGGGTGTTACATGTGTGTGACACAAACATGGCAGTCGTATCAGTGTCATGACGATTTGCAAAGATAACTGTTCAGATGTACTAGATTTAATACAAATGTATGTGCAGCTGTATCTCTGTACATCTCTGTGATACTGTGACCTGTCTCCATCATTATGTCTTCCAGATAATGCCTCGTTCACGCCTGCCAGCATATAGCCACCAGGAGGATGATGCCCTCATCCTGTACCTCCATGAGAACTATGAGGTGTTGTTCAGCCATGTGCCACAGCTTGCCCAGCAGCATGATGACCTGTGGCAGGACCTTTGCAGGAGGGTTAATGATGTGGGTGGCCATAACCGCACCTACCAGCAGGTGCGCAGACACTGCATGGACCTGATATGACATGCAAAACAGCGTGCCAATGCAATTGCCAGGGAACAAGGTTGAACAGGTGGTGGCCCACCACCCCAGCCCCCACTCACACACACCGAGGAGCTACTGGCCAGCCTGGGAACACCCTCAGAACAGCATCCACAAACACTAGCTGCCATCGTGGAGGTGGGTGTCTCCCAACCAATGAGCCTGGAGTTGCCTGGTAAGTCACTACTGCACATATGTCTATTATATCCCATTTAGTTGCATGTGTCACTGTACAATATGTAATGTAACATCATATGCAAGGTATGTTTACACACATGCCACATACTACAGTATGCTACCCTGTGTATGCACACATGTGCATACTATATGCTATTGTACAGGCAAATGTGTTAACATGCACAGTGCACCCTGTGGCTGTCATAAAGTCATGGATAATGTTCAAACTGCTGTGTCACCCCTATACAGGTACCTCTGGTGTGCCACACAGACATCAGTCCATTGCAGGTGAGACAGTTATCAGTATCAGGCATGTTAATGCATATATCTATACACCATGTGGCCAGTTAACACATGTACACATAATGTATGGTCCAGTCACGATATACAGGTCGCATCTGTCATCATTCACGCTGGCTACCCATGTGCAATATATACAAACTAAATGAAACACCGACATGAAACCACAGTACCTGTCATTGCTAGATGTGTGGACAGCTGTGCATACAACGGTGGAGGTGTTCAATGTAGGCATATGTACTATACATTGGAGCAATACATGTGTGGTACGCAAACAGTACCACACAGTGAGCTGGGATATAGGCAGCCCACAGGAGTCACCATTGTGTAATATGCCCCTGCAATGGGTGCACACATTGTGATGTGCCATCCGACATGTCCCAGACATGTAGTGTTCCGGCTGCAATATTGTCTCACTATCCCATAGTACATACCCCATATACCAAACATATAACCCGTTGTCTGCATAGCCCTGTGGACAGTGACATATCTGACATATATGGGTGTATGTCATATGGGACAACACAGACATGTCAGATAGACAGCCATCACAAACATTTGGCCAACACATGTTCACACATGGCCATGGAGGATGGCCAGAGACATGTAGCCACACAGTAGTTGTGATTTGTATACACCCTGCTGCACATTGTCCACACATAGTCCAACTATAGCCTTAGTTGACTGATTATATAGTTGATGTGGAACACTGGACATCCTAAACACCTGTGCACAGCTAGTGGAGGTGTCACTTAATTCGACCATATAAGATGTGTTGAACATCACAACTGTGTCATAGCATGACAGTAGTCACCTGTACAGCTTCCACAGACATTAACACCACATCAGGCCACAGATACCGTACATTTCTCTTGCTGCTGTAGGACATCACTGTCAGCCATGCACCTCGTGTGTGGTACATTAATGTCATGTGGGACATGGTGTATTGACAAGTCTGCCATGTGTGGACATGGTTTCCAGGCAGCTAAGACTTTGTAGTAGTTGTGCAGGGGTGTCATCCGTACGTCTTCTAGTGACCAGTCACATGACACAGCATGGTTTGGTGTGTATACACCTCAGCGACATGGGTCACAATCCACAGTTATGTAATGTGTATGCACACAGTTATGGCTATGCACTGTGTGCGTATTACACACTGTATAGCACTATAGACACCTCATGATGCCATGCAATGGCACAGTGTCTGTACTTCACACTATATAGCAATGTAGATGTCTCACACTACCCTTCAATGCTCATGCACATTTGCTAAAAGTGCATTCTATCTGTAGGGCATACAGACAACACTGCAATGTGATACCCATTACAACGCTGTACATGTGTCAGGACACCATTGTGTCAGACATGTATGCATGTCAATACACACATCAGCAGATTACATGTCAAGGTCACTTCAGCCAAGTGTACTGTTAACCTGTGTTGGTCCACATGGTGTATCACAGGGATGCATGTTTACTACCATGATTGTGTGAACTGCATGGCTACTGATATGATACCTGCTTGCTGTTGTGTGCAACCCAGGGAGGTATGCTAACTACCACTATTAATGTCTGAGCTGCATGCTGTCTGCTGTATCACATGCATGCTGCATGCCATCTGCTACTGATATGACACCTGCTTGCTGTTGTGTGCAACCCAGGGAGGTATGCTAACTACCACTATTAATGTCTGAGCTGCATGTCGTCTACAGTATCACATGCATGCTGCATGCCGTCTGTCAAATCACATGCATGGTGTGTCTGTGTGTCTGTGTGTCTATTGTAATGTAGAGTCTTTCTTTGCATTCACAGGTGATGTAGGTGCATTACCCTCCTGCGGTCCATCTGATGTTAGTGTCCCCACAGATACTAGCAGTGATGAACATATGCATGAGATACAGGCAGGGTTGTCAGGGGCTGAATCTGTGCCAATGGTTGCCATCCCAGCTATGTCCCCCTCTTCCCCACACACAGTTCTCATGCCAACACATACCCCATCACCAGTGGCCATAGAGGAAGGACAGTCAGCGTGTGTTAGCTCAGAACAGGAATGTGTGGTAGCTACTGAAGGTGTGTCTCCACACCATGGTGTCAGTGTAATGACTGCAGATGTGCCACACAGGCATGTGGCCAGTGCTGCTCGTAGGAGGACCTCTGGCAGACTTGCACCTGCAGGACAGAGTGCAGCAGCTCGTGTCACCAGACGCATGTTCCAGACTGTAATGGTGGCACAGGCACGTGCTGAATGGCAGAACAGTGAAGGGCAGAGGCTTCAGAGAGCTGCTATCCGTACTCTAAATGACAACATCCAGGCATTGGCAAATGCTCAACAGCAGATTGCTGATGTTCTGGACAGGCGATTGGATGACATGGTTGGAATCCTTGACCGTGGCATGGCAATCCGCGAGCGTGAGCTGTCTGTGCTGGAACATCTGGTAGGAGTGAGGCATAGGCCACGTGGACATAGGCCAGCTACACCACCTAGTGCAGGTCGTGAACGAGCCACCTCATATGCCCACTCCCATAGTGCCGGTAGCAGTAGCAGTGCAGCTGGTGCTGAGCTGTCCACACCAGGACACAGCAGGCCACGGGGACGTGGCCCTGTACGTTCCCAGCAGGGACATGGTTCAGTGGACAAGTGTCATCAGACAGTAGCCAATCTGTACCTCCGCCTGGTAGTGCCCGTGCAACCCCTGGCAGGCCCAGGTCACGTGGCCATGACTGGACACAGTGAGCTGTACATCCTGGTCTGTACAATCTGGAGCTGTCAATAATACCTCTGTGTAGGACTGACAAAAGGCAGAAGTGTGTGCACACATACACGCACGCAGCAGAAACATCTGTAGGGCACCGCAACACCCACATACATATCGACCACACATGTCCAAAGAGATCACCGGACCTTACCCACACACATGATGTCATCCACTGGTGCAGCCTATGCCCCTGGCAAACATTATCACCCTGTGCATATGATGATGCCTGTGCCGCATCCCTGTCATCCACACCATTGATGCAGGGACATGCTCATATGGTCTGATGCACAGGGTGAACAGAATAGTGAGATAAGTGTATATGACATTAGTTGTGTACTGTTGACACGCACCAGACATACCATGTAGTAAGGTTTATAATGCATTGTTATATGTTCACAGTATGTGTCTTGGTAACAATGGTAACAGCATGTAGGTAATTATGCCCTGCTTCCCTCCTTAAGGTCCAATTGCATGTGCCATTATGTTACAGTGTTTGCAGTTGGAGTGCATTGTTGTATGTTCACAATATGTGTCTTGGTAACAACAGTAACAGCATGTTGGTAATGATGCCCTGCTTCCCCCCTTAAGGTCTGCTTGCATGTGCCAATAAGTAGCAGTGTTTGCAGTTTCACATGTGTAAATGTGGAGTACTCACAGGCATGTATGGCAATACCAGCATGCTATACGTAGCCTCAACCTCACTGTTAGGCTACCATTCCACAGATGTCCAAACATCTACTGATCCAGAAGCATGTGGGCTGTTTAATAGGCTACAGTGGCTAGAGACATGACATCCATACCAGGTCACATCACAGGTATGTTGACATGGTGCGGGGGGGTTACACAGCGGTCTGGCCGATGATAACATTAGAGGCCACTTGATAGCATGAGGCCTCACTGTGTAGCAGTAATACCCTGTCACATTACAGGATGAGAACACACACAGACATACACTGAAACACACAGTAACATGCCCACACTCACGGGATCAACAACACTATAACTCATACTTGATAGTGTTGAGGTCAGGACCCCTACCTATGTGGTAATCACCCTCACAGTACTGTGCACCCACACGACGCGACACAGAGAATGAACATGTACAGGTAGCCAGTAAGGCTGAGATCGATGGCATCAACAGGGTAGTAAACTGCATCACCATGAGGGGTTAGGGATCCTGTCTGTTCTGTATGGTAGCATACACCCTCACTCCATGCACCAGACAGCCATACATACATACACACACACACACACACACACACACACACACACACACACACACACACACACACACACACACTGTGGAGTCCACAAATGACATTCACATACAGATAGCTGACATGTGTGTGATACACACACCACCCCTGCCTATGTCATTCTTCCCACATTGCAGTATGTACAGATCTCTACTCCGCAAATGTCATTCACATACAGATAGCTGACGTGTGTGATACACACACCACCCCTGCCTACGTCATGCTTTTCACACTGCAGTATGTACAGATCTCTACAACAGTGTACAGGGGTGTGTAACAACTGGGATGTATTCCCCACCATATGTGGCATATATGGTCACACAAGCAATCACACATGGCAGTTCTCTGAATGATACACCTGCTATATGATGATACGTCTGACAGACATGCAGCAGTATCGGCTGCATTATGTGTGCCAATGCTACCTTCGGCAATTGTGCTGCTATATGCACACGGGAGGATGTAAGTGTTACAGGTGTCAAGTGACTTGCAGTCAGTAGCACCCTGGCCGCTGTGTAGGTTGTATGTCTTCACCATCAAGTAACAGTAACATAGCGTACTGTTTGCACATGTAATGGTAGGATGGCATGTGACACACCTGTGAGCCGTCTTCGGCAAACATCCATCTGCAAAGGTGGATCATCACTTTATGTACACACATCCATCCATACCTGATGTACATCCTACCGTATTGTCAGTATGTCACCATATACAGGTGTCAATGATGGTGCTGCATTGCAACTGCATGTTGTAGTTAGGCACAGATGAATTACATACATCAGCTACTGCACATGCATGGTAGCTGCATGCACACCACTACATGTACATGTGTGTTGGTCCTACATGCCTGTCATGTAGCCATGTTTGTATGCATTGCAATTGGTGGACATGTGTGATGACATACATAACACATGGACTGTTGTATGATATGATGGTTGTCATGGGTAACTAGTACAGAGGGAATGTTACCTCGGTCAACATTGCTACCTTATGTAGTGTTAGCATTCAACAGCCATGGACCTACCTTCCATGTGCATGCGTGTGATTGCTGTAGCCACTTGTCTGCACGGAGGACAGCAAAAGCTATGCTATGTACATATGTGTTGAGTGTGTGTGTGGTCCATGTACATATCCACTGCGATTACATGTATGTCGTATCCAAACATGTGTGTTCTTTGGTGTACAGCGACGGTCATCTGTTACAGCTGTGTAACACCCAGGGCCCCTGTTATGTGTAGAGCCGACCTGGTTATGAACAGTGGTATCATTGCAATGCATAACACATGATGGAACCCTGTCAGTACATGTGTAGTCTGCACAGTTGCTGTAGACCTATGTACAGTCCACTGGTCATGAGTCACATGTTGTTGTGGTAATGTATGGATGTGTGTTGCTGGTCCAAAGACATGGTGATGTCTGAGGGCTACATAGTAGAATGTGGCATTTACCTATGTGATCTGCACCTGAGACATCTGTGATGGCTCTTGAGTGTGTACTGGTCAGTACTGTACATGTGAGTGGCCTTCATGTACGTGGGGACAGTAACATCATACTGTGCCCTTCCATGTTTATGTGCCCTTCCGTGTTTAGAATCCATGTGCATGCAAGACAGCCCTTTGCTACTACTAAGTGTGTGAGCATGCCCAGTACGCCATTGTGTAGATGGACACACAGTACATTCCAAACTGTGCCCATCTGTGTTTAGAATCCGTGTGCATGCAAGACAGCTCTTCGCTACTACTGTGTGAGCATGCCCAGTACGCCGTTGTGTAGATGGACACACAGTACATTCCAAACTGTGTCCTTCCGTGTTTAGAATCCATGTGCATGCAAGACAGCCCTGAACTTCTACTAAGTGTGTGAGCATGCCCAGTGACACCTTGTGTCGGTGATGTGCCTCTGTGTATGGGCATGGCCATTGACATCCTGTATAGCGATGGTTGTCATCCAGACAACAGATGTCCATACCCCATGTCAGGATGGATTCCTACATTGAACACACTGGTTGACTGTCTTGAAGGGTGTACTGTCTGTGGCGCATCTCGTATCTATGTAGTGTTGTAATAGTGCTCGGTAGATAGGCAGTTGTCCCGCTCACACCACAGCCGTGTGTTTGTCTACACCTACCTTGAGACAGTAATATGCTTTTAGACTGCTCACTCTCTATACATTCCCTATCGGCGTCTTTGCCTTTGCGGATGATGTCATCCACCTAGACGTATGCCTCTGGGAGTGCTGTGTTCCAGTAATCTTGGTAGCGCGTTCTGTAACTGCGTAATGCTGTAGTGTGGGAAGGTAGTTAGGTGTATGTTCCGCTCCCAGTCCTGCCAAGTGTGTGTGTGTGTGTGTGTGTGTGTGTGTGTGTGTGTGTGTGTGTGTGTGTGTGTGTGTGTGTTTCCAGCTGCCTGGGGACAGAGTAATGCTTTTAGACGGCTCACTCCCCATACATTCCCTATCGGCGTCTTTGCCTTTGCGGATGATGTCATCCACCTAGAAGTATGCCTCTGGGAGTGCTGTGTTCCAATAATCTCAGTAGCGCGTTCTATAGCTGCGTAATGCTGTAGTGTGATAAGGTAGTTAGGTGTATGTTCGACTCTCAGCCCTGCCAAGTGTATGTGAGTGTTTCCAGCTGCCTGGGGACAGAGTGATGCTTTTAGACAGCTCACTCCCCATACATTCCCTATCGGCATCTTTGCCTTTGCGGATGATGTCATCCACCTAGATGTATGCCTGTGGGAGTGCGGTGATGCTGGAACTCGGTAGCGTGTTCTGTTACTGCATAATGCTGTAGTGTGGTAAACTAGACAGGTAGGTGCTCATTTCCAAGGCATGGCAGGTGTGTGTGTTTGGCAGTTATACCGTATGTGTTGGTATCTGTGGGTGGCTAGCTGCGGGATGTGTTCAGTGTGTTTTGTTGCTGACCTATATAGTGCCCACAGCCCACATATTCTGCCAAGACACTGGGTTGTCAACACATACATTCGCCAATAGGTCTGGTGAGTAACTGTCAGCAACCCTACTCTTACCCTTGATACGGTCTGACCCGTGTGAAGCAACAAAACACACATGCCTTGATAGTAACAACACTACATGATGGAGTTGGCACATGTAGTTTCCTTTTCATTCCTGTCTAATGCATTGCTGTCATGTGGTCCACTGTTGTGATATAAATGCTATATCTAAATATGTGTGTGCATGTATATGTGTGTATGTGTGTATGTGTGTGTATGTATATATATATATATATATATATATATATATATATATATATATATATAGATGTCCATGTATATATGTATTCAAATAATATATATGATATATGTAGATATAGAGGTGGACATAGATGTGAACATATATGTCTGGGGTCATCAGCACTATTGAATGTTTTATGCCGGATGATCTGTACGTGATAACTTGGGATCTATGTATATCTGCCATGGCGTGGTAGTAATGCACATCGTCTGTAGTGTGCAAGGTCACGGGTTGTAGTCGTGTAGACACCGGTTATTTTGTTGCTGGGAAGACCATGGGACATCGAATATGGTAATAGTAAGGCACCTGTTGCCAGTTGTGTACGGATCTGAGTGACACTGAGCAGTGGTTATTAATTTGGAGGTTCGGTATGGGTCATATAACTGTTCATTAGAAGACTATAATATGCAGATAAGGTTGACAATAGTGTATCCCATTTATCACCAGGGTGTGATGCTGGTCCCTGGAGTGTATGTGTGTAGTCAGCCGGGTGCAGGTCTCGAATATAGCTGACAGCATCGGAGGGGGGTCAGGCATACTGTAAGCCTCGGGAGTGCTCCTGCCTTAGCACACCTAAGCTAGGGGTGTGTCTATTCCTGCCTGGTGACATTGGGAGGGATGACAGCAGTGGTGGGGTAGTCAGGGTGTACAGGCTGCACAAACAGGTGTTGATCAGCACAATCAGCAGATGAGATGGCCAGCCCGCACCTGAACAGTACGGTAATGCGAGCAAGCAGCATACACACAGGTTTCGACCACACTCTACACCATCGGTGTATACCTGCGGGGACATTTCATGACACAGTCCAACCAAATGAGACGGGCTGCAGCAGGCAACATATACCAACATGTGCAGGAGGCTGGGGCAGAGAGGATGTGTATGCTGCCAAACAACCCTTACTGGGGTGACATAAAACTTTATAGACCCAGGGTGACTTACCAGGGGCTACATGGGCTGGGGATGGTGGAGCACTATGGGGTGGACAGAGACCTCCTACAGCAGCTTGTTGACCTGTGCCTGCCACATCTGACACATCAAACAGGCCAAGGGAAACACATCACAGTGGATACCACGGTATGTGTTGGCCTAGGTGTACTAGCCACAGGTACCTCACTCAGCACAACTGGAGATATCATGGGTATCTCACAGGCATCTGCATCCAGAGTATTGCACCAGTTCACAGACACCATGTCAACACATGCTAGTGAGCACGTACATGCCCTCAACACATGTGATTAGTATGCCAGCAATATGCATCTGTTCAACCACATGGATGACAACCCGGAGGTACTGGGTGCTATAGCCTGCACACACATACACATCGTAGCACCACCCGGTGAGTGGGGTAGGGCCTACAGTCACTGCAGGGGCATACCCTCCAACAGCTAGGCCATATGCGATGGCCAGGGCATGAGATTGCATGTGTGTGCTGTCTGCCCTGGAAGCTATGATGATTCCAATATATGGCTTCTGACACAGCTGTAGCACACCAATGCCAATATGGACATCCCCTACAGTCTCCTAGTGGGGGATGCTGGGTAAACACTGGTGTCGTGGCTGATGACACCCATCAGCAATGCACACACACACATGAACACTCATACCATACTGAGGCGGATGCACAGGCAAGACATATACTTGTGCATGTGTTTGGGATGCTCAGTTCACAGTTCTGGTATCCAGACACATCCATTGGACCTCTGCAGTATTCACAAGCTACATGCATACAAGTTGTTATGGTATTTGCTATGCTACACAATCTTATCCTGCAGTAACAGTTGCAGCAGGAACAGCATGGGGCAGGGCCACACAGCCCAACACCACTGCCAAGGCCTGTACAGGCACAATGTGACTTGGTAAAGGAACTACCTGAGCAGGGCACAGTCAGCGAAAGCCAGTGCACAGTATGACCTGCCCTTGGCAAAGAAGCAACACAAGGCATATGCACTGACACAGTAGGTACCCACGGAATTCCCCTCTCTGATCCGCACACAGTACAATGGATGCCAAACATGACACTGCCTGTGCTCGGCCATATATAGGAGTTGCACTGTGTGCATCCAACATAGGCAGCCCTCCAACACCGTCCTCAAGTCCAGAACACGCCCAGGGTATGTCTATTGACCTAACAAGTGGCAGTTGTATTAGAATGTGTATTTACCCATTGCTATGGTATGTATGTGAGCATACAAGTGACTGTGGTGGCTGAATGTTAGGGCAGCAGACAGTACACATCCATAGTGGCACCATGACCTCTGTAGCACATACGGGGGTCACAATGGTAGCCTGTAGTACACAAGGTGTCCTAACCCACTGCAGATTATGGGCTGACCATCATGTGTGTCCATACAGCCCACACACGTTCCATGCAGCTGGACAGATGTGGACCAATACAGACAAATGATATACGATGGCCTATGGATATGCCCAATGAATTATCCCACCCCCTAAGACACACACAGACTACAGCAGGCCAGGCAGTTTGATGTAGGTTGTGTAAGCTAGGACGTCCAACACCACTGTGCTGGTATTTAAAGCTGGGAACTGACGTACACTGGTATCCCTCCAACCAGCAATTTAGGTAGGTCCATACACTGACATGGAGTACCGGGCATAGCAGTACAGTAGCAGCAGATGTGTACAACTGTTGGCTGTGCCCCCCGTCAAACCTACACATGTGAGAGTCAAGTGCGCCACCCACGGTGCTGTGTAGGACTGTAGTTGTGGTTGGATGTCCCCCCACGCTATGCAGACATGTAGCAACTGTCAATGCCACATGACCATTAGCTACCCTGCAGACACTGTATGACACCTGTCTGTGTAGAACGGAGGGGTCAGCAACACAGTACTATCTGGACATGTGACACATGCGATACAGTTGACCATACTTGGCATGCTCACACACATGACAGTATGATGGTAATGTCAGTCGACAACATGCGCAACAGTCATACTGGGCATGCTCACACATTGAAACACAGGACGGCCAGGCATGCATACACCAGTGGTCCGGACATATCTGCCAGTACATTGCTATACTGTTGGATGACTGCGCTGTATAGTGTGTGTGTGGTCTATTGTCTGTACATATGCCATGGTCTATTGTTAATTCACATGAGCTATGTGCGCAGGGTACTGCTATCAACACGTGAATAGGGCGGTTCTTTGTTTGCAGACAGACCGACGCCTTTGGATACGGACTGGATAAGGCACATTCCAGCAGGTGGGAGCAGTTGTGTGTGGGTTTGCACAGTGTTAGGCACTGCTGACCTCTGGTCACAGCACCTTATACACGTTTAGACTCCACATTTCTTTGACAGTGCATTACTGGCATACTGGTAGACAAACACGCTTACAGCCATTCGCTCACCGACATTTCTGCTTACATATGTCACTCACGCTGGGTGTGTGCAATCCCTTGTGATGCATATTACATCGGACTATATGACTACAGTATCGGGTATGTGTAACCATTTTGTGATGGCAGGCGTTCGACTGTACGGACTCGGCGGCCTGTCCAGTGACGTAATCATATTATATGCGTGTTCCTCATACGATCTGCTCCCATCTGCCTGATACATGGGAACCGATACTCTGCAATGCTGACATGTGACTTGAGCTTGTTAACGCAGCTGTCCGCCGAGTCATGCTACCACATACCTACTGCACATTGTCCACCTTTCAGATTGCACGACGGGAGACTGTAGGAGTGACACCTTTCCCTCTTTGCATGGGACAGTCCCTCATTAGGCATATCTCATGTGACAATACCAGACCTCTCCACCAATCGGGGACACATTTCTACAGAATCAGGGACA
The DNA here is from genome assembly GCF_019279795.1 of Protopterus annectens. Classification (NCBI taxonomy): domain Eukaryota; kingdom Metazoa; phylum Chordata; order Ceratodontiformes; family Protopteridae; genus Protopterus; species Protopterus annectens. The sequence continues at coordinate 988,630,909 of NC_056739.1, read as the reverse complement.
GGTCAAGAAAACATCAGGACCACTTTTACAAAAGTAGTGCTATTAACTTGAAACATTGACAGAATCAGAGCATATGACTCAATACACATATTCTGAAGTAAAAGTAGTTTATAACTCTTACTTATTGTCATTAATCCGTAAGTGTGATTCACCGCCTTTCCTTCAACAGTCACTAATTTTAGGAAGGATTAAGAGGGACAGTTAAGCTTTCAGTCAAACTCAGGGACATGCCTGAAATGCAGGGACAGTTGAGAGGTATGGACAATACTCTAGCCACAACAACTGTCCTCACTAGGGGACATTCTCATGTTGTACGTGTCTGTACTTGTTGCTTGTTACAGGTCTTGTATACCTGACACGTTGATATGTCATATGTAGTAGCATAAGCAACTTTACTGCTGCTAGACTACGGTTTGATTTGTGCCGATATGTATATTTCTGTACTATGCATGTCTGTAGGTATGTTCTGCTCTGGTACATCTGACATTTCTACAGAGCAGGTTCCAGTTTGGCCATTCAGAATGGTGGCGGCCCTATAGACCCCATATGTAGAGCTATCACATGTGTCAAGGCAACACACACCCACAGCCAGTAGTAAACGGACGACTTCCACGGTTTGCATATGTTAAGGTTATTCATGTAGCATTATAATTGATAATACTGTTTCCTATTACATGTAGCTGTTTCTGATACAACAAATTAATGTCTGACACCACTACACACACTATATAGCCTCCATTCCCGAACTCCCAGGCCATGTACCATAACTGTCATTTTGCAGAACACAACTTGTCCCTCGCAGGCGTACGGGTGTTGAACCACTTCTGTTATGCTATCATCTACCTAAGGTGGTCAGCAAATTATGCACTTTCTGTCAGTAGCAGAACTCACATAACAATGCGTGTGAATGAACACTGTATCAGGAACAATGCACAACACCCTGTGGGACACACTTAGACGATTGGTTCTATTAACCAGACACATCTATAGTCACAGAGCATATGTATTCATTCACGTTTGTCGAGGTACATGCTGTTTCTGACTCATACATGTTGTCATCTGTCATTACCTGTATTCCGCCACCTGTTCACCTAATATCACTAGTTCTGGAAGTGTTTAGTTGGACTTTGTTACATTGTAAAAAACAAGTAATCTCCGTGGTATCCCCGAAATCTCAAAACAACCCACTAAAGTGTAGTGGGTCTAAAAACAAAACAGTGTAAGAAACTTCTCTGTGTGGAAGATTTTCAGTCCATATATTTCTAGTTAGTCACTGTATATTAATCAGATCAGACAATAGTAGTAGAAGTAGCGAACGTAAACTCGTCAAGTCAAAAAGTAATAATAGAAAATATATAATCCTACAGTATTACTAAGTATTCAAAAGTAATCCAAGCAAGGCAGGCATTCTGTTTACAGTCGAAAATCCTTTATTAAGTACCCAGACAAGCGATCCAAGTAAAACAAAAATAGAGTAATAATTTCCTCAGAAGCTTTCTAAATATATATATATATATATATATATATATATATATATACTTTTTATCAGGCATGGGAGTGGTTTACTGTGCTGTAACACCGTCCTCAAGTCCAGAACACGCCCAGGGTATGTCTATTGACCTAACAAGTGGCAGTTGTATTAGAATGTGTATTTACCCATTGCTATGGTATGTATGTGAGCATACAAGTGACTGTGGTGGCTGAATGTTAGGGCAGCAGACAGTACACATCCATAGTGGCACCATGACCTCTGTAGCACATACGGGGGTCACAATGGTAGCCTGTAGTACACAGGGTGTCCTAACCCACTGCAGATTATGGGCTGACCATCATGTGTGTCCGTACAGCCCACACACGTTCCATGCAGCTGGACAGATGTGGACCAATACAGACAAATGATATACGATGGCCTATGGATATGCCCAATGAATTATCCCAACGCCCTAAGACACACACAGACTACAGCAGGCCAGGCAGTTTGATGTAGGTTGTGTAAGCTAGGATGTCCAACACCACTGTGCTGGTATTTAAAGCTGGGAACTGACGTACACTGGTATCCCTCCAACCAGCAATTTAGGTAGGTCCATACACTGACATGGAGTACTGGGCATAGCAGTACAGTAGCAGCAGATGTGTACAACTGTTGGCTGTGCCCCCCGTCAAACCTACACATGTGAGAGTCAAGTGCGCCACCCACGGTGCTGTGTAGGACTGTGGTTGTGGTTGGATGTCCCCCCATGCTATGCAGACATGTAGCAACTGTCAATGCCACATGACCATTAGCTACCCTGCAGACACAGTATGACACCTGTCTGTGTAGAACGGAGGGGTCAGCAACACAGTACTATCTGGACATGTGACACATGCGATACAGTTGACCATACTTGGCATGCTCACACACATGACAGTATGATGGTAATGTCAGTCGACAACATGCGCAACAGTCATACTGGGCATGCTCACACACTGAAACACAGGACGGCCAGGCATGCATACACCAGTGGTCCGGACATATCTGCCAGTACATTGCTATACTGTTGGATGACTGTGCTGTATAGTGTGTGTGTGGTCTATTGTCTGTACATATGCCATGGTCTATTGTTAATTCACATGAGCTATGTGCGCAGGGTACTGCTATCAACACGTGAATAGGGCGGTTCTTTGTTTGCAGACAGACCGACGCCTTTGGATACGGACTGGATAAGGCACATTCCAGCAGGTGGGAGCAGTTGTGCGTGGGTTTGCACAGTGTTAGGCACTGCTGACCTCTGGTCACAGCACCTTATACACGTTTAGACTCCACATTTCTTTGACAGTGCATTACTGGCATACTGGTAGACAAACACACTTACAGCCATTCGCTCACCGACATTTCTGCTTACATATGTCACTCACGCTGGGTGTGTGCAATCCCTTGTGATGCATATTACATCGGACTATATGACTACAGTATCGGGTATGTAACCATTTTGTGATGGCAGGCGTTCGACTATGGACTCGGCCTGTCCAGTGACGTAATCATATTATATGCGTGTTCCTCATACGATCTGCTCCCATCTGCCTGATACATGGGAACTGATACTCTGCAATGCTGACATGTGACTTGAGCTTGTTAACGCAGCTGTCCGCCGAGTCATGCTACCACATACCTACTGCACATTGTCCACCTTTCAGATTGCACGACGGGAGACTGTAGGAGTGACACCTTTCCCTCTTTGCATGGGACAGTCCCTCATTAGGCATATCTCATGTGACAATACCAGACCTCTCCACCAATCGGGGACACATTTCTACAGAATCAGGGACAGGTCAAGAAAACATCAGGACCACTTTTACAAAAGTAGTGCTATTAACTTGAAACATTGACAGAATCAGAGCATATGACTCAATACACATATTCTGAAGTAAAAGTAGTTTATAACTCTTACTTATTGTCATTAATCAGTAAGTGTGATTCACCGCCTTTCCTTCAACAGTCACTAATTTTAGGAGGGATTAAGAGGGACAGTTAAACTTTCAGTCAAACTCAGGGACGTGCCTGAAATGCAGGGACAGTTGAGAGGTATGGACAATACTCTAGCCACTACAACTGTCCTCACTAGGGGACATTCTCATGTTGTACATGTCTGTACTTGTTACTTGTTACAGGTCTTGTATACCTGACACGTTGATATGTCATATGTAGTAGCATAAGCAACTTTACTGCTGCTAGACTACGGTTTGATTTGTGCCGATATGTATATTTCTGTACTATGCATGGCTGTAGGTATGTTCTGCTCTGGTACATCTGACATTTCTACAGAGCAGGTTCCAGTTTGGCCATTCAGAATGGTGGCGGCCCTATAGACCCTATATGTAGAGCTATCACATGTGTCAAGGCAACACACACCCACAGCCAGTAGTAAACGGACGACTTCCACGGTTTGCATATGTTAAGGTTATTCATGTAGCATTATAATTGATAATACTGTTTCCTATTACATGTAGCTGTTTCTGATACAACAAATTAATGTCTGACACCACTACACACACTATATAGCCTCCATTCCCGAACTCACAGGCCATGTGCCATAACTGTCATTTTGCAGGACACAACTTGTCCCTCGCAGGCGTACGGTGTTGAACCACTTCTGTTATGCTATCATCTACCTAAGGTGGTCAGCAAATTATGCACTTTCTGTCAGTAGCAGAACTCACATACCAATGTGTGTGAATGAACGCTGTATCAGGAACAATGCACAACACCCTGTGGGACACACTTAGACGATTGGTTCTATTAACCAGACACATCTATAGTCACAGAGCATATGTATTCATTCACGTTTGTCGAGGTACATGCTGTTTCTGACTCATACATGCTGTCATCTGTCATTACCTGTATTCCGCCACCTGTTCACCTAATATCACTAGTTCTGGAAGTGTTTAGTTGGACTTTGTTACATTGTAAAAAAACAAGTAATCTCCATGGTATCCCCGAAATCTCAAAACAACCCACTAAAGTGTAGTGGGTCTAAAAACAAAACAGTGTAAGAAACTTCTCTGTGTGGAAGATTTTCAGTCCATATATTTCTAGTTAGTCACTGTATATTAATCAGATCAGACAATAGTAGTAGAAGTAGCGAACGTAAACTCGTCAAGTCAAAAAGTAATAATAGAAAATATATAATCCTACAGTATTACTAAGTATTCAAAAGTAATCCAAGCAAGGCAGGCATTCTGTTTACAGTCGAAAATCCTTTATTAAGTACACAGACAAGCGATCCAAGTAAAACAAAAATAGAGTAATAATTTCCTCAGAAGCTTTCTAAATATATATATATATATATATATATATATATATATATATATATATATACTTTTTATCAGGCATGGGAGTGGTTTACTGTGCTGTAAAACAAAGTGTTATTGGTACACATGTTAAATTCACATCCCTTCCCCATCAGTGTGACATTCAAGCTGGTCCTGCCCTACCTAGTAGCTGTCATAATAATATATAGCCCTAATGTACTTTAATGGTACATCTTATTTAACCAAATTATTAAGTCTGTGATTTTATACAAGGCAATATACTACATGGCTGGAAATATATCAACCTTAGTTCATTTTGCGATCAAAAATTATATATAAATATATACATATACATTTTGCATGTAAAAATCAGTTTCTATTTTCATAACCTATTGTTAACAAAGATCGCTTTCGTCCTTCTAGACTTCTTCAGGTCTGTGTACAAGAACCCTAAAAACCTATATAATTGTATAATTAGTTAGTATTGTTATTACCATCATTTTGAATAAAGTGGAAAAAGGTGGAAAAAGGAGAACCAGAAAAAAGTAAAAAATTATATTTAGAAAGTTTGTGAGGAAATTATTACTCTATTTTTGTTTCACTTGGATCACTTGTCTGTGTACTTAATAAAGGATTTTCGACTGGAAACAGACTGCCTGCCTTGCTTGGATTACTTTTGAATACTTAGTAATACTGTAGAATTATATATTTTCTATTATTACTTTTTGACTTGACGAGTTTACATTCGCTACTTCTACTACTATTGTCTGATCTGATTAATATACAGTGATTAACTAGAAATTTATGGACTGAAAATCTTCTACACAGAGAAGTTTCTTACACTACTTTGTTACATTTTGATACATAACTATGGACATAAAACAAAGCAAAAAAGTTGAGTACTATACCAAAGTCCAGCCTACGATTCCAAAATCAAATATGCTCCAAAAAACGTGGCAAGGACACTGCTATTCCTTAAAATCTTTATTGCACATAAACACAAGATGAGCGCTTTTGGGACTTCTCCCTTCATCAATGATGTATGGGGATAATGATAGAGGTAATTTGACCTTAAAGAAACCGAATAGTTTTGTACCACCACTTACACCCACCCTGAATTTGCTCATTAGAGGATGTGAGCAAGATTTGATAAGATACTTCATTGAAGGAGATACCAGCAGATTTTACAATCTTACTCAAACACAGAGGACAGCATTGCAGAGTTTATGTAATAATACAGATTTAACAATAAAACTGGCGGATAAGGGTGGGGCGGTTGTTGTGCTAGATACAACCTGGTATAATAGTAGATTGAGAGAACTACTCCAAGACGAAAGCACATATACCCAGATTAATCCATTGGGTGTGAGACACGCCATAGATAGGGTACATCATGCTCTGTAAAGGCTGAAGTTTGAGATGAGAATTACTGATGATACTTTTGACTTTCTTTGGTTAGAAAAAGCAGTCACGCCTGTCTTCAAGGCACTCCCTAAGATTCATAAGTTCCTGGTTAACCCACCCTGAGACCCATAGTTTCAGGGAGGGTGGGTGACTGAGAATATCTCTATATGGTTGGAACATCAATTAAAACCCTATGTTGAAAAGATTGAGAATATTTTATTGGACACAGGTGACTTCTTGATGAAGTTGGGTAAGGTAGATGATATGGATAAGAAGGATAAGTTATTGATGGCCACCCTAGATATAAACAACTTATTCACAGTCATTAACAATGAATATGGAGTGGATATGTTAAGTACCCTCTTGAATGACCTAGGAGTTGCTGAGGTCAAGATTAGCCTAATAAAGGAACTTCTGCTATTGGTATTGGAGAACAATATTTTCATAGGAGCAGAGTCTATATATAGACAGGCACAGGGGGTAGCCATGGGCACCCCTTGTGCCAACACTTATGCTAATCTAGTCTTTGCCCAATGGGAGAAAAACCACATATTGAGTAATGATGCATGGAAGGGATATATAAAGATGTATGTGCGTTTTGTGGACGACGTCTTTATATTACAGAATGGAAATTTGAACATGTTACAGAAATTTGTGAGTTTTTTACATTTGACCACAACATTCTTTAGGTTCACTTTAAAAGCCTCCTTTGATTCTATAGATTTTTTGGATGTAAACTTAGCACAGAGTGTAGATGGTTTCACATCAAAACTATACAAGAAATAATGTTGGAAGAACACGATACTGTCATATGATAGCATGCATCCACGTTATACATATTCGAATATTGTACAGGGGCAGGCAGTAGGATCTCAGGATATGTTTGGATAATGGTGATTATGATAAAGAACTAGCTACACTTAAGGGCTGTTTACAACAGAGGGGTTATCAGGAAGATAAAGTGGATAAGCTGATAAACACCAGCAAAGGCTTTAGGAAAGTAAATATAAACCTTGGCTTAGACCACTCCAGCCCTGATAGACAAAAATAAAAGACCCACAGTTGTAAGGAGTCCCCAGTTAATGTTTACCTACAGTAGCAACATAGGTGATATCTGTAATGTTGTACAGAATAACTGGAACATTCTGACTAGTGATGAAGGGCTGAGTGATATAGTAGGTTGTAGACCTAACTTCAGATATAGAAGAAACAAGAATCTGAAGGATTTGTTATGCAAAGAAAGGCTAAGTTGTCAAAATACAGTGGCAACAATAACGACGGGCATATTCCCGTGTGGGAGGTGCAAAGCTTGTGGCCACATTAATAAGAAGACTAACTTTGAGCATCCTGTCACACATAGGCAATTTGTGTTAAAGGGAGGGCTACCTGTCGAAACGGATATAGTATATTTAGCTGAGTGTAGCCATTGCCCTAGTTTTTATGTAGGAAAACTAACCAGATGTTAAAGACTAGGATATTACAGCACCTATCTAGCATTAGGAATGGGGATGTGCATAATGCTTTGAGCAGACATGTGATGGATAATGCAACACACAAATTCACTTTCAGGGCTATAGTAAACATAAGGCTTACCACTAGAGGGGGTGATGTGAAGCATTTGACAGAATTAGCAGAATCCAGATGGATCATTGAGCTTATGGCCAATCGTACACCAGGTTTAAATGATGTGATACCTGTTAAGCCCACCCTTCAAAAAAGGCGGGCTTTTTTACTGAATCCTATTGGATATGCACTAGTTTAAAAGAAGGGGTTGTTTTATTGTAATTTTATCTGATGAAGGGAGAAGTCCTGAAAGCGCTCATCTTGTGTTTATGTGCAATAAAGATTTTAAGGAATAGCAGTGTCCTTGCCACGTTTTTTGGTGCATAACTATGGACATCCATGCTAATCGGGTACATGGCACTGATTTGGTCTCTATGTATTCCCCCGATGGTTTACAGACTATCCGGTAGATGTGCTCTTCAGGTTTGGGAGGTGTAGGAGTATGCTATGTCCACATAGGAATATTAATGACTTCTACTGGGTGGGCCTACTACATCTCTGCCAACCAGCACCTGCACACTTAAGCCCATTATTTCATACCCATGGTCCACCTACCTGGCACTCCTCTACAGCAGTCATGACAAATACTTACAGCGAGCACAGCTGGGGTAAGAACACACCCCTACACATTGCCCACTCTCCCCGTCTCGGGACACATGTCGTACGTTTTGTCAACCCATGTATTATCACATTTGCACAACCTACTGTTCCATGTACACCTACATCCTGCTCATATCAATGTCAGCAGATTCACACGTACCTTGAATTTTTGGGGTCCCGCAAGGGACACCGTTATCCATGTTTAAAGTGTAGACCTTGCAGATCTCTCCCACTGGTACTTTCCTAGTGGTGTTTTGGACAGTGGCATTGTAGTGATCTGTATTGCCTGTGTGTATGTCTGTCCGGCCTAGCTGGGTGATGATGTGGGGGGTACAACATTTATTTATTGGGCCTCCCAGTCACATATGCCTGGGCTGTAAATATGTTACCCCTAATTGCTGTGAAGTAACCTATTTATGTACATGTGTATATCTACACTGACATATATATTTTGTTTTGTGTGTATGTGTATATATCAATACCTGTTTGTGTATATATATCTATCTATATATGTCCGTATTATATCCTTGTGTGTGTGTGTGTGTGTGTGTGTGTGTGTGTGTGTGTGTGTGTGTGTGTATATATATATATATATATATATGTAAATATATATCTGTATGAATATATATGTGTATGTAAATTAATATAGATATATGTGTATATACATTTTTATCTATATATACATCTGTGTGTCCGTTAACCTATACATTTCCCGGACATGGACACTTACACATGTGTATTGGGTTTCATCTCTGCTTCAGCAGCATACTATTGCCTGATTCATTATGACACCGACACTTCACTATGGTGAACTTGTGATCAGTATATTGCACGTTATACAGCGGACAGATGTCTCACATTTTTCATGTCTGGGGTGCCGCTAACTGGGATGTGATACAGTGCATTCAACCTATTACCCGTATGCGCAGCCTATTATTCCTGCTACTGTGTTTGTTTCTGTGCACATTCATATTATTACTGTTGATAGGATGAGTGTTTGTGTTACTGTGACTGTACGTCAACATATTGTTGTCTTCATGTAGTTGTGTCTTTCTGCTTTTCCCGATTTGGGGTTGTCACAGCAGAACTCTGTTCCACTCATGGGTGGCGTATAGGTTTTACGTGCTGGGCTGCCAGCCCTGACGCACAATGTCCGACAACGATACACCCATTCACACATGTCTCCACGCGAACTATGCTCTATCTGGGAATTGCACCTGCGTACTAGCTGACCTCCACGGGCCGCTCCATTGCACCCGGCGCAACATACCTTAGCTCTCCTGTGTCCATAATCGCATATCCATAGTTTCTCCTGCACACCTGTGTTGAGTTTCACGCATTACAGCCATTATACACCTGATATCGCAGCCATGACACACCTTTACACATTGCCCTCTCATGAGGGTTGGGGCCCTACACACATTTTGTACCACCTCGTGTATTCACAGGCTCACCATCCATTCATATTTGCACATACGTGCCTTTCCTGGTGTTATGGATTACGAACAATTTGCGGGTTACAAGTGTAGGTGGTCGCAACATGTACTACATTCCGTCTGTTTACAATGTTGACGTAGCACTTCAACGATGTTATGGCCACTGGTAAAACGCTGCCTCTGGTGTGAAGAGCGGTGCTCTACTCACACTTGTTCAGCTTTATGTGACATATGCTGCGAGCACTTTATAATTCCTTACCTGCTCTGGATTCCCTTCACAACCCTTATGTTTGCTTTCGGCTTTCGGCGTTCCTTACATATATATATATATATATATATATATATATATATATATATATATATGTGTGTGTGTGTATATATATATATATATATATATATATATATATATATATATATATATATATATATATATATGTATATATATATATATATATATATATATATATATATATATATATATATATATATATATATATATATGTATATATATATATATATATATATATATATATATGTGTGTGTGTGTGTGTGTATATATTTATATATATATATATATATATATATATATATATATATGTATATATGTGTATATATATAGATACATATGTAGATATATAATTGCATATTTCTGTTATGTCTGTGGATATTTATCTATACACACATCTATCTATCTATATATATAAAAGTTACAGCTGTACAAGACAACATACATTTGCTATGCTAATAGCTGCGTACACCCGCGCAGGCGCACTTGCATCTCCTTATTCTGAGTTACATATGTTTACAGGCACTTCTTTGGAATTACATGTGCCTTATTCCTTATGAAAGTACCACTTTGATGGAATCCGGTTAACGGACCCATGCGAACGTGGTCACCTTTACATGTATAAATGTTGGCTTTACAGCACAGAGGCATTCATTACAGAATTAATATGTGCTATAGTCATACTTGAACCGGGGATGCCTTTATGTTGGGTGGATGTTGTAACCACTACACTATCGTTGTTCTGGCTCATTTATATGTATACCCATGGTTCATAGCTACTCTGACATATGCTTCACCGCTTCCCTTACACAGCAGGCATCCATTCTCCTGCTGGGAAAACCGCAATACTACACTTAGGAAATTCCGTTTCCTACTGCTCTGGACCCGTGCTGCATGTCTACTCACTCCTAGGATATTCAGAACTCCTATGCTTATAGTCCTCGCACATACACGTGTTTGATTGTCAGGGTGTTCATGTACTGGTCTGGGTTTAGGCTCGGCCGACTGGTGACTAGAACTGCCCTGGCACTGTTCAGATGTAGCACATGGACAGAGTTAGTCCAGATTTTAACATTCTACCTGTGTTTACAGATGCAGATGTTTGGACACCTCTGACAACATTATTAGGTCAGTGCTACATAATTTAGGGCGGGGTGTGGTTCCACTACATAATGCAGGTTGGGGACAGGTTCCACATGTTTCCCTTCCCATTTGACTATTTCATTCATTTATAGATACAATGAATATTATTCTGGACATCAGTTATAAATTCACTACAGGTATGCAATAGTCCTGTCAACAGATGTGACAGTTGGTTGGTGTACTTATGTGTGCGGACCTCTGTGATATTTGGGGACTTGTTTCTAAAGTGACAGGGACAAAGCTATGACAACTCAGGGACAATCACGGACACTTCTACCATATTAGTACTATTAACTTGGAACGTGTTGACAGATTCGTAATGCTACTACTTTTCTGCAGTTAAATGCGTCTATTACTCTTCATTGTTGTAAGTAGCCATTCTCATTCAACACCTTTCCTCCAAAGGTCACTGGCTTTGTGAGTGGTTAAGAGGCTGGCCAGTTATTGTGCGAATGCTCTGACCATTGGTAGCGTTGACATTGTCATATGTACAGGTTGGGATGTATTCTGGGGACTAGGGTTGCCACCTTTTCAAATGGCCAAGATGGGACATTTTCGGAACACACATCAGATTTTACAGGCCGACACATACCGACAGTCAGTACAAAGGATAGAACTTTACTTATTTGTCTACATAAAAGCCTATTGTTGTAGCAGTTTAGTTGCTTATTCTGTTTCTTGTAACATTTAGGTATTTTCGATACAGAAATAATTATTTTATGCAACTATTACATAACATATGGGACATAATTGTGTCCTACAATCTCAGGACGTGCCATTTTTAATATATTTTGTCAGGACACAACTGTCCACAGAGGGACTGTCCCTCGCAAAGTGGGACAGATGGTAACCCTACTGGGGACACCAGATTGTTTGGGCCAACACATAGGTCAGTGCAGGTTTAGAACATTCATTTGTTTCCGAGCTGTGAGCCTATACCTTTGGCACTTTTTTTGTTTGCCTGTTTCTTGTACGAATTACATTTATTCTATCCTGACGTGACCGCTTTAGGCAACTGTTACATGCAGTATGGTACATAGTTATTTCCTACAATCACAGGACATTTGGCATTCTATCATTGCTGGTCAGGGCACACCTACACACACATTACTTGTCCCTCACACAGTGGATCAGGGGGTATCCTGTTTACGTCAGTGCCTTCATCACCCTTATACCATGTGCCACTATGCGAATGTGTGCAATATATTCTCTCGCTTATTCGTGTTGGGACACGTGCGTCACGGGCAGGTGTTTGATCCTGGGTAGTAGGTTCTGTATGACCATCTAGGGCTGGCCATCTAGGGCTGGACAGTCTAGTGCACCACTACTGCACATTCCAACTTGTATCCAGATAGCTACATGACTGGGCATCGTGTCTTCATACCCATTCTAATGTTTACACAGGTTACTTATCCCATGAGGGATATCCCAAAAATTTAACAAGACCGAAACAAGACCAATAATGAACATTTTCTGGCATTACGAAAATGTGCTGGGGGTTTTACATGCAAGGGATACATAGTTTGCAATCCTGAAACTGCCCAGGGTGACACTATCTACTACATATGCATAGTGGTCACTATGTGTAGATGTGACTGCACTAAACTAGTAGGCCAAGTATGGCTGGATTTGGTGGACTTTCAGGTATGGGGACGGATTGTGTGCTGTGGAGGGGATGCTGGATAGTCCATTATGCATCTAGGTGTGTTGCATTTGATATGGCCAGTTCCATCAGGACCAATCTGTGGGTATGTGCCGGTGACATGTCTATACATTTGTATCGCACATTTTAATACGCATATGTTTGTGGGATTGTGTTCTACAGTATGGCCTGTCTGGTTGTATTGCAGATGTGTATACATGTGTTTGTGTTTCTTTCTGCTTCACTCGCTGCTCCGTCATACACCTCCGGTTCACCTATTCTGCATACGACACAGTGTCGCCTTGGAGGATTATACCATTACCCATCCCCCCCCCACACACACATATTCCTGACACTCCATTCATTGGTTGATGGCCCATGACACGGTCAAGGTAACACATTGCATACCCTACATATGTCAGGTACCTGTATGGTTGTGTGGACTACCCTGCCATGTTTGACTTTCCACATGCTATACCTCACACACATAGGTACATGCCTATACTTAACTTTCATGACATGGTTGGTATACCCGAGTAATACCTGTTCAACTATGACACATCCTGACAAGTTCGGCTTGGACCGCTGATGTGCGGATTTTGGCCTACTGTTCTAATCATTGGTAGGATGCCACCTTTTCCTATGTCCAGGATGGGATATATTCTGGACACATATCCGAATGTACTGGACAACGCATACCCACAGTCAATGCTATGGATAATACTGTTCCTTTCAGCCTACATGTTGCCTTATTGTTGTAGCAGTTTATATGCTCCTTCTGTTTCGTTTACATGCTTATTCTATTTCCTGTCACATTTGGTATGTGAAATACGGACATACCTATTGTATGTGATTATTACATGCATTGTGGGATATAATTCAGTCGTACAGTTGCTAGATATTTACATTTATCATGTTTTTTGTTATGGATACATCTGCCCAGCTGTGTACCCTCCCTCACAATATGGGTCAGCTGGTGACCCTGACCACTGGGCTGGACATACCTATTGGCGGCGCGCTAACATATGATGCATTTCCCTTCCACTTGGTATAACTATCTACACTGCATTGGACTACGGGCACACGGTTTTCAATGTCATTTGTTTGCAGGATATGGACCCATTATTCCCTACTGCGCATTTGTGTTTGCTTCTTCATTTTGTGTTCGCAGGAACTGTCTTGCATGCTTTGCATACGTTTCAGTATCCATGGACACTGACAGATGTGATTATTATTGCTTGCAAATTGTTATATGCAAGCATTTTAGGTCGCACGTCGACAGCTAACATTTCCATGCCTCCGTGCGGCACTTCGACACACCCTATGCACTCACGCTCCTTTCCTATGCACGTGGCTGTGGTGGCAGCGCGCCTTCATTAATATGCATTTGGTGCTACTGTGCCATCTTCACGCTGCACGGTCGGCGCAAGCCTAACGCCGGCCTTGCGCCGAGCTTCATTAATCCCAGGGAATGTCTTATACACCAGTAATGAAACAGACTGGAGGTGAAATATGACCTAAGGTTAACTGATATAACTATACCCTTCCATATATTAAAACAAAGAACATTATTATAATTGTATATGTACACTACAAAAAAGATGAATGTCTATTGAAATCGAATAGAATGAAGTAGAAATAAAAATAATCTGGATAAATGGAATATAAGGGAAACTAGGGTGTAATAAAGAAAATAAATGAAACTGTAGGGCATATAAATTGAATATGTCAATTAAGGCCACTCATCAAAAAACTCATTCTAACCCCACAGTATCAGGTAATGCATGTATATATGGTTAGTTTCACCAGGACTCTGTGACTAGGAGATTAAGAAATCTTAACATACAAAATCCTTTGGGCTTTCTTGAAGGGAGGACTGGAGGTGCTTTTTTAATGACGTGAGAGAGAGTTGAGAATTTATTTTCACAAGCTGGAGACAGTAGATATCTGAACTGAGCTTTCATAACTAATTTCTTTTTGTTAACTCTACAGAAGGAAGCTCATTTATGTTGTTGGTATGTTTTCCCATTTGTTTTCTTCCAATAAACAGCTTTATCAAAACAGGTTTCCTTCCTGTGCTTTATAAAAGGTGATAAAAGTACTTGTCTGGAAATAAAAAAAATATTAGTGCTGTGTTATGTATGGTAGCCACAGTGGACAAACAGTGCCTAAATTTATAAGAAAAATTAATTTACATTATTGAGTGTATAGTGAAATTGGGGAAGGGTGTTCATTCCTCAGGGAAAGGGATAAATGTTACAAGTGGTGCTGGGTATATACATTAATGAGCAAGTATGCTTTAGTAACATTAGCACTAATGAGCAAGTATCTTTAATAACATTAGAAATGTTGTGCATGTAAAATAGGAATGAGTTATGTACCTCAGAGGAATAAATCTTTAAAGAACAATCCAAGCATTTGCCAAATGTTTATCTAAAAATTTGTGCAATTCTGAGTCTTAATGAAATTGCTGTACGTACTACAGTTACCCATCCAGAAAAGAAAACTGCTAAGCTGCATTTAAATTTTTTTACATAGGTATAGGAAATCACCAGAAGAATCGACACTATACCATGTCAAAACATAAATAGTTTGTGAGAAATACATGAATTTATTTTGATATATGACCTAACAAAATTGGAGAATTGATGAACAGTATGTAAAGACAGCATGTCATAGAAAACTCTTGTTATATACCACAGCTAAGGAAAGAATGCAATGCTGTGTTATACGTGAAAGTTAATGTTTCAGCAAAGAACATGCATTGGGAGCACAGTCATTTAGTTTTAAACTAGTACTGTTGGCTGAACACAGTAAGGACATTATGAGGTGCACTGGCAAGAAATGCTTTTGGGAATCCCTTTCTGTATTACATTTGAATAAACTGTTTGTGGAGATTATAAGACCAGACATTTGAGAAGTAACATTAAAGGAAAAGTACAGTTTTGTACCTACCATAAATGTAGATGTTCGAGTGTTCAAACTGCTGCAGTCATCACTGTTGGGTTACCCTGCCATCAGGCGGTCCCGCAGTCGGCCCGAGTTCCAAAGTCTTGATTCAGCATTGGCTGCTGTCGCTTCTTCCCTGACTTCAGTGCGCCAGGGGTATATAAGATGCATCCAACACCATTTTCTTCAGTTTTTCTTGCCCCAGATGTCAGGTGCCCCCAATAGGTAGGCAATATAAATTGCTATATAAAAATATACATATAAAAATAAAACAATACCTTTAGTCACAAGCAAATACACCATAGAGGTTGTATAAGCTAGAAATGAATAGATAAGTCCAGCTAGTTCAGAGGGGATGGAGGGAGGGTAACCTAGACTGCAGCAGTGTGAACACTCGAACATCTACATTTATGGTAGGTACAAAACTGTACTATGTTCATCGTGTTACACTGCTGCAGTCATCACTGCTGGGTTGAATCCCAAAGCTAAGGATGGGTGGTAGAACTAAACAGGGTTTGGAGAGGCTAGTAGGCCCTGCAGAACTGCAGTGGCAAAGCCAGCTCTGGTTTTAGAATATAGAGGTAAGTGATAGTGTTTGGTGAAGGTGTGCACTGAACTCCATGTGGCAGCCTCCAAAATATCCTTGGTTGGTACCCCTCTGAGGAAGGCTATAGATGTTGCTGTAGCCCTGGTGGAATGGGACCTGATGTTACCAGGCACAGATTTCCCATGGTGTGTGTAGCAGAAATGGATACAATGTCCTATCCATTTTGAAATGGTCTGTTTTGAGATAGCTTTTCCTTGAGATCCTGCAGCATAGGATACAAAGAGCTGGTCAGATTTTCTGAAAGCCTTAGTTTTATCAAAGTAGTAACGTAATTGCCTGTGAATGTCCAAAGAGTGTAGGAGCCTTTCCCCTTTGTTCTGGGGGTTTAGATAAAAGGTGGGCAAATGAATGGTTTGGTTTAGGGCCACACTGGATCCCACCTTTGGCATAAAGGAAGGGTTAGTTCGTAAAGAGACTGTCTTGATGAAAAATGATGAACGGTTCTACTGCCATTAGGGCCTGTAGTTCTGAGACTCTTCGTGCTGAAGTTATTGCTAGCAGTAGGGCAGTTTTCCATGATAGGAATTGTAGATCAGCAGTGAAAGCTGGTTCAAAGGGTGGAAGTGTTAGCTTTTCCAGAACAAAGTTGAGGTCCCAAGTTGGTGTTGGTGCTCTCCGGGGCGGTCTTATGTTCTTAGCCCCTCTGAGGAACTGTCTTAGTAATGGATGTGAAAATATAGGAGGATCCATGTTGTATTGTGCTGAAATAGCTGAGGCGTGGATCTTAATAGACAAGAAGGAAAGTCCTTTGTGCAACATCTCAGTTAAATATTGAAGAATCTGAGGAATATTTGGGACAAGGGGATTTTGGCCTTTAGCCTGGTTCCAGAGCAGAATCTTTTCCATTTGTCTGAATAGACTTTCCTGGTGCTGGGCCTTCTGGCCTCCAGAATGACGTCCATCACAGCTTTAGAGAGAAGTGTTGACTGGTTATTTAGGCAATTTGCCATGTAGCCAGATTTAAAGTCTTGAGCTGGCTGTGTAGAATCTGATTGTTTTGCTGAGTGAGCAAGTGGAGAATTGTAGGCAAAATCCATGGTGGGCCTTGAGCCATGTTCCTTAGTATTGGATACCAGTGTTGGCGTGGCCAGTCTGGAGCAATGAGTATCATTTGTGGCCTCTCTAATCTGGCTTTCAGCAACACCTTTGCCAGAAGAGGCAGTGGAGGAAAGGCATACACTGTCAATGTTTTCCAACTGAATGAGAGGGTGTCCAATTTCCAAGCTAGTGTGTGGTATGTCCTTGTGCAAAATGTCCGTAGTTGGTAGTTTTGGGGGGAAGCAAAGAGATCTATGTCTGGGTTCCCCCATTTTTGAGTTATCATTGCGAATACTTGTGCATCTAGCTTCCACTCGTGAGGATCTGTGATGTTCCTGCTTAGATCGTCTGCCAGTGTGTTTTTCTTTCCTGGCAGGAATTGTGCTTGTAGTTGAACTTGGTAGGTCAGTGCTGTGTTCCACAAGGTCATTGCTTGTCTGCATAGGGGGTAGGAGCGTGTGCCCCCTTGCTTGTTTATGTACCACATCACTGTGGTGTTGTCCATCTTTATTAGGAGTTGTCCTGGATGTAGGAGGTCCTTCAAAGCTGTTAGGGCATTTTGTACAGCTAGCATCTCTTTTTGATTGATATGTAGATGCCTTTGGTTTGCAGGCCATTTGCCCTGAATACACTGTCCTGCCATGTGTGCTCCCCAGACATAATCCGATGCATCTGTTGTTATAGTTTGCCTGGCTGTGGGTAAGGTGAAAGGCTGACCCTTGTTGAGGTGACATGCCTGAGCTCACCATAAAAACTCCTGTTGAAGGCAGGGAATGAGTGGAATTATTGTTTCCAAGCTGTGGCTGTGTTGAGACCATAAGCTTTTCAGATACCATTGTAATTTCCTCATATGCAGTTTTGCAAATGGTATTAGTAGTATGCAAGATACCATGAATCCCAAGGCCTGCAGAATTTTTCTTGCAGGGAGTTGGGTCTTTGTTGCCATCATTTTGAAGTAATGAGTCAGTTGTCTTTGCTTGTCTGGCATGAGGTAAGCCATCTGGGCCACTGTATTTAAGCTGGCACCCAGGAATATTATGTGTTGTGAAGGCACTAGTTTTGATTTCTTTTTGTTTACTGTGTACCCTAGGCAACTGAGAAGGTCTTTGACAAACGTCAGATGCTTTAATAGAATGTCCTTGCTTTCTGCTTGAATAAGGCAGTCGTCCAGGTATGAATATATTTGAATCCCTCTTTGTCTGTAATATGCAATTACTGGTGCCAGGCATTTTGTGAAGACCCTGGGCACAGTAGATAAGTGAAAGGGCAGTGCAGAGAATTGGTAATGGGTTAAATCTGCAATGAATCGGAGGTATCTTCTGCAATTTTGTCTGATAGAGACGTACAGGTATGCCTCCTTGAGGTCCAACGTTACTAGCCAAGCTTTCTTGCCCAGCATGGGAAGAAGTTGCTATAGTGTTAGCATCTTGAATTTGGGTACTTCCAGGTATGTGTTTAGAATTGAGAGGTCCAGAATGGGTCTCCAGGCTTTGTCCTTTTGGGGAACTAAAAGCAGTCTTGAGTAAAATCCTTGTCCTTGCTCCTGTGTAGGAACCTGTTGAATGGCTCTCATGTCCATGAGAGCTGAAATTTGCTTTTGAGCCTCTGCCCATTGATTTGGTGGCAGGTTTGGCATTCCTTTTATCCTTGGTAAAGTGTGAAAGTGGAATCTGTATCTTTGAGATACATTGTTTAGGACCCATTTGTCTTTTGTGATGATGTGCCAATTGTCTGCAAAAAGAGATAGTTTTCCCCCCAAGGGAGCTGCCAAGAGGGTTTTGCTTGGTAGTCTGAGGGGTAAGTCATTGTGTTTGTCTTCTGGTAGTTTGAGACCTGTCTTCTCCTCCTTTTTGGGTTGTGGCACTCCATTGTCGAGGCTGGTAAGAGCCTTGTGGCTTGCCTCTGCCTCTTGGGCGTCTGTATCTACCCCTCTGTGGTCTGGCAGAAGCTGGAAAGGACCAGTTTTTGGTTGGCCAATTTCTGCTGAAACGAGGAGGTTGAACCTGTAAGAAATCCTTGACCATCTGCATAGATTTTGCCTTATCCTCCATTTTCTTGAAAACTTCTTCTGCTTTTACACCAAATAAAACATCCTGCTGTAAGGGTGCATCCAATAATTTTGCTTTAACATGATCAAGTAATGTTTGCTCTTTTAACCAAGCATGCCTACGTATGACAGACCCTGTCACTGCTGCTCTACAATAAGCTTCCAATGAATCAAATCCACATTGCAAAGTATGTTTTCCCACTTATTCAGCTGAATGCAACAAATCTTGCATTTCCTTGTAATCTGGCTGAGCTGTATGTGCGAGCATTTTTTGTTTTAATTGAGACATCAGATATTGTTGATATTTCAGCATGTGAAACTGACAATTTAAGGCCCTCATAGCTAGCGTAGCAGAGGTATATATTTTCTTTCACCATCTGTCTAGTGCTCTAGAATCCCTTTCAGAGGGCACAGGATTTTTATCAGTAGAGACTATAACCCCTTTGGGACCCTGGGAAATGGTTTCTGGGTCAGCAACAGGGTTTTTATACAGGAATTTGTGTGAGTCAGGGGCTCTGTAGTATCTGTCTGGTTTGGCTGGTGCAGGAGGTAGTGAGTTTGGGTTAAGGCTAGATTCTGAATAAACATCATCCACAATGTCTGCTGACGCCATTGCCTATCCTATCTCAGTACTTATAAATCGCACACTAACTGAAGCTAAAATTCCTAATATCTGGAAAATCTCTTATGTCATCCCTCTCCATAAAGGGGGAGGCTCTACCGAAATATCCAACTATAGGCCAATTGCCATACTCTCTCCCCTAGCCAAAATAATGGAAAAATGTATCCAAAAGCAGTTTATGAACCATTTAATAAACAACCATCTCCTGGCAGATACCCAACATGGCTTTAGACCTCACCATAGCACCACTACAGCCCTATTAGCCTTCTCTAACACCATTAATTCTTATCGTAATAATAACCATATCTCTTCCGCTCTATTCCTGGATCTGTCCAAAGCTTTTGATATGGTGGATCACCAACTATTAATCCACTCACTAAGACCACTCTGTCCAGAACCCAAATCTCTTCAATGGTTTGAGTCCTACCTAAGTGGTAGACAACAAGCTGTACTCTGGCACTCAAAACTGTCCACCTTATTACCAACTAACCTGGGTGCTCCACAAGGGTCTATTCTAGGCCCTCTGTTATTCTCCATCTTCATAAATGATCTTCACACTGCCATTCCTAAAGTCAACTGCATTCAATATGCAGATGACTCAACTTTGATATGTTCAGCCACGTCCCCTGCAGAGTTACAGCTAAGCACCCAAACTACCTTTAACACTGTAGAAAACTGGCTATCCAACCACCGCCTACTACTAAACCCCAAAAAGACCAAAATGCTTATATTCTTACCTACACTAAAGCCCACCCCCATTAACTTCATAATTAAATCCAAAGATGGCACAATTATCTCTCCTGACCCTTCTACTAAACTTCTAGGTGTCACCATTGACACCCACTTAAAATATGACCTACACGTCAACCACCTAATCAAAACCATTAATAAAAAACTAGGTCCGCTGCACAGATTAAAGAACTTTCTAACTCCCCTAGCCAAGGTAGCCATTGCCCGTTCCCATCTTCTCTCTTCTCTTCTGTATGCGTCACCTCACCTTCTAAATAACAAGTCCAATCTAAATAAACTTACCACCTGTTATAATCACATTGTCCAATCTAATTAAACTTACCACCTGTTATAATCACATTGCCAGATTTGCCACCGGCCTCCCTTTTAGGACACATCACTGCATTAACCTAACTCAGCTTGGTTGGCTCGAACTTCCTAGTCTCATGCTATATAACCAACTGATCATAGCCCACAAAATCATTTACGCCCCTGATAACACTCCCTCACTCAAACACCTAATTAACCTGTATAACAATCCACGACCACTTCGTTCCTCCAACAAGGTGCTCATCCAGACTTACAAAACCAACAACCAAGCCAGAGACTCTCTCCTGTCTAACTCCCTAGGTAAAACCTGGAACCTATTACCCCCTGAGATAACCTCAATATCTTCCCTGTATCACTTCAAAACCAAGCTCAAACTATACCTGGGCTCCAAATGGTCTTGCTATTGTACCAAGCCTGGCTAATCCTCACACTACTATATAAATTAGTTATTTATGTCCTTCATCTAACTATTAATCTCTTAGGATAGTAACATATAGTTCCTATAACTATATAATTAATGTCTTCTGCTGACTTCTTGTTGTAAATGATATACTGTTGCAAAATGTATTTCTTACTTTTTCAGGCAACCCAAACTTTTGTACATTTTTTTGCCTTTCTTTATGTTTTGTATGTACTACTCTTGGAGCTTTTCTCCCCGGGCCTCCGCTGAAAATGGACATATATCCAGTCGGACTATCCCGGTTAACAAATGTAAAATAAATAAAATAAAAATAAATAACACAGGTGGAATTGCTAGTGGTCTGTGTTGGGGTAGTAAATTGAACTCTCTGAGCCTTTTCTTAGTATAAGAGTAATCCTGACCTTCCCAGTGGAAATGTTCCCTCATAGTATGTAAGGTTTCCCCAAAAGAGAAGTCCTCTAGGGGAGATGCAGAAGGGATAGACTCTTCAGCATCAGAATCTTCATAAGGGGGAAAGGAATATTCCTGTTCCTCAAAAAAGTCTGAGGAAACTGAAACCTGGTCAGAGGAAGCGTAGTCCTCCTCCTGCCTTGGCCTTTTTTCAGGAGGGGGATGGGAACCCCTGATAAGTGTAATTAAGTCTTCAGCCATCTTAAGCATCTGTTTCCTAGGCATGGGGCCTTGTACAGGAGACTGCTGTGCAGTCTTCTTTGTTTTTAAAGGAGCTTTCAGTTTAGCATAGGATTTAATAGTGAGTGTAGTCGGTCTGAAGACACCTTCAGTAACTGAAGGTGTTTCAACTGCACCAGAATCACCTTCAGGTATGGAGTTGGAAGGGTCTAAAGGTAAAGGTAGTGGAGGCCTAGTGATCTCCGCTTGAGAATCAGATGTCGCCTGGGGTTCTAAATCAGCGGTCATCAGGGGCTGTGTAGGTGCCTCACTGAAAACAGGAGAACAGGTGACTGGCCTAGCAGAGGCCTCGGAATCCGGTTTGGATTTCGGCTGCCTGTCCTTATCTTTGTGTTTTTATGCATTCCGGTCATCGGTTGTCCTTATGGCATGGCATAATTAAATTTCCTACCAAAATAATGTTGGGCAAAATCAAACCGACATTTAATAGTGCGTTTATTAAACCTAGCAAAAAACCGACAACCTGTGATGTCGTGGTCTGGGCCTAGGCAAGGAATACAATAAGAATGAAAGTCCTTATGAGGTATTTGCTTCCCACAAGAAATGCAATTGTTAACTTTTTCTGACATTGGACTGAGACAAGAAAAGGTTCTCCAACAGGGTACTTAGCTTTATGAAGACTTCGGTGTGAAATTCGATTTGAAAATCTCAGGAGTCGGCCGACCGGCACTTGCGAACTGCTTCTGCTTTGGGCATCGCGCGGCAAGAAAAACTGAAGAAAATGGTGTCGGATGCATCTTATATACCCCTGGCGCACTGACGTCAGGAAAGAAGCGACAGCAACCGACGCTGGACCAAGACTTTGGAACTCGGGCCGACTGCGGGACCGCCTGACGGCAGGATAGCCCAACAGTGATGACTGCAGCAGTGTAGCATGATGAACATCAGTGAAGTGCAATTTGTAAAAAGGAATCAATTACAAAGGGTGGAAGTTCTTACAGCAGTAAGTTCTGCTGAATGATATCTGAAACTGCTTCTCCGTAATGAACAGTGGTAAGAAATATGTCACAAGCTGTATGAGAAGCATAAAAAACATATTATGTTGTAATTATGTAGTGCTGTGTTATAAAATCTGAGGAACTGCTATACTCCACATAAAGAACAGGAAAGGAAACACTTGTGCTCATATGAGGATTTGCTTTGACAATAAAACAGACTATTAACATATATACTTATTGTTCATTAAGGTGATCCTTGTGAGAGTCAGAATGGATGCTTTGAGAATAAATGCTCTGTTGTTAAACATTTCTTTGAAGATAAACACATGTGAAGTATAAGGGCTGAGAATGACAAACAGTGGGTTGTCACCTGAAACAATTAAGGAAGTAGGTCAACTGGTAAGCAATACTGAAGGGTCGAATTTGTTTCTAAAATGAGAGAATGTTATCAGAAAACAAAAGCTGATGGAAAAGTTAACACAGGCCTTTTCTGAAACTGACAAACCAGCAAGAACATGAAAACACTATAGTGATACATTCCAGTATTCAGACTATACAGTCCACACTGCTAGAAAATTGGACTCTGCAAGAAAAACACATTAGGGGATCTTCCAGGGTTTCATAGCTTTGAAAGAAAAAGCTAGGATATTGATTGTGAATGATAATTCCATTTCATAGAGTAATAATGTTATGTCTCAGAGACTGATGTAAAGTGTTGATGCTACAGTTTTAGAATAGGCAGATATTTAAAAAAGGTAATATCTCTAAAAGTGGAGCCAATAAAGCTGAAAGAAAATGTAACGACTGAAAATGCAGAACTTCCAAATTGAGGGCACAATCTCTAAGTAGAGGGAATCAATAGCAAAATTGGAACAGATTGTTTCAAAAAAATAAAAACAAAGTGAGAAAAGGTTTTAAAAGGTTTGGCTAATGTTAGCTATAATTAGAACTGTCAGAAGTAAAACAGACAAATACAATGTTATGTTTTCCCAAACATGCTTAGAAGTTTCTGAAGATGTTGCAGAAATGGAAAAACATAATATGCTTGTCAGTTCTGAGCATAGTGATGAATTTAATTCACTTAGTACACAGAAAATCTAGAATAAAAATGTAAAAGGAATGAAAATATTGTCAATATGCTGCAAAAAGAAAAAAGAAATGATATTGCAAGACAGATGAATAGTATGATACTATACATGATCTAACCTCTAAGTGTAAAAAAAGGGTTGAAAATAAAATTCAGAGCAAATCATTGGTGTCAGCAAAAGCTAATTTACAGGAAGAAAAAAGTAAACTAAAGCAAAATGATCTTCATACAAGAAATTCAGACTGAAGTGACTGACCCGCAAAAGGAAATTGATTCCCTCAAGCAGAAGGAAAAGAATTTCACTAAACTTCTGAAGTACTGAAAGACAATTAATCAAGTGAATATCAAAAATATTCAGGGGCTAAATGCTACAAAACAAATTTGGCAGAACTGTTGCATAGTACAACAGACTATTAAGCCTGGTCTCATTCTATAACAAACAGATGAATATATGAAGTTGTAGAGACAGACTTAAGAACTTGCCAAACTGTGACAAGGGTACTTAATGGTAAATATAACCAAGTAACTATGTCCACACATAAAAAGTAAAATGAACAAGAACTCAGAGAACTATGATTACCTTAACCCAGTGGTGTAGTTAGGGCAGGATGAGAGGGACAACTGCACTGGGTGCAAAGTTTTAGCGGTGCAATCAATTGATCCTGATCTATCATTAATGCATTACCAGCCATACCTGAGCACTGTAGCACCCTGTGTGTGGTCTAAACTGTAGCAAGCAGTCTGCTACAGTTAATTAATTTATTTGTGTAACTAAAACTTGAGTACTGTAGTGTTCTATGCAAGCAGGGTATAAACTGCAACAACTGTTTGCAACACTTTGCTACAGTTAAAAAGAATATATTTTTTATGAAAACATAAGCACTGTAGCACTCCATGCAGGCAGGGTACAAACTGTAGCAAATGTTTACCAGATTTGCAGCAAACAGTTTCCTACAGTGTAAAAAAAAAGACTTTTTTTTAATAAGTTGAAAGAGGGTTGGGGAAGTGCATAGAAACAAGACCTGAATGGCTGGGGCATGAGGGAGGGGTGTGTGTATGGTAGGTGTACTAGTATGAGAAACATCAGAAACATCAATTTTCGTTTCTGTTTTGTTTGTTTTTTTTTTTTTTTTTTTTTTTTTTTTTTGCTGTTTAATGGAAAAGCTGTAGGGGGGCATAGACCTAAAATTAATAAGCAGATCACATTGATTGGCTTATTATAGTGAAGTGTCTTTATTTTTGCTCTTTACTTGAAGAACTGAGGAGTCAGGGCATTGGTTTACAGTACTGGTTCAGGGCATTGGTTGAACCAGATACACTTCTGCTTTAACTTTTGCAAAATGAGGAGGAAAGTTTTTCTGTGAAAGAAAATTCAGCAGGTCAAGAGTTGGGAAAATATCAAAATCTGAGAACACAGCTTAGAAAGGGAAATGACAGTAGTGTAGAATCATCTGGTGGTGCAGAGATTGTCCTTCGGTGTAAGCACGTGGGAACTATAGACAGACATACAGCAAATGTAGAGGTCTTATGTCATATGGAAGAAAGTGACAGTCTAAATTCCAAACTGGAGAATGGCAATGCAAAGATGAGTTCTGAGCTGTAGCATGGAAGGCAAAACAGAGGAGAATTTGAGATGAATTTTAATCCAACATGACCATGAATAAATTCTGCTATCCATGACCTAGGGAGAGAAGTCAGGTAATAGAAAATGACAGTAAAGGCATGTTACAGACGGTATGTGATGACGGGCATCAACCCCAAGAAGAATCCTGCCATGAAGTGTTTAAACTTCTTGAGATGTACTTATCTGTAACAGAGAAAAGAGAGAAGCCTAGTCAATCAGAAATCTAAAGGTTAAGCAGTGAAAATGAGCTACTGCAAGCTACACTTCCTTCAGCAGAGAATATCATTTTTTTAATAATACTCGCAAAGACTTTAGCTCAGGTCAGTTTGGAATTAACTGGGTAGAAAACCTGTTGCAACCAGAAAAGAGCCACTTCAATGAATATATTATTTAACCAGTATCACTGCAATATAATTGAATTGTGTTGCATCATATACTGGAACAAGCCTCACTCTGCTGAGTCTGTTATGGCAGTTTATTGAGCTGAAGACATTCTTAATGTCTAAAGCTTCACTGAGGTGATTACAAAGTATCACAAGAACCTAAAACAAATGATGCACCTAGAAATGAATGAATACATATGTGAATAAAGTACATACAGCCACAGAATCAAGAGTTGTATGTAAAAGTTAATGAAGAGAAGCAGATGATGTCCTTGTATTCTGAGGACAATAATGTTCTTAAGAACCAAAGAAAACTGTAAAGAAGGAGAAAATGAAGCAGATTTCTCATCTACATGAGGCTTTTGAAAAAGCTACAAAGGAAAAACGTGACAGCAAAAAATATTATGAAGAATTAATGGTCCTAGTATGAAATAAACAAGAGAAGAAAATGGAGTTGCAAGCATCAAGCAAATGGATCAACATAAAGAAAAAAAGCAGGACACTATAAATGTTATCTCCAATCCTGTGCAGAAAAAGGATATTTTCTGCCATGGCAAGATCATGACTGGACTTCCTAAGGTACAGGGAAACCATACAGACTTCCAGTGGAAATTAACCCTTGCCAAAAGACATGTTGTTCATAGGTTCATAGGTTCATAGGGAGGTACTAGGCTATTGGCCCTAGGGCCTATATAAGCCTAGCCAAATGTACCCTGGCTTTCGCCACCCAAGAAAATTATTTTCATGTGCCACTGTTGAGCAGAGCCACAGAAGTGATCCCGGGGGTAAATTTCCTATCTCCCATCCAATCATCAAGATTTTTCTTGAAGAGTGCTAATGAGGAGCTTTGTTTGATATAGATAGGTAGTTTGTTCCAGAGTATGGGAAGTCCCTGGGACAGGAATCTATCCCTCCAGCATGTTCTGTTTATTGTGGTGACGAGGTTTAGGTCCCTAGAGCATGTAGCTCGTAGGGATTGGGATTTCTTTAAATGGAGCATGTCTAAAAGCTCTGGGTTTGACATAGCTTTGTGTGTTAGGCAGAGATTGCCTCTGAGTAGGCAATATGCAATGGAGTAAAGCTGCAGTTTTTTGAGACAGTCTGCACAGGGCATCTCTTTGAGGCTGGTAATCCTCTTTGTGAGGTATTTCTGTGGCCTTTCCAGTTGTTGTAGATGTCTTGTGAGGTACATACCAAAAGGGGCATTGTACTCTATAATGGGTCTAATGAGTGATGAGTAGAGGGGAACAATGACCTCTTTTTTCCTGGATGAGAAACCTTTTGTGATGAGGTGTGCCACGTAGGATTTCCTGACTACTGTGGCGATGTGATTATCAAAGGAGAGACTACTGTCCACCTGTGTCCCAAGGTCTCTTATCACACTTTCGGTGTTAAGTAGACTACCACCTATGTGGTAGTTCATGGGTACTGAGTTTTTACCAAAACGGATGACAATGCACTTTTTGGCATTGAGCTTGAGGCCATGTCTTTGACACCAGGCATTTGCCTCAGCGAGGCCCTTTTGTAGGATGTCCACATCTTTTGGAGTTTTGATTATGGCTCCTAGTTTGCAGTCATCTGCAAACTTCGCTAGCCAAAGACCTTCTGTGTTGGCCTGTACTTCAGAGAAGTAGATACCAAAGAGGAGAGGACCCAGGACTGAACCCTGTGGTACTCCACTTGTGACTGGTCTGAAGTTGGATTTGGAGTCTGCTACTTTCACAGTGTGGGTTCTGTCAGTGAGCCAGTTGGCAAACCATCTTGTGACATAGGGATTTATACCTAGTTTAGTGAGTTTATCTATAATTCCAGAGTGGGGGGATGGTGTCGAAAGCCTTGGCGAGATCTAGATAGGCTGTGTGAACCACCTTACCCTCATCTACGGCTTTGGTGACTACTTCAAAGAAGTCTATCCGGTTTAGGAGACATGATCTGCCTTTTACAAACCCGAACTGGGTGGGCTCCTGAGTTTGGAGATTACCAATGTCATTGTTTATAAGTTCCATGATGATACGTTCCATAGCCTTGCAGACCAGGCTCGTTAGGCTAATGGGGTGGTAGTTTCCAGGGTCTATGGTGGCTCCCCCTTTGTGGAGTGGGATAACTGTCACTGTGCACCATTCAGTGGGCACATAGCCTGAGGTGAGGCTATGATTGAACATGATACTTAGGTGGGGTGCCAGTTCATTCTGTTGTTCATGTAGAACACAGCCTGGGATGTCATCAGGTCCCATAGATGCTGTGTTCTTGGCTTTGGATAGTGTGTTTTTTACCTGTGCAGCCGTGATTACAGGAACTTTGCATTCTTCTGGTATAGAGATGGGCCTTTAGGGGATGACAGGGGGGTAAAGTTAGCACAAACCTATCTGCCAGGATATTGGCAATATCAGTTGGTTCTGTATATTTAGTGCCATTGTGCTGTAACTCAGAGCAGATCTGAGTGTTGCCATTGAGATTCTTGACATAGCTATAGAATGCTTTGTGGTTGTCTTTAGAGTCAGTGGCGATTTTGTTTTCATAACTAGCTTTGGAGGATTTTATGAGGGATCTCAGCTTCTTACTGAGGCTGACCAGAGAGTTTCTCCAATCATGGGATTTTACTCTTTTTTTGCAACAGTTTCTTTCTTCTGTTGTAGAGTTTGTTTATGGCAGGGGACCACCAGATTGGCTTCCTTTTTTGGAGGATAGCATCTTGGTTCTGTTAGGGATTGCATGATCCATGCACTCGTGTAAGTGCTTATAAAGTGCATTTGTGTAGGATTCAGCAGTCATACATCTATTGTCTGTCAGCATGGGTGTCGTGAAGTTTGCCTCTTCTGTCTTAAGAAGCGTGAAGTTGGCTTTGGAGAATTTTTTTACTGTGGTTTCCCTAATGGGGGGGGGGGGAGGGATGTGGATGTCTAGGGTGATTAGCTTGTGGTCGGATCTGACCAACGAGGAATTGACCTTTGGTATGGAGCACCGGTTGCCCATGTTGGTAATAACCAGGTCTAGGATATTTCTGCCCCTGGTGGGGGTGTGGATAAGTTGATCCATGGCACTGGAATTAATGAACTCCAGAAAACGTTGAGCACAAGAGTTGGTACATGAGTAGTTTTCCCAGTTAATGGTAGGGTAGTTGAAATGGCCCATTAATAGGGTGTTAGGTTGTACCCTAATATTTTCCAGTGTATTAAGAAATGAGGAGTGGGAATCCTGGGGCATGGTGGGGGATATATAGCAAGCTACAATTTGGATTGCAGTCTTACCCAGAGTTAGTTGCATTTGGATAATCTCGGATGCATTATGCTGAGCAACTAGCCTGGAGGTGTAGATATCCTTAATGAATATGGACATGCCTCCGCCTTTAGTGTTTCGGTCCAGGTTAGGTGGCCGAAAGGTGTGGTATGAATTATAGCCTGGTAATGTAGGGGTACTCTCTGGAACCTTGAACCAGGTCTCTGTCACTGCACAGATGTTGATGTTCTCCATTTTAAGGAGTGCCTTTTGAGGTTTAGACTTCTAGCATTGAGTAGCAATACCCTCAGATTCTTCTTGCCTGTACCTGTTAGGGTGATGAATTTGTCATTTGAACCTTGCCTAAAAAGGCACTATAGGGGTGGCTAGAGCCTTAGCCAGTATCTGGAATCCCAGGGGCAACAGGTGCAGGCCATCTCTGGCAAAGCCTCATGGCTTGTCGATCATGTCATCCCAGGCAGACAGATACTGGATCCCCTTAGAATGACACCAGAAACTTAGTCAATTGTTGAACTCAATAATTTTGTCCTTGTACTGTGGTATCATTCTGGGTGATGGCAGGATGCTACTCAGGGCTAGGGTCATACCTGCCTGGGCTACAAGATTGTAAAGCTCCTCCATGTCCCTTTTCATGTAGTCCAAGGAGGTATGTCTCAGGTCATTCACACCAACATGGACAATGACAGAGTCATATTTGTACTTGTTGTGGAGTGACCTAAGTGCATGCATTATGTGGTGGATCCTGGCACCCGACAGGCAGCTGACAGTAACTTTCTCCTTGTTTAGCCTGGTGAGTGGAACATCAGTGTGCCTGACTATAGAGTCACCTATGACTAGAGTGTTGGGTATGTTGTTATGCCTTATGGGCTGTGGTTGAGTGGCACACTGAGTTTGTGAACTGTGTGTCATTTGGGTTGTGTTAGGGGGTGGAGGTTGCTTGTGTTTCTGCTTTGGAGGTCCCTGTTGCTTGGGCAGGTTTTTACTGAGATCCTCCATGAATGTAGGTGTGTGTTTTGTGTTTCTATGTGTGTGTTTTGGTGGTGTAGGTTTTGAGGGACTATATGCTGAGTGTGGTGTGGTGCAAGTGTTTACCTTCTCCTCTTGACTGTCTAGTCCAGTCTTGGGTGAAGAGAGCTTTGCTTCCAGTTTGGCTATATAAGTGCATCTCTCACAGGTCGTAGTGTTGGGTGGTAGGAGGAGAGGGTTGTCTGTGTACATGAGGCAATTACTGCATTGCCCCAAGATGTCCAGATTCATCAGGTAGACAGGAGAAAACACCGGGAGCTGACCCTTAGACATGCCTGGATAGGTGCTTATTTGTTAAGTACTAGAAACTGTTTTCCTCTAGACAGTGAGGAAAGTTGAGTTTTGTAGTAATTTGTAGCTTTTTTAGTGCTTACAATAAGTTCTGAACAAGTACTGAGCTCAAAGAAACAGACGAGTGCTGAAACAAAAAACTGGCTAGTTCTAAGAAACAGAATTAAGCTAGAAGGCTTCCCTCCAACACAGAAAGGTTTGGGGGCCTAGAAGCCTACAAATAGTCCTGGACACAGCAAATCTATATCCAGGCTAGACTACCCACAGGAAAGGCAGGAAACAAGCTTAGAATTTTTTTTTAGTGGAAAAAGAGAAAGGAGTAGCAGCAACTAAGCTGATTGGCCTTCTCAATGTTCTCCCTGTACTGGGTAGAATGAGGTAATGACTGGGAGGAGGGGCCCAGATCAAATTTACACTAGGGCCGGGCAACTGCAAAGCCACCAACTATAAAAACACCATACCAATAGGGAGGGAAGGTGGGAAACTGCAGAAATCTTTCTCACAGCAGAAAAGCAGCAGTGAGCCTTTAAATGAAAGTTTTAAACAGCTAAAGGAGCCTCTAGAAAAATAGTTTCACTGCAACAAGTTATCAGAAACAAACAACCCAACAGATGCTTAACAAAGTGGACAATTTCCAGTTAATACCTCACACACAGTGAAACTAGCTAGAAAAATATACAGTACACAAAGTGCTATAAATAAAGAAATAAAGAACAAAATAAGCAAAAAAAAAAAAAAAACAGGATACTTAATGTTATATATTATAGTTCCGAGTTTGCTCAGTGTCCTTCCTTCGATTAGCTCAGTGTGAAATGGCAGAAACATTCACAACTTAACTTCTTAAGCAACAGAAAGTTGAAACCTGAGACAACTTTTAAGAAAAAAAAGCTCAAAAGAACCAATGAGGTGCTTAGTCTAAGCTGTAGTCCAGGTGACCTTAGTCAGTCAATGACCTTAAACAATTCTCTCTCACTGAAATGCCTGATGGCTTTGGCTAAACCACGATGTCCCTGAATATGTGCTTATACACACTGCCTCCACAACCACTAGGCCCAAATACAAGCCTGAATATGGACAATGCTACAAATATCCCCACTACTTAGAAACAAACTGCAGAAATGTTTCTCACAGCAGAAAAGCAGCAGTGAACCTTTAAAATAAAGTTTTAAACAGCTAAAGGAGCCTCTAGAAAAAGAGTTTAACTGCAACAAGTTACCAGAAACAAACAACCCAATAGATGCTTAATAAAAGTGGACAATTTTCAATTAATACCTCACACACAGTGAAACTAGCTAGAAAAATATACAGTACACAAAGTGCTATAAATAACAAAGAAATAAAGAACAAAATAAGCAAAAAAACAGGATACTTAATGTTATATATTATAGTTCCGAGTTTCCTCAGTGTCCTTCCTTCGATTAGCTCAGTGTGAAATGGCAGAAACACTCACAACTTAACTTCTTAGGTATCAGAAAGTTGAAACCTGAGACAACTTTTATGAAAAAAAGCTCAAAAGAACCAATGAGGTGCTTAGTCTAAGCTGTAGTCCAGGTGACTTCAGTCACCCAATGACCTTAAACAATTCTGTCTCACTGAAATGCCTGATGGCTTTGGCTAAACCAAGATGTCCCTGAATATCTGCTCAGACACACAGCCTCCACAAACACTAGGCCCAAATACAAGCCTGGATATGGAAATGCTAGAAATATCACCACTACTTAGAAACAAACTGCAGAAATGTTTCTCACAGCAGAAAAGCAGCAGTGAGCCTTTAAATTAAAGTTTTAAACAGCTAACGGAGCCTCTAGAAAAAGAGTTTAACTGCAACAAGTTATCAGAAACAAACAACCCAACAGATGCTTAATAAAAGTGGACAATTTCCAGTTAATACCTCACATACAGTGAAACTAGCTAGAAAAATATACAGTACACAAAGTGCTATACATAACAAAGAAATAAAAAACACAATAAGCAAAAAAACACGATACCTAATGTTATATATTATAGTTCCGAGTTTGCTCAGTGTCCTTCCTTTAATTAGCTCAGTGTGAAATGGCAGAAACACTCACAACTTAGCTTCTTAGGTAACAGAAAGTTGAAACATGAGACAACTTTTAAGAAAAAAAGCCAAAAAGAACCAATGAGGTGCTTAGTCTAAGCTGTAGTCCAGGTGACCTCAGTCAGCCAATGACATTAAACAGTTCTCTCTCACTGAAATGCCTGATGGCTTTGGCTAAACCAAGATGTCCCTGAATATGTGCGTAGACACTCAGCCTCTACAAACACTAGCCGAAATACAAGCCTGAATATGGACAATGCTACAAATATCCCCAAGATGTAACCAAGATGTCCCTGAATATGTGCTCAGACAAACAGCCTCCAGAAACACTAGGCCCAAATACAAGCCTGAATATGGAAAATGCTACAAATATCCCTACTACTTAGAAACAAACTGCAGAAATATTTCTCACACCAGAAAAGCAGCAGTGAGCTTTTAAATGAAAGCTTTAAACAGCTAAAGGAGCCTCTAGAAAAAGAGTTTAACTGCAACAAGTTATCAGAAACAAACAACCCAATAGATGCTTAATAAAAGTGGACAATTTCCAGTTAATACCTCACACACAGTGAAACTAGCTAGAAAAATATACAGTACACAAAGTGCTATAAATAACAAAGAAATAAAGAACAAAATAAGCAAAAAAACAGGATACTTAATGTTATATATTATAGTTCCGAGTTTGCTCAGTGTCCTTTCTTTGATTAGCTCTGTGTGAAATGGCAGAGACACTCACAACTTAACTTCTTAGGAAACAGAGAGTTGAAACCTAAGACAACTTTTAAGAAAAAAAGCTCAAAAGAACCAATGAGGTGCTTAGTCTAAGCTGTAGTCCAGGTGACCTCAGTCAGCCAATGGCCTTAAATAATTCTCTCTCACTGAAATGCCTGATGGCTTTGGCTAAACCAAGATGTCCCTGAATATGTGCTCAGACACACAGCCTCCACAAACACTAGGCCCAAATACAAGGCTGAATAGGGACAATGCTACAAATATCCCCACTACTGAGAAACAAACTGCAGAAATGTTTCTCATGGCAGAAAAGCAGCAGTGAGTCTTTAAATGAAAGTTTTAAATAGCTAAAGGAGCCTCTAGAAAAAGAGTTTAACTGCAACAAGTTATCAGAAACAAACAACCCAACAGATGCTTAATCAAAGTGGACAATTTCCAGTTAATACCTCACACACAGTGAAACTAGCTAGAAAAATAAACAGTACACAAAGTGCTATAAATAACAAAGAAATAAAGAAAAAATAAGCAAAAAAAAAAAAAAAAACAGGATACTTAATATTATATATTATAGTTCTGAGTTTGCTCAGTGTCCTTCCTTTGATTAGCTCAGTGTGAAATGGCAGAAACACTCACAACTTAACTTCTTAGGTAACAGAAAGTTGAAATCTGAGACAATTTTTAAGAAAAAAAGCTCAAAAGAACCAATGAGGTGCTTAGTCTATGCTGTAGTTCAGGTGACCTCAGTCAGCCAATGGCCTTAAACAATTCTCCCTCACTGAAATGCCTGATGGATTTGGCTAAATCAAGATGTCCCTGAATATGTGCTCAGACACACAGCCTTCACAAACACTAGGCCCAAATACAAGCCTGAATATGGACAATGCTACAAATATCCCCACTACTTAGAAACAAACTGCAGAAATGTTTCTCACTGCAGAAAAGCAGCAGTGAGCCTTTAAATGAAAGTTTTAAACAGCTAATGGAGCCTCTAGAAAAAGAGTTTAACTGCAACAAGTTATCAGAAACAAACAACCCAACAGATGCTTAACAAAAGTGG
The DNA here is from genome assembly GCF_019279795.1 of Protopterus annectens. Taxonomy (NCBI): domain Eukaryota; kingdom Metazoa; phylum Chordata; order Ceratodontiformes; family Protopteridae; genus Protopterus; species Protopterus annectens. Next base: position 988,596,183 of record NC_056739.1, on the reverse strand, counting down.
ACAATTTCCAGTTAATACCTCACACACAGTGAAACTAGCTAGAAAAATATACAGAACACAAAGTGCTATAAATAAAGAAATAAAGAACAAAATAAGCAAAAAAAAACAGGATACTTAATGTTATATATTATAGTTCCGAGTTTGCTCAGTGTCCTTCCTTCAATTAGCTCAGTGTAAAATGGCAGAAACACTCACAACTTAACTTCTTAGGTAACAGACAGTTGAAACCTGAGACAACTTTTAAGAAAAAAGCTCAAAAGAACCAATGAGGTTCTTAGTCTAAGCTGTAGTCCAGGTGACCTCAGTCAGCCAATGACCTTAAACAATTCTCTCTCACTGAAATGCCTGATTGCTTTGGCTAAACCAAGATGTCTCTGAATATGTGCTCAGACACACAGCCTCCACAAACACTAGGCCCAAATACAAGCCTGAATATGGACAATGCTACAAATGTCCCCACTACTTAGAAACAAACTGCAGAAATGTTTCTCACAGCAGAAAAGCAGCAGTAATCCTATAAATGAAAGTTTTAAACAGCTAAAGGAGCCTCTAGAAAAAGAGTTTAACTGCAACAAGTTATCAGAAACAAACAACCCAGCAGATGCTTAATAAAAGTGGACAATTTCCAGTTAATACCTCGCACACAGTGAAACTAGCTAGAAAAATATACATTACACTAAGTGCTATAAATAACAAAGAAATAAAGAACAAAATAAGCAAAAAAACAGGATACTTAATGTTATATATTATAGTTCCGAGTTTGCTCAGTGTCCTTCCTTTGATTAGCTCAGTGTGAACTGGCAGATACATTCACAACTTAACTTCTTAGGTAACAGAAAGTTGAAACCTGAGACAACTTTTAAGAAAAAAAGCTCAAAAGAACCAATGAGGTGCTTTGTCTAAGCTGTAGTCCAGGTGACCTCAGTCAGCCAATGACCTTAAACAATTCTCTCTCACTGAAATGCCTGATGGCTTTGGCTAAACCACGATGTCCCTGAATATGTGCTTAGACAGACAGCCTCCAAAAACACTAGGCCCAAATATAAGCCTGTATATGGACAATGCTACAAATATCCCCACTACTTAGAAACAAACTGCAGAAATGTTTCTCACAGCAGAAAAGCAGCAGTGAGCCTTTAAATGAAAGTTTTAAACAGCTAAATGAGCCTCTAGGAAAACAGTTTAACTGCAACAAGTTATCAGAAACAAACAACCCAACAGATGCTTAATAAAAGTGGACAATTTCCAGTTAATACCTCACACACAGTGAAACTAGCTAGAAAAATATACAGTGCACAAAGTGGTATAAATAACAAAGAAGTAAAGAACGAAATAAGCATAAAAGCAGTATACTTAATGTTATATATTATAGTTCCGAGTTTGCTCAGTGTCCTTCCTTCGATTAGCTCAGTGTGAAATGCTAGAAACACTCACAACTTAACTTCTTAGGTAACAGAAAGTTGAAACTTGAGACAACATTTAAGAAAAAAAGTTCAAAAGAACCAATGAGGTGCTTAGTCTAAGCTGTAGTCCAGGTGACCTCAGTCAGCCAATGACCTTAAACAATTCTCTCTCACTGAAATGCCTGATGGCTTTGGCTAAACCAAGATGTCCCTGAATATGTGCTTAGACACACAGCCGCCACAAACACTAGCCCAAATACAAGCCTGAATATGGACAATGCTACAAATATCCCCACTACTTAGAAATAAACTGCAGAAGTGTTTCTCACAGCAGAAAAGCAGCAGTGTGCCTCTAATGAAGTTTTAAACAGCTAAAGGAGCCTCTTGAAAAAGAGTTTAACTGCAACAAGTTATCAGAAACAAACAATCCTACAGTTGGTTAATAAAAGTGGACAATTTCCAGTTAATTCCTCACACACAGTGAAACTAGCTAGAAAAATATACAGTACACAAAGTGCTATAAATAACAAAGAAATAAAGAACAAATTAAGCAAGAAAAACAGGATATTTAATGTTATATATTATAGTTCAGTGTTTGCTCAGTGTCCTTCCTTCGATTAGCTCAGTGTGAAATGGCAGAAACACTCACAACTTAACTTCTTAGGTAACAGAAAGTTGAAACCTGAGACAACTTTTAAGAAAAAAAGCTCAAAATAACCAATGAGGTGCTTAGTCTAAGCTGTAGTCCAGGTGACCTCAGTCAGCCAATGACCTTAAACAATTCTCTCTCACTGAAATGCCTGATGGCTTTGGCTAAACCGAGATGTCCCTGAATATGTGCTCTGGCACACAGCCTCCACAAACATTAGACCCAAATACAAGCCTGAATATGGGCAATGCTACAAATATCCACACTACTTAGAAACAAACTACAGAAATGTTTCTCACAGCAGAAAAGCAGCAGTGAGCCTTTAAATGAAACTTTTAAACAGCTAAAGGAGCCTCTAGAAAAAGAGTTTAACTGCAACAAGTTATTAGAAACAAACAACCCAACAGATGCTTAATAAAAATGGACAATTTCCAGTTAATACCTCACACACAGTGAAACTAGCTAGAAATATATACAGTACACAAACTGCTATAAATAACAAAGAAATAAAGAACAAAATAAGCAAAAAAACAGGATATTTAATGTTATATATTATAGTTCCGAGTTTGCTCAGTGTCCTTCCTTCGATTAGCTCAGTGTGAAATGGCAGAAACACTCACAACTTAACTTCTTTGGTAACAGAAAGTTGAAACCTGAGACAACTTTTAAGAAAAAAAGCTCAAAAGAGCCAATGAGGTGCTTAGTCTAAGCTGTAGTCCAGGTGACCTCAGTCAGTCAATGAACTTAAACAATTCTCTCTCACTGAAATGCCTGATGGCTTTGGCTAAACCACGATGTCCCTGAATATGTGCTTATACACACTGCCTCCACAAGCACTAGGCCCAAATACAAGCCTGAATATGGACAATGCTACAAATATCCCCACTACTTAGAAACAAACTGCAGAAATGTTTCTCACAGCAGAAAAGCAGCAGTGAGCCTTTAAATGAAAGTTTTAAACAGCTAAAGGAGCCTCTAGAAAAATAGTTTAACTGCAACAATTTATCAGAAACAAACAACCCAACAGATGCTTCATATACTGTAACTGTTGTAGCAGTCAATTTGCCATCTGAGTAGCTGAAATGGACAGTCAGGTGATTATTCCATGAGCAGTAAGTCCATATTTTGGGTTAAAATTAGAGGACAGTTACATCAAACTGCTAGAAAAGATTATTTTCAAATAAATGGAAGTGTTTTACACTGCATACACTCAAATGTTACAAGAGCTGTCAATTTGGACTGCTGACTGAAGACAGTCCCCATTTTTGTGATTCTATCTAAAGTAATATAAACAAAATTTTCATTCAGAGCATAATATCATGAATGTAAAACAAGCAAAGTAATGTGAATTCTATGCACAATACTAGTGCATATTTTATGCAATGTAGCACAAAGGAAATGGTTGGAAAGTTAGAAAGAATTAAAAAAACTGAGAGCAGGGAAAGATGGAATCCACTCCAGAGTTGTACCTCTTTGAGGTCAGTTTCAGGATCCATAGTGTTTCAGAGAGTATAGAACTGTCTATAACTGGAGAATCATAAAGATGCCAAACCAAGTAATTATGGTTATGTCCTTGATTGTAGGACTGAGTAAATCAGTTGACACAAAAGGAATGAATATTTCCTTGGCAACAAAACACTCTAAGGAAGGTCTTTGAAAAATGAAGCATGGGGACAAATAAACATGTGCAGGACATGAGCAGGATCCCTATTGGACTTCCACCTTCACTGATTGGTTATTCTTGGTAGACTTTACTGTTCAGTGAGAGACCCATTCTTCTCAGCTGGGGAGGGGCTTTGTGATGTAGTAAGGTATGCTGAGGCAACTAAAGCAAGAGATGAAAAAGTTGAAATTATTACCAGGGTCAGGTAAATGGAGGTGGAGCTTATTTGATATCACATAAACAGCTTCAGTAAATACTTAATTGCAGGTAGCTACTGCTCTGCAGTGAAAGCACTGCAGGGCATTACTGGAGAAGATACACGCAATGATCTGCTACCTTAGTGACTCTGTGGAGAAATCCTGAACAATAGAAAGAGCCAGAGAGAATATCTTAACATAATTGCATTTTATATAGAAGGACTTTAACCACAAAGAGAGAGAGAGAATAAGATATGTTTGATTGACTTCCTGTTTTACTCAGGTGGCTATGTTAATCAGGATTCTGTGACTAGAGAATTAAAAAGACTAAAAACATTTAACTTCAGTAAATTTCTTGTAATCATTTTCCAAGAGAGAGATAAAAGAATGTTATGTTCACCAGGTAGAAACTGCAAATATCCTGTGAAATTAAAAAGTTTATTTTTGTAAAAGTGATTATATTTTCATGTGTCCATGCTGCAGCTTTAACTATCAGTTATCCAATGCTTTTCATTACTCCAACTTCCAACACCAGTACTACCCCTGTGTTTCAGGGTCACTGCTGGGAAGGGGGTAGAGGAAAGAAGAATTACTTTGGTATTATCCTCTGCCTGGGATGTCCCCTGGAGCAGAAAGGGGCTTAGCGACCTGCTTTGTGGGAAAGGAGTGGAGCAGTCCCTTTAGTGTCATCCCTGCTTTCCACCCAGCTATATGTTAAGCCCTAACTCCTTCCACAATGTGTTGATGACAGCAACATTGGATTGGACGGGTAATAAGGACATGCTGTGAGCAAAGGTCAATGCCCATGGCCTCTAGAATGGTCACATTTCTCTCTCTCCCCATCACACTCCCTGCCTGGAAACCTTTCTTGGGCTCTAAGAGGTTATGAGAAGTATGCCTGACATGATTTTATCCATCAAAGACAGGCACTCCCATTCTATCTACTCATTGTGAAGCAAAATAGCCAGTAAATGAACTTATGTCACCTGGGCTATAGTCAAGGATTTATCCATCTATGCCAGCAATAAAGGCTCTTTCTGTAATACCCACTTTAGAAAGCTCAGTTATGTTGCTAGAATCATTCCCTTTTGTTTCCTTACAATAAGAGCCTACTGGGCATGCCAAAATGTCTGTTCTGCCTCTTTATAAAGGAGGTAAAGGTACCTGTCTGTAATTAAACATTTAGCAGATCTCTATTATATATGTATACAGTAATGCCCAAGGGGGATAAGTATTACATATTATTGCATGCATAGTGCCTAAAATGTCTGAGCATGCAGTAATATCTGTATTATATACCATCTAAAGTACCTTCCACTTATAAAATGGACATTTGTAATTTCTGCAGTTAAAATTTTATATTTAGCAGTTTATGTAAGATAATTGGATGTTGCATAATGTATTTTAATGTACAATAATTCCACTGCCCATTTTAACTTTCTGATAGCTGTATAGGGTTTTAGTTTGATAGTGTTTGCCGATCAAGCATTCCTCTCATATGTCAGGCTATATAGCTGTAGTGCTGTGGTATTGTCATTGCTGCTGTATTGCATTTAAAATCCTGCACACAAATGCAAAATATCTGAGGTCTACATTTTGAGTAAGTAATCCAACACATTCTCATTATTCTCTTACAGCCTTAATGTTTGATGCTATCTCCTGCTCTCTTTTTGTAAAACTCCAAGAGCAGTAAATAGTATTTTTTCAAAACTTTACCTAATATTTATATACATGTGTATACTGTTTAGCATTGACAGCTTTATACCTTTGTAACTTTCAGAGTAGTGATTTTGATAATTTACAGTTATAATTTCCAGTGTGATAATTTCATATTTTACAGCGTGTTTTACAGTTGTGATAGTAGGAGAAGGGCTGAAATTGCTCCACTACAAAAGCAATTACTTAGCATTGTTATACTCGTAGTATACTTATAAATGCTTAGCATTATTATACTAATAGTATACTTATAAATGCTTAGCATTATTATACTAATAGTATACTTATAAATGCTTAGCTTTTTATTTGCTACTCTGCTGTTAACAGTGCTGTGCTTACCTGCCTGCACTTATTAGATGCTACTATAGCATAATACCACTATAATAATAACCTCATCAAACTGTTATCAGTGTTCTTCAACTTTTATGGTATATTATTGTAACTTAGCCCTGTCCATCCTACTCTGGGCCAGGGCATAGCTACCAGTATCATATTATTTAACCAGAGCTGTCTCAGAAGATCTGTAGTAATGATTGGCAGCAAAATTAAGTGAATTCTATGTCCTAATGTACTTGCCAATATTGTATCTCTTCACCCTCTGTACCACCTCTTTTGCTTTTTCTTATGTCTGCTGACATTTGTATATTTCTAGATACTGGCCAGTGCACTTCCATCTTCATTTAGCCAGACCCACTCACCCTTCCAGCCACACTTGCCAGTGACATTTGGATACTACGTGCAGCAGCAAAGCATCTGGACCTGAGGGTGAGCCAGCAAAAGGCAAAGTCAAGATCAACCTATTTTACTCCCCTGATGTGGATATATAACCTCTGTAAATGGGTGGTTTGATAGGTACTTAGCCACATACTTCATTACAAGAAGTCCTACCTTTTGCAGCACTATTTGTATAAGGCATGCACATTACAACAGGGACATAACTACTAGTTCTGCGTATTAGATGTCGCTGTATATTAGAAGTTGTAGTGCAACTTGTCATACCTTAAAAACGACATAACCCAATTTTAAATTGCCCAGTATAACATATCTCTTCATAGGCAGCATTTAATCTATACCTCTCGCATTCTGGATGTTTTATGCAACACCCCCCAGCCATCTATCAGTACTTACTTTAGTTTTATTAAACGTATTTCTTAGAACTACATTAGGTAAACATATCATGCCCCCCATCCCTCATTTTTGAATATCAGGTAATTAACCAGACATCTTTTAGTATTAATCTAATTTAATATTTTCTTTGTAAAACAGTTCCCCATAAGCAGTAGATTTTGTCAAAATCTTCAAATCACACTTTTCTTATTTATTGTTCTAATTTTATTTTTACATAATACAACTATTGTTGCTACTGGTGCCCTGCTAACCACTATGTAAGCTTTTTCATTAAATCTTTGCTTTGTATTATTTACTTTATGTATTCCAGTATACAAAATAACACTTATACACACTTGACTCCTTTTGACCCAGTTCACTGTTTGTTTTCTGTCCTACAACATTCTGAGAAGTAGAACTCATTACATTCATTCCTGCTATACTAGAGCTCACTCTGAACCACTACCCACCCCCAATTCTCATCTACCCTCCACTACAACTACAACTACACTTGTACTCTCCTTAACTCCACCCACTCAACCAACTGACTATTAGGACTAATTACCCAACCAACTCAATACCTTTCTAATTGCATCCTACTACTATCCAGTCTCCCCATAACTATCTTGTCACACACTCTTCACTTTTCAGAGCTACCCTTACACTTTCTAGATTATCTGTTCCACCCCTGAATTTATTTTAAGCTTCCCTCAATCCTACACAAAGTGAACACATTTACTAAACATTTACGAAACCACCATTTACATCATCTTCCACACTCACTCACTCACTCTATCTATTCAAATGTTTTACTTCTTAGATTTATCATTATATAAATGTGCTTGCCCTTCTTTCTGCTTCAGCAAGCTCACTCCACCACCAGCCATGTCCCTTTAATTCCTAAACCTATCCAACACACTACTAATCAGCTTCCTGATATTTCACCAAGTCTTTATAATCTTAACACCTGTCTCCTCCTTATTTATAAATTACTCCACTTCCAACTTCCACCTACAAAATTCCAATATGTACTATTAAAAATCAAACCTATTTACACTGATAGACCACAAGCCTCTAAAAATCTCACAGTGTGGAGACATCCATCACAGCTCATCATCCCTTCATTATCACACTCCCCCCATGCAATTATTCCTAAATCCAAACCTCACTCAGTTTAATACATACCACTTTCCAACAATAACACTCCTTCAAAATACAATAACCTTATCACAGTAAATCTATATTGTGTATATAGTATAGTAACTGAACTGTATGAATGGATATCTCAAGTGCACCCCAGACATCTTGTTCATCACAGAAGCCTGCCTTAATCACAGAAGCCTGCCTTAAACTAATATTAGTGGCACCAAAATTCTTACCCTGGTAACAACATAATTAGATGAGCAAGGTTACAAAAGTGAGCAGGTGGCATAGCTCTCCTGAACTCTTACTCCTACATCATCTTTGAATTCAACAAGCCAATTCCAAATTCCATACTGCCAAAATACTTAATACTTTCCTAAATATATATATATATATATATATATATATATATATATATATATATATATATATATATATACCCTCAGGCAACAATATATATCAACTAGAATACATTTTCTCTTGGATATATAGAACAATCTGTAATGAAACTATTGTTACGGGTGATGTCAACATCAGCTGGTTAACCCTATCCCTGTCTACCCTTCCTCCATTATAAAAATATTTGATTTTACACAGCTCATAATATTCCCAGCTAGATATACCAATAAGCAGAAGAGAAGTACCATCCTTGAATGTATGTTGGTATATGAACCCAGTAAATGTAACTCTGACAGTACACATTCTGATAATCTAGGTGACCATCTCCTTGCTTACACCCATAAAAGCATAAATGCCAGACTAAAAACCATGAGCTAAAGACAACACATAACCTTTCTAACTTCAATCCTCGGTCTTTCAATGATACATTGTTGGCTATGAACTGGTGTCCATTAAAATGCTCCCACTGGATGAAGCCTTCCACCATTAAAACACATTATTTCTAACTAATGTCTTTCAGCTTTTCCCGGTTAGGAGTTGCCACAGCGGAACTCCAGTCTGCTAATTACTGGCAGTGGATTTTTACTGTGCCGAGTTGCCAGCCCAACACCCAACCTTCAAAGAAGGCACACACATTCACGCACGTCCTACCTACATCTCCTTAAATATCACTCAACCATGGAGAGGACATGCAGACTCCACACAGAAGGTGGTCCAGCTGAGAATCGAATGGAAGAACCTCTTGCTGTGAGGCGACAATGCTAACTGCTGCACCACCGTGGCTCTAAACTCGCTTATTAGGTTAGTCCCACTGCATACAAAAAGAATCAAATCAAATCATGCTCCTTGGCTTACTAAACAAACCAAAAACCTTATGAAGGATAGGGATGTATCATGAAAACAATGTAAGAAACTTAAAACAACTGAACCCCTTCTAACCTTATATCAGCTTTGTAACTTAGTCAAAAAACAAGTAAACAACAACAAAAATAATAGTATACTCACCTTCAACCTAACCATAAGCACAACCCATTAAAACATTTGTCTTCTATCAAATCTCTATTGACACCTGGTACCAAATAAAGACTCTAGTCCCTTTCCTAATAACTTATCCCAACAAACCTTATTCAATACTTAGTTTACAGATTCTATCTCCTTCTTAACCATAAATTCATCATGTTCATCCAACCCCTCATCCCAGACTATCCAATATCTCCATACATCATCTGTCTCACAACTCATCCTAAACAGTCTCCAGCCAACAAAATTCCATGCACCATTTCCCATAACTTATCCCAAGCATGCTCTCCCCTTTCTTTAATCTCAAATATGCCCCCAGATCCATGATAAAAAATAATAATAATTCTTAAACTTAAACTGTCTTCCCCTGAAGCTGACAACCTTCCCTGGAATTTTTTAAGCTAGCTGCTCTTGCCATAGCCTCTCCAGTTAATATCCACGCCAGTAAATCCATACTCTTATCCCATGTTGTCTCCATATGGAAAAAAGCCTTATAATCATCCCCCTGCACAAAGGCAGAACCTCAACTAAAGTTGCTCATTTATGCCCAATTGCAATACTGTCCCACTATCTAAGCTACTAGAAAAATGCACCCACATCCAGCTGCTCTAACATATCCTGCAAAATCAAGTGTTAGCTCCTACTGAACATGGTTTCAGGCTTAGTCATAGTACAACTTATTTTTCTTCTTCACAGATACTGTAAACAGAGCAAGAGATACTGGAAATATAATCTCTGTACTATTCCTCAACCTGTCTAAAGCTTTTGACATGGTCTACCACCCAAAACTCTTGTAGCAACTATCTAGCACTGGTATATCGACTCCTGTGCTAAATTGGTTCCATAGCTATTTACCTGTTAGACACCCGGCAGTAAAATGGCAAGTCTCTCTATCCACATACATCCCTAATACCACTGCAGTACCACAGGTAAAATCCTTGGACAGCCCATTTCCAATATCTTCTTCAATAACCTGCAAATTGCCTCCTACTAAGTCGATCTCATCCAGTATGTGATTGACTCCGCATGTATATGCTCCTCAAATAGTCTATAACATCTCTTACAAATAACTCAAGGATCCTTCACCTCAATCCAGACCTGTCTTTTCAATGCCCAACTTTTTCTTAATCCCCCAAAAAATAAGCTTCTCCTCTTCTCCCCTAAACCCTGCTGTAACAGCAAACAGAATTTTAATTTTTTTCATGAAATAACACCGAAATAGAAGTAGTCCCCCATATAAAACTACTACGTATGAAAATTGATCTGTTTTGTTCTTCTTTTGGCTTTTCCCAGTTAGGGTTCACCACAGCGGAACTCCAGTCTGCTAATGATTGGCAGTAGATTTTTACAGTACCGAGGTGCCAGCCCGATGCCTAACCTTCAACAAAGGCATGCCCAATCACGCATGTCTTTTGAATGCCACTTAACCACGGGGAGGACATGCAGACACCACACAGAAGGCGCTCCAGCCAAGAATCGAACGGGAGAACCTCTTGCTGTGAGGCGACAACACTACCGCTGCACCACCGTGGTTTCTAGGTATGATAATTGATAACAGTCTCAAATTTGATCTTCACATCCAAAATAACATCAAAAAACTTACCAAAAAATCGAAATGCTCTAACATCACAAACATGTCTTAAATTCAACCATGAAAATCACCCTCTCAAATACATACCCCTTTCTTCACTTCTCAACCATGAAAATCACCCTCGCAACTACATATGATGCTCTGATTCTTACAAACCTCCAAACCACACTAAAATCTAAACTCAAAACATGCTACAAATAAATTGGAAATTTCACTACTAGATCAACTGACTTCTCTCACCACTGCACTGTTCTCTACTCATTAAATTGGATTGAACTCTCCCATCAACTCACCCAATTTCAGCTAATTACAGTACATAACATAATTTATACAACATCTGATTGTCCTAACCTCAAAAACATTCTCTTTTGCTACCACCCTAATGGACCCTTTTGCTCTAATAGCAAACATCTTATCTCCATCTATAAACCCAATAAATCTCCTGTTCTCTGCCTCTACTCTGACACTGTTGCAAAGTCTGGAACTCCATTCCACTATTCATTAGATATAACCCAAACTGACAATCATGCAAAGCCTTTCTAAAGGAATTCCCATCCAGCATCTGTCTCCTCTCTTGCTCCCTTCCTGGCTAATCTCTTAAATACCTTCCTCCTTCTCCTCTACTAATAACTGCATTTTTCGAACCTCATTTCATCTCTTAGTTTTAAATAAGATATTGTACTTGTGGTGCATTTTCTAAGATAAAATTGTTTTTTTTTTCCTCATATGTTACTGCTACTGTTGTTTAACCATCTCTGTGGAAGGCATCGTATCATTTTTGTTTCCTTTATTGCAATCTGTAAATGTTTCTACTGCCTCAGATATATTGTATCATTTTGTTTCCTTTATTGCGATCTGTAAATGTTTCTACTGCCTCAGATATATTGTATCATTTTGTTTCCTTTATTGTGATCTGTAAATGTTTCTGCTGCCTCAGATATATCATATCATTTTGACCCCTTTATTGTAATCTGTAAAAGTTTCTACCACCTCAGATATATTGTATCATTTTGTTTCCTTTATTGTGATCTGTAAATGTTTCTACCACCTCAGATATATCGTATCATTTTGTTTCTTTTATTCTGATCTGTAAATGTTTTTACTGTCTCAGATATATTGTATCATTTTGTTTCCATTATTGTGATCTGTAAATGTTTCTACCACCTCATAGATTCATAGGTTCATAGGTAGGTACTAGGCAATCGGCCCTGGGGCCTATACAAGCCCAGCCAAAAAAGTACCCTGGCTTTTGCCACCCAAGAAAACTATTTTCCTGTGCCACTGTCGAGCAGAGCCACAGAGGTGATCCCCAGGGTGAATTTCCTATTTCCCATCCAATCATCAAGATTTTTCTTGAAGAGTGCTAGTGAGGAGCTTTGTTTGATATAGATAGGTAGTTTACTCCAGAGTATGGGAAGTCTCTGGGACAGGAATCTATCCCTCCGGCATGTTCTGTTTATTGTGGTGACAAGGTTTAAGTCCCTAGAGCATGTAGCTCAGAGGGATTGGGATTTCTTTAAGTGGAGCATGTCCAACATCTCTGGGTTTGACATAGCTTTGCATGTTAGGCAGAGATCACCTCTGAGTAGGTGATATGCGACCGAGTAAAGCTGGAGTTTTTTGAGACTGTCTGCGTAGGGCATCTGTTTGAGGCTGGTAATCCTCTTTGTGAGGTATTTCTGCAGCCTTTCCAGTTGTTGTAGATGTCTTGTGAGGTACATACCAAAAGGGGAGTTGTACTCTATAATGGGTCTAATGAGTGATGAGTAGAAGGGAACAATGACCTCTTTTTTTCTGGATGAGAAACCTTTTGTGATGAGGTGTGCCACGTAGAAGGATTTCCTGACTACTGTGGCGATGTGATTGTCAAAGGAGAGACTACTGTCCACCTGTGTCCCAAGGTCTCTTATCACATTTTTGGTGTTAAGTATACTACCACCTATGTTGTAGTTCATGGGTACAGAGTTTTTACCAAAGGGGATGACAATGCACTTTTTGGCATTGAGCTTGAGGCCATGGCTTTGACACCAGGCATCTGTCTCAGTGAGGCCCTTTTGTAGGATGTCCACATCATTAGGAGTTTCGATTATGTCTCCTAGTTTGCAGTCATCTGCGAACTTCATTAGCCAAAGACCTTCTGTGTTAGCCTGTACTTCAGAGAAGTAGATACCAAACAGGAGAGGACCCAGGACTGAACACTGTGGTACTCCACTTGTCACTGGTCTGATGTCGGATTTGGAATCCGCTACTTTCACAGTGTGGGTTCTGTCCGTGAGCCAGTTGGCAACCCATCTTATGACATAGGGATTTATACCTAGTTTAGTGAGTTTATCTATAATTCCAGAGTGGGGGATGGTGTTGAAAGCCTTCTCAAGATCTAGATAGGCTGTGTGAACCACCTTACCCTTGTCTACGGCTTTGGTGACTGCTTCAAAGAAGTCTATCAGGTTTAGGAGACATGATCTGCCTTTTACAAACCCGAACTGGGAGGGATCCAGAGTTTGGAGATTACCAATGTCTTTGTTTATAAGTTCCATGATGATACATTCCATGGCCTTGCAGACCAGGCTCATCAGGCTAATGGGGCGGTAGTTCCCGGGGTTCGTGGTGGCTCCCCCTTGTGGAGTGGGATAACCATTGCTGTGCGCCATTCAGCAGGCACAAAGCCTGAGGTGAGGCTATGATTGAACATGGTACTTAGGTGGGGTGCCAGTTCGTTCTGTAGTTCATGTAGAATGCAGCCTGGGATGTTGCCTGGTCCCATGGATGCTGTGTTCTTGGCTTTGGAGAGTGTGGTTTTTACCTGTGCAGCAGTGATTACAGGAACTTTCCATTCTTCCGGTATAGAGATGGGCTCTTTAGGTGGTGAGAGGGGGGTAAAGATATCAGATATATTGTATCATATTGTTTCCTTTATTGTGATCTGTAAATGTTTCTACCGCTTCAAATATATTGTATTTTTTGTTTTCTTTATTGTGATCTGTAAATGTCTCTACTGCCTCAGCTACATCGGATCATTTTGTTTCTGTTATTGTGATCTGTAAATGTTTCTACTGCATCAGATATATTGTATCATTTTGTTTCTTTTATTGAGATCTGTAAATGTTTCTTCCACCTCAGATATATATTGTATCATTTTGTTTCCTTTATTGTGATCTGTAAATGTTTCTACTGCATCAGATATATTGTATCATTTTGTTTCTTTTATTGTGATCTGTAAATGTTTCTTCCACCTCAGATATATCGTATCATTTTGTTTCCTTTATTGTGATCTGTAAATGTTTCTACTGCTTCAGATATATTGCATGATTATATGTGTGGATCTCCCTGAGGCTCATCTGAAAATGGGACTTTCACAGTAAACAAATGGCAATAAATAAAAAATAAATAGTAAATAAAATGAAGAGCAGCAAAAGGACATTTAGGACCAGCTGTTTATTGGTTTTAGTCAATTAAAGGCTGTTTTATCCACAACTGTTCTTGTCAGCAAGTTCCGGGTCCTGTCACTGCTTGAAATTTTTATTCTACCTTTAGAAATGTACAACAAATGCTTAATAGACCTTCAACATCAAGCTAATTCTTGCTTCCTAATATAAATGATAATCAGATGAGCAGTAATTTGGATTATTTCATATTACATAATTTAAAACAGCAGCTGCAGGATCTGCAAATGAACATTTAATGGGAATATAATGATTTGCCTGCCTTCACTTATGGTAAATATAGTTAAAGTAACCATGTTTGTAAATATTCTTATTTACTCATAAATATAAAGGGAACGTTGATAGTATGAATGCAACATATCTTAGGAGAACAGATTCTACATGAATAGCTTGGGAGTATAGTATATCATTTATTACATTGTGATAGGAGTTTGTTTAGTGTGTCCCAGCTCTGAGTATTCAGTGTTATGATGGAGCTCTTATTTAAAAATACTGCAGCGTTTCAATCTAAGTAGTTATTTAGACAATGGCATTTGTGATGGAAGAAGTAACATTTTATTCACGTGAGATTAATTTCACCTTTTAAGACTGCAACCATACACATAACAAGTGGATGGCGTCCAGATGTCATAGGCAATAAACTATGCTCACATCATGGAAGAGAATTACAAGATAAATCTTTAAAGAATTTCAGTTTCTTTAGTACTTATGTAATGTATATGTGAAGATATAGCTTTATATAATTGTTATAGTTCTTAAATATGTAGTGATAGTTTCATAAATGTGTTCCTCATGTACATTAGTATTATAGCTAATTTTATGGCTATGCATTTAAATGCATGTGCCCTGTTGTATCCTGCTGGCTGTTGAATGGTGCCTTCATATAACATATCTTGCATTATTCCTGTATATCAGGCCTGCATTTCTACCTTGAGGCCTGACTGTGTCCATTTTTTTCATCAAGACACCTTCATGGTTATTTTACTTATAATAGACAAATATACAATACCACCCAGTGTTATTGCTTCAATAAATAGTTATTGCTGGTTATTTCAATATATGTTCTGCATGGCATTTAGGTGCAGAAAGCAAACACAGCCATAATCATTCAGTCATAAGCCAAAAAAGTAATAAGACATAACTTTGGCATACCTAGCATATAAATAGCTGCAGCCTTGCATAGCATGAAAAATTGACACCATATGAAAGCTGAACATGGATTTATTTTGGGGGTGTTATTCTCTTAGACTCTTTATGTCAAAATGCACAGAAGTTACCTATCTCTGGTCAGACTTAGCATTTGACTATGTATTCTAAAAAGCCTTAAATAAGACTGTATGCTGTGTCTCCTTGACTCCCCAGTCCTGCTGTAGAGGATTTATAGCATTTGTATACAGTCTGTTTACCAATAGCTGGAAGTTAGTAATTAACAATTTAGTGATCTCTTATTTAATGATTTGCGTTAAGGGATGATTGTCAGCATACTGCTTCATTTAAAATGACACTGCTGACACTGTAATTCTGATCTATAGTAATTTTTAGCTGCTTTTAAATAACATGTACTATAATGTTACTAGAAGCTAATGCATTCATTTATTTTTTCATCTATACAGGAATATCCTCAGTTAAATAAAGTTTACAATGAAGCCTGACATCCTTTTAGGGTCCTACATGTTCTTTTGACATTTGTGCTTCTTCAGCATTCTATAAATGGAATAGATTTCCCGTATTCAGGGTTATTTTAATGTATTTGCAACTAGGTTTTGCTGACAGCATGTTTACAGCTTGCTGTGGTCAATCATTTTGCATGACATGGGTTTTAAGAGAACCATTTCTTCATAAGCAAATCTCATATTTCTGCCAAAGGTATCATATAAGCTAAAAGTTAAAGCACCTGTTTTACTATGCAACATGACTTCTGTTTTCATAAAAAGGGACTGACTCGTGTTTTCTTTGCCAGTACACAACAATAGCTTAATAGAAAACACCAAGACAAATGAAGAAAACAAACCATTTCCTTAAACTAAAGATCAGAGCTAAATCATTTGGCACTTCCCTTTAACCATGCAATTACTTTAGTGAAAACTGAAAACATATTTTTCAGATGAAACATAGTTCAGTTTACATACTGAACTGATAGGCCCAACCCTCCAACATGTGGAAACAGTTTAAAAAGAAAATACTATTTTAAACTGTGCCTTTATATATAATAATCACTTATGATAAGACACAAATATCTGTTTAGGACATTCAGATTTACTGATCTCTGTGATGAGTTATAAAACATGAAAGCTGGGGCTGAGGCAGTCTAATATGGAGCTATAAGAGAGAACGTGTTTGCAGTTAAATGCCTCAGCTACTGCAGGCTGGCTTCAGCAGTTACGATAACGCACATGACCAACAGCTCTCTTAACTGTTAGTGTATAGTCTATATGTGGGCAGCCTAATCGTTCCACCATGGGTCACCCAAAACAGAGATTAACTCTCAGATTTCAGGATTGAGTATACTTTAATTCTTCAGGCTCATATTGCCTTTATAAGTGTGGATTCAATACAGTGATAAATTATGACTTGAGTCTACACATTTTAAACTAATATACATGAGTATTTTACATTTGAGAGACAATTGATTCAAGATTCTTTCTTTATTTCTGTAGTGACATTGTGAACATTAATTTTCTGAACTAAAGATTTAGTATGCAGCTACATGCACCCTGATATCTGTTGATATTTCATGTATTAATTATTATAACTGCAAGCAGATGAAAACTGCTAATGGCTTAATTAGTTCCTAGAATCCACTGAAAATATTTATTTCTGCATCAACAGGTGTATATTTTGTCCATTTTTCTTTTATGTTGCTGGTGTTGACTTTCCCTAGTTTCATGTTTATAATGATTCCACTTTTCACTAAACACATTTAAGGGTGATTAAACACTGTACGTTATGTTGCCTTTTCATTGCCCTCTGTTAGGAACAAGTCACAAAAGGCAAGCAAGCAATATAAAACCATAAAATGGATTTAATACTCACTCTTAATACTGTGGGGTTTATTTAATGAGAGTATTATGGTTAACAAAGGTCATCTATACAATATAGGAATTAATTATATAAAGAACAAAACAAGGTAACATCACGTTTGCTTGTTTAGTGCTAGCATATCGAGTAATGCAAGGTACTTATTCAAAGCAAAGAGCATTGGTTGCAAGCCAAAATAGTCATAGGCAAACTAAGCAGTATGTTAGGATGTCATAAAGTGAGGACCACTTTTACTTTGTAAGCTTTATTACTAAGTTTGAGCACTGAAGTGGGAGGATAATGGTGTACGTAAATAATTCTGCTACAGAGATATTTCTTTTGATAATACTTCTATCTCCTAGCAATAACATTCTAAACAGCCCCACGACCAGTATGATTCTGCTAAAAAAATCCCAGCTCCGAGCTTCAACATCAGTAGAGGCACACCATTGTATTAGTGAACAGTCCATCTCTTGTATACATGTCCACTCCTCTTTAACAATTTGACATGAGTGGCAACAGTAAGGATCAACAGATCTACAAGGAACTTAGTGGTAGCCCAGTATAACCTTCTCTCATCCAAAATGCTTTGTGGTAGGCAGTATAGCTTTCTCTCATCCAATATTCTTAGAGGTAGCCCAGTATAGCTTTCTGAATCTCAAGATCGTTTTAATAGTAATATGAAAGTGGTTTGTTGAAGATAACAAGGGCTGGGAGTACAATTACACATGAAATGAATATGGCAGAGTCTGGGGAAGGTTGTATGCTTTAGCAAAAAAGCAGCCGCTGGTTGTTTAAGGTAAGAGCCTGTAGCATGTGCAATAAAAGAGTGAATTGACTTTTCAGCTGCTTATAACATGTCTAACACCTACAATAGAGCCAGGTAATTACAGGCCAGGAACGCTGAGCAGCCTTATCTGAAGGGCTTTGGAAAGGATCATTATAAATCTAATAAATAGGGGACTGACGGACTCTAAACCTAACCAAGTTCAGATATGTCAAGGGCAGATCAAAAGTAAATTAGTGCACACTGCCTGTTTGGACCTTGCAAAGGCATTCAACATCATTCCACATGTAGGCATTACAGATAAACTCTGCAAACAGAATGTTAACCCCATGTAACTCAGTGGATACCAAAGTGGGTCACAAAAAAGAGCACAGACAGAAAGAGTGGGTGGTTCTACCTCCTCTAAAAGAACAGTCAATGGGAGTGGTCCAAGGTTCAGTCTTTTGGCCACTATTCTCTGACATTTACTTCTTGGAGGCCAAAGCTAATGTTAAGGGATTTTGTTTGACTATGTTTTCAGATGACTGCAAACTTCATATCATAATAAGCTCTCCAGTGGACAACATGATCTTACAAGATTGCCCGTCCCAAATAAATAGTCGGTGCCAAAACTATGGACTGAAACTAAATTCCAAAAAATGTATAATCATATCCTTCAGCAAGCATGACTCCCTTTGAAACCACCACACTGGCAACATGACCTTTAGAACTGATCCTGTAATTAGAGATCTGGGAACCTCTGTTGACAATAAACTGTCCTTTGATCACCACATATCCACTATTGCAAGGGTATGACATCCAGATCCATTTATGCAATAGCTCCTCTCCATGTGGCACTCATTAGGCTGATAACTGAGCATAATGTCCCTTTCTGTATGTACCTGTAAAAACACTTGTCACAGCTTGGTATGACAATACTTCCTCACTAAAAACAAGGCAAGGGTACCTAATCTGTAAACGCTACCCAGATCATCTCAAAGCCATTTTTCTCAACTCAGTGTCATACAGGCTACTAAAAACAGGATATCGAGCCTTACCAGATGGAACAGAAGCTGTAGTGTCTGGAAACATCATGGATCAGTTGATGTGTTTACCATCATCTTATCAAATCAAACATACACTGAAGAATGCAATGTCAAAGGATTGTGGAAAACAGTCCCTAGGGGAAAAATATGAATGCACTCCAGCTACAATGAAGCTCTATAGCAATTCAATTTTGAAATCCTACAAATAGGCGAAGGTTCTTAAAACATTCAATTACCTTAGAATTCATGAAAACTGAATGTTATCAATCAAGCCTATATGTCTGACCCACATTTTAAAAGAACAGAATTGTTACCTCACTCACAGTCAGTCTCCCCTTAGCCTGCAGTAATAAAAAGTTAGCAAATAATAAAGTAACAACTAGACTGCAAAATATTCCAACATAACATGATAAGTATTATAGTTTTCATGGAGCAGTAGAATAAAGGGCAATCTCAAAAAGCTAAAAAAGTTAACAAACTAGACTGAGCGTCTAGACTCTGTCTACTTTAAAGCTATGGAGAAACAAAAAGACCTTTACAGCAAGGTTTTTGACACTGAAATGAGGTCTCAAAGTTGCAAATTAGGAAATGAGAGGACTCCTGAACAACAGAATTCCCTGTAGAGTCTGGGACTTTCCAGCTTTAAAATTTCCACAGGCATTCCCATGGATTCAGAAAGAAACACAATGCTGTTGTTGTTGTTGTCTTTCGGCTTTTCCCAGTTAGGGGTCGCCACAGCGGAACTCGGTCCACTAATGATTAGCAGTAGATTTTGATGAACACTGTGGTGCCAGCTCGATGTTCAACCTTCAACGAAGGCACGCCCATTTATGCATGCTTTCGAATGCCCACCCAATTGACTACTGCAGGTATATCAATTCCTGTGTCATTCAGAAAATGTGTATCAAATAGAGCTCTACCGATAATCAGAAAGACCTCATTAGCATGTCTTTGAATCAGACTTTCGCTGTCACTATGCTGTCAGACCTGGTAGCAGTAGAGTTCTACCTAGCGGCCTAAGCATTGTGATAACAAAGGCACCCTCCATGCATTAACACACACACACACACACACACACACACACACACACACACACACACACACACACACACACACACATGCACATCAACAACAAACCCTCACCCCATAGCATTTACAAGACACCATCCTCCATTCACCCACATGCACATTCCATCTCTCTCTCTCTCTCCCTCTATCACAAACACACACACACACACACACACATGCACACACACACACATATGCACACACACATGCACACACACATACACACACATGCACACACATACATCCAGACTCTTGATTTCCTACTTCAACCCCTAGTGTGACCCCTCAGTTAAACACACACACATTCATGCATCTTCATTTATGACCACGCAGACATGCATACATACAGAAATTAACACACACCTCACTCCTGTGTCTTTACACTGTGGCTACTTCCATATGAGTGAATGGGTGAATACCTTCTTTTTACAGAATTTTTTTTTCTTCTCCAGTGATATTTCATGCTGCTGAGCCATTCTCTAAATCACTCGCCAGAGTAAATCAGGAGCTTCTGATATTTTCATGAGAAACAACATGGCTAATTAGCATTAGCTGTTCCTGAAGATTGCCATGTCAGAAAGTAGTTCTATCAGCTTGCCTTCACTCCATACTGAGGATCCCACTAATAGGAAACCTCCATGGTAGGGCACTCTAAGAACTGGAAAGTTATTTTGAAAGGGAAATGTCCACGTTAAGAAAAGAAAAAAAATCATTAATGTGGCTATTCTTTGTGATGATATGAGATGCTGCCAGCTATGCCAGGAGAAGTAAGGCAGTGGATGTGTAACATATGCCAGCACAGCTAGCTGGAATTTTATAAAGAATTATATGTCATTTGTGTATAAAGCTGATTTGTACAGATGTTTGTGTTGAAAAATGTTTTTGAAAAGCTGCTTGTGTTCAAAATGTATCAACATTTTGCCTTGCTGGGGAGCAAAGAAATGTACATGCATTATTGTAACTGTTTAAATGTATATATTGTAACAGAGGATACTGGAAGAGAAGAGGTTAATCTCAATCCACCTGACTTTGAGAAATAGTAAGAAAATTAAATTACTGGGTCTAGGCCATAAAGATGTTATCTCACAGTTATGAATGCAGCCACAGATAAAAAGTCTATACTAGGAAGCTTCCTGCATTATCATTGGTGTGAACTAATTGCTACTCTGAAAGGGTGGAGGATTGAAATTGTTTTATGACTTCCAGGAGCTGCAGATCGTAGCAGGGCTGTATGTGTGTGTGTGTGTGTGTGTGTGTGTGTGTGTGTGTGTGTGTGTGTGTGTGTGTGTGTGTGTGTGTGTGTGTGTATTATTGATACCTATGTGATAAATCCTGACAACTTCTAGCAATGGGGAGTTGTATGGGGACTAGAAGTCAGATGACCATATGTATGTGATGTCATCCTGTACAGAAATAATGTGTTAATATTAGGGGAGACTGAAGTCTCAGAAGCAGTCTGTTTCTTGGAACCTGACATAGAAGGATCCCTCACTTACTTCATATTGCCTTGCTCTAGTAAGTGATCCATGATCATAGTTATCGAAATCCATTAGGAAAATATAGCGAGAATAGTTAAGAATTGTTTTTCTGCAACTGTGTGAATCTTTCCAACTAGTTATTTTTAATATTCCCTGCTGTTGAACCTCTAGTGTTTACTATAAATAGACATTTTGTATTTTCATTTTCTTTTATTATTTATAATTAAATATATTTAAACTCTTCATTGTGGCTGGTCCTTTAGAGTACATTCTAACATTTGAGATTACTTATATCTGTTGGTGACATTTTGGCCACTCCTAAGGCCTGGCTGTTTGGTCAGCATTATCATTTGTAGTAAAATTAACTTCACTCAGTATAATTGGATACCCTTTTAAGAGCCTTACAGTAAGTGACTGGTAACACTGACTCTACCTTATAGTTTGGACAAAATTGCTAGAGTGGGTAATCTGTGCCAGCCTTTCCCAGGTGTGTGTGTGAAAATTAAATCTCAAAGAGTGTGTGTCAGCTACTTGGAGCAGGGACACAGAGCACTGGTTTCACAGAGATTGTGCTGGTGGACTTGGCTTGGACACTCAGTTGAAGACTTAACCCTACAGCTGTGTCAGTATGGAGCCTTACTGTGGACCTGGTGAAAGACAGAGAAATCCAGATCCCAGGCTGAGTGTGTTCCCTGTATGCTCCTAAGGGAAATTGTGCTTGATGCAGGGAGGTCTGCATCTGGAAATATTCAGTATATCCATTTGTTTTCCAAGTGAACATCCCTCTCCAGTGTCAGTGGTGAGGATTTGGGCTGCTTGATTACTGGCCCAGAGTGGGGACGTCACATATTGATGAGCAGTAGTGTGATATTAACTGAACTTCTGTAGCTTGTAGGCAGTTGTCACTAAAAGTGGGTGCACTAACAAGCAGCCACAAGGTAAACAGTCAGTCTTTCATTTCACAATAGTTCTATTTAATTTCTTTTTTGTTAATTTAGATTAGTCAGGGAAAGCAGGCAACAATGTTAGCAAAGGCTTATGGCAAGCTGTCAAAGAAATGGTTGGCCAAGGTGTGTGAAGGCAAAGGACTGGTGTATGCCAACCTGACTAAAGATTAAATTATTTCAGCCTTAGTCACAGCTGAGACCAGCAACCAGGAGGATAACCAGTTTGTTGCTGGGAATTTGCAGCCCTCAGAAACAGGACAGTTCACCTTTTCCTTAGAGGACTTAAAAACCCATCTGGAGTTAAAGAGATTTGAACTGGAGGCCAAACATTTGGAATTAGAATCAGCAGAGAGACTGCAGTGTTTGGTGGCTGAAGAAAATGAGAAGCATCGTCAACATGAGAGGGAGATGCTGACCCTTCACCAGGGTCATGAGGTAATGGGGAAGGGAATAACTGAACCCCAGAAGCAATCAAGGTCAGTAAATCTTTCCAAAATTTACAGAGGGTGATCATTTTGATAGTTTTATTCATATATTTGAAATAATATGTAAACAGTATAATGTTCTGGGTATGGTTCCTAACCCCTTACTCCATAGTAAAGCTATAACTGCTGTTTCTAAATTGCCTGATATTAATTGAGTGTTTAAATTATGATAAAGTCAAATGTTTTTTACTTGAATGCTATAAATTAACACCTGAAGTTTACAGAAAAAAGTTTTGTGAGTATAGATCCAAGGCAGATGAATGTGTGTGATTATACTGCTGATGCTGAGTTAAGCACTTATTTTCATAGGTGGGTGAGTGGGTGTCAGGTCACCACTTTCAAAGGCCTGGCAGACCTTTTGGTGAGGAAACAAGCCCTTAGCACTTTGCCTGAGGGCATGAGAATCTGGTTGCCATACTGACAATGTAACTCTGCAAATGAGCTTGGGGAAAAAAAGGGATCTCTACTTAGCAAGCAGGGCATCACTATACAGGACAGGGATACCCAGTGCTGCACAAGGATATAAGGGAACCCATGGTGAGAAGCCTAAACCACCCCAACAGAGTCCCCAGTAACAGGGGAAGCCACTAGCTCAGGTACACAGCCAGGATCAAGGGATAAATGCTTTAATTGTAAATAGTGGGGCAATTTTTCATATAGATGTCCACAGATGCAAGGTGGGGAGCAAAAGGTGGGGGAGCCAGCAGGTGGGAATAACAGTATGCCAGTAGTAAGTTGTCTGGAAGCAACAGGGGTGCCAAACTATCACAAGAGGTTATATCCGATCTTACTGGACAGAAAACTGGCCACTGCTAAGACAGACACAGCCTTTGACATAACCATTGTGAAGCATACAGTGGTTAAAGAGAAGTAGTACTTGCTTGGGCAGTCCACTTCAAGTCTGAGCTTTAGGATGGACCCCATTCCATTTTCCTTTGGCCAGGGTTCACCTTGACTGGGAGGGTGGGAAAGGATGCAAATAAGTCGGTGTATTTGAGGGCATCTCTTCAGAAGTCCTGACAGGAAATGGTTTTGATAATGCAATGTGTGCATGCAGTTACACAGAGTCAGGCTTGGAGACAGAAATGAGGGTATGGTGGCTTGGGGAGACACAGACAGACACCACACCTGAAGCCAAGACTGGTGATGTGGCTATTTCAGGGAGAGAGCTACCATGTAGCAGTGAGTCTGAAGGTGACCCACAGCTGCTGGTAGGTAGTGATGTTCCCTTGGACAGAGTGACTACAAGGTCAGAAGTGAGTGTTAGTACCCAGGTTGATAGTGAAGCACCACTGTCAATGGATACCAGACTTCCTGTGGAAGGGGAGCTGGGAAGAGTCACACAAGTAGAGCTGAGACAGGTTCATCTCTCAGACCCTACATTACAAGGCTTGAGGGAAGTAGCTAAGGAGGCACCTGATTCTCAAGGAAAGGGGGAGTTGGTACACTGGAGCAGAGGGTTACTGTACAAAGAGTAGAGTCCTGAGGGAGGGCTAGAGGGTGAGGTAATACAGCAGTTGGTATTGCCTAGAGCCTACCATTTGGCATTTCTAGCCATAGCCCATGACATTCCTTTTGCAGGTCATATGGGCATAAAGAATACCAGTTTGGCTTTGTCAAGTGGAGGTCATGTCTGTTAAATCTGGTCAACTTCTTTGAGACAGTCACCAAAGCCATGGATGAGGGGAAGACAGTGCACACCACCTACCTTGACCTGGCCAAAGCCTTTGACACTATTCCCCACTCAGGCATAGTAGTTAAACTCTCTGAACTAGGCATCAATCCATATGTTACCAAATGGGTAGCAAACTGGCTCACTGATAGAACCCACCTAATCAAAATAGGGGAAGCCACCTTAAGCAGTCGACCCATAATGAGCAGTGTACCCCATGGATCAGTCTTGGGGCCTCTGTTATTTGGGATATACTTCTTTGAGGTGCAGGCCATAAGCAGTGGACTATAGCTGACCAAATATGCAGATTACTACAAGCTGGGTGCAGTCATCAATTCCCCAAGTGATGTGGACATCCTCCAAGAGGGTCTCACCCAAACAAATAACTGGTGCCAGAAACACAGTCTCAAGCTGAATGCCAAAAAATGTATCATCATCCCCTTTGGGGAAAGTGGCATCCCCACATATTATCACATTAATAACAATGTCCTAACTACACAATCATTAGTGAGGTGTTTGGACACCCAGGTTGATAGCAACCTGACTTTTGACCACCATGTTGCTTCCATTGTACAGAAAGCTTTCTACATGGCCCACCTCCTACATAAGGGTATCTCATCCAGGGACAAAATGGTCATAACATCCCTGTATTCTTCCCTTATAAGACCAATTATTGAGTACAATGCCCCCTTTGGCATGTACCTCACAAAGCACATGCAACAGCTGGAAAGACCACAGAGGTTCCTCACCAGGAGAATCCAGGGCTTCAAACATCTACCCTACACAGATAGGCTAAAAGCCCTATCCCTCTACTCAGTTTCATACAGACTCCTCAGAGGTGACGTCTGTTTGGCATATAAAGCAATCTCATATCCCGCTTTGATGGGACTACTGCATATCCGCAATCAAGCTCCACTCGAGCAACCTGTACACATGACCTCAACCTGGTCTGTGATATCAATAGGACTTGGTGGAACAGATTTGTGTCCCAGAGACTCACCCATCTGTGGAATAGACTCTGTCTCCATGTCAAGGAGAGTACCTCATTATCCCTTTTTAAGCATAACCTGGATAACTGAATGGGAAACAGAAAATACACCCCTGGGATTCCACATGCGTTCCTGCTGGACAGGGGCTTTGGGTGCTGACTTGTCTAAACATGGCCTAAACTCTTGGCTAGGCTTATAAGGGCCTCAGGGCCAATAGCGTAGTAACCTCCTAGGATGAAGAGATATATTATGTAGAACTTTTATTGGCCTGGGATTGTAAGGGATGGAATAGGGTACTGCAGGACATGTGAGCATTGGCAAAAAGTAGGCAAGGCAGGAGACAAGGTCAAAGCTCCATTGATGCCATTGCTTGTGATTAAGGAGCCATTTCGGAGCATAGCTATGGATATTGTGGGGCCTCTGAGTACTCCAAGTTCCACAAGGAAGAAATATATCCTGGTGTTAGTAGATTATGCTACTAGATACCCTCAGGCAGTGGCTCTGCCCTCCACTGAGGCAGAGAAGGTGGCAAATGCTTTGTTAGAGATTTTCAACAGAGTAGGTTTCCTGAGAGAAATACTGACTGACAGGGGTGCCAATTACATGTCAGAACTGCTGGCTTGTCTGTGGAAGCACTGTGGGGTAAAGCACCTAAAGAACACCCCCTACAATCCTCAGATTAATGTTCTTGGGAGAGGTTAAACTTTACACTGCAAACCATGCTACGGGCATTTGCAGACCAGTTTAAGAGAGAGAGTGGGACAAATATCTACCCTATTTGCTGTTTGCATACAGGGAGGTACCCCAAGAATCCACAGGTTTTTCACATGTTGAGTTGCTGTATGGGCATACGGTAAGGATTTGATTCATGATGAGTGGGACGGTGAGTGTGAATCCCACAAGGAGTCTGTTTTGGCATATGTCCTAAACCTCAGGACAAGGCTTAGGGAGCTCATGGGATTGGCCCAGAAGAGCCTGGCAGGAGCCCAACAGCAGAAAAAGGTCTGGTAGGACAGGAATGCTCAAGCCCAAAAGTATGCTGTGGACAGCAGGTGATGGTTCTCATTCCTGTCAGACACAAAAAGCTGCAGGCATTATGGGCAGGAACCTTCAGAGTGGTAAAGAAAGTTAGTGATGTTAACTACATGGTAGATCTGCTAGGCAGGAGGCAGGGGCACAAATTGTACCATGTTAACATGATGAAACCTTACCATGATAGGGAGACCCTGGTACTGAGTATTTGCAGTGGATGGCAGGAGGAGTCTGAGGGGGATCTGGTGACTGATCTCCTCATGAGACTCGAACTGACACCTCAGTGGAAGGGGTAGCAATATCCCAACAGCTATTCCCTTTTCAGGTTTCAGAAATCTGAGCAGTGTTACAGGAATTTTCGGCACGTTCACTGGTAAACCTGGATACAGCCACCTGATGCAGCTCCATGTTGATATAGGACCCCAAAGGCCTATTAAGCAGGCTCCTTACAGGGTGTCTGAGTGTGTCAGACAGACTCTGAGGGAGGAGATACAGGAAATGTAGGAAATGGGGGTAATCCAGGAGTCCAGCAGTCCCTGGGCCTCTCCAGTGGTAAAAGATGGCAGCACCAGGTTCTGTGCGGACTACAGGAAAATAAATTGTCACACAGAGTCAGATGCTTACCCCATGCCTGGGTCAGATGAAGGCCTAGAGCAGCTGGGTGGGGCTATGTGTCTGACCACTATTGATTTGACCAAGGGCTACTGGCAGGTATCCTTGACCCCCATGGCTAGAGAGAGGTCAGCCTTTGTTATTCCATTCAGATTATACAAGTTCCCAAAGATTCCCTTTGGGATGAAAAATACCTCAGTGACCTTCCAGAGACAAATAGATTGTATCCTAGCAGGTGCATGAGATTATACCCTTGGTTACCTGGACAATATTGCCATCTACAGCCACTCCTGACAAAAGCACCTTCAGCATGTCAGGGAGGTTCTGGGAAGACTGCAAAGGGCAGGGTTAACCATTAAGCCCAGTGAATATCAGATGGGTATGGCAGAGCTCTCCTACCTGGGACATAGAGTGGGGAGAGGTGAGCTTAGTCCAGAACCTGCAAAAGTAGAAGCCATTCAGCTGTGGCCTGCTCCTGTTACTAAAAGCATTCTCGTGGCCAATGGGGTATAATAGAAAGTGTGTTCCCAATTATACTACAATAGCTGCTCCCCTTATAGCCCTGATGAGGAAAAACAGGCCAGACAAGATAGTGTAGACCCAAACCTGTGATCAGGCATCCCAAAAGCTTAAAGGAGCTTTGGGAAGATCCTCTATGTTAACCACTCTATATTACTGCAAAGAATTTGTTGTGCAGGTGGATGTTTCAAACTATGGGGTGGGGGCTGTACTAGGCCAGGTTTCCTCAGCGGGAAAAGAGCACCCAGTGGTATATCTAAGCTATAGACTCCAGTCTAGGGAGTAATGTTATACAGCAGTAGAAAAATAATGTCTAGCCATAGTATGGGAATTGCAAGAACTTCAACCCTAGCTGTATGGAAGGAAATTCACTGTAGTTCAGACAAAAATCCATTAACATGGCTACATCAAGCCAGCCAGCAAAATGCCAAGTTACTAAGGAGGAGACTAGGGTTGCAGGCATATGATAGGACAGTGCAGTACTATAGTGGGGTTAGCAATGCCAATGCAGATGGGCTGTCAAGATAGGGTATGGGATAATGTATTCCATAGATATGCTCATTCCTCTCAAGCCACATTTTTCAAGGGGCATTTGACAAATTAGGTTGAGTGGAGAGATGTGATGATAGTAGGTACTGTCAGTTATGCCAAGAGAAGTAGGGCAGTGGTTGTGTAAAATATGTCACCACTGTGTAACATATGCCAGCACAGCTAGCTGGAATTTTGTAAAGAATAATATATCATTTGTATTTCAAACTAATTCGTAGAGTTGTTTGTGGTGAAAAATGTATTTGTAAAGTTGCTTGTATTAAAAATGTATCAGCAGTGTGCCCTGCTGGGCAGTAAAGAAATGTAAATGCATTATTCTAACTGGTTATATGTATGTATTGTAACAGAGGATACTGGAAGAGAAGAGGTTAATCTCAACCCGCCTGACTTTGAGAAATAGTAAGAAAATTTAATTACTGGGTCTAGGCCATAAAGTTGTTATCTCGCACTTTTGAATGCAGCCAGAGAAAAAAAACTCTGCAATAGGAAGCTTCCTGCATTCTCAATGGGGTAAACTAATTGCTACTCTAAAAGGGTGGAGGTTTGAAATTGTTTTCTGACTTCCAAGAGCTGCATCAAATCTTAGCAAGGCTCTGTTTGTGTGTATTATTTACACCTATGTGATAAATCCTGACAGCTTCTAGAAATGTGGAGTTGTATGGGAAGCAGAAGTCAGATGACCAGAGGTATGTGATGTCATTCTATAGAGAAATAATGTTTTAATATTAGAGGAGACTGAAGTCTCAGGAGCAGTCTGATTCTTGGAACCTGACATAGGAGGATCCCTCACCTACTTCATCTTGGAGTGCTGTAGTAAGTGACCAGGGATAGCAATTCTCGAAATCAGTTAGGAAAATATAGTGAGAATAGTTAAGCATTCTTTTTCTCTAGCTGTGTGAATCTTTCTAGCCATGTTATTTTTTAATAGTTCCTGTGGTTGAACCTTTGGTGTTTACTGTAAATAGATATTTCATTTTTTTCTTGTTCTTTTATTATTTGTTATTAAATATATTTAAACTTTTCATTGTAGCTGGTCCTTTAGATTATATTCTAACTTTTGACCACCATGTTGCTTCCAGTGTACAGAAAGCTTTCTACATGGCCCACCTCCTACGTAAAGGTATCTCATTCAGGGACAAAGTGGTCATAACATCCCTGCATTCTTCCCTTATAAGGCCAATTATTGAGTACAATGCCCCCTTCGGCATGCACCTCACAAAGCACATGCAACAGCTGGAAAGACCACAGAGGTTCCTCACCAGGAGAATCCAGGGCTTCATACGTCTACCCTACACAGATAGGCTAAAAGCCCTATCCCTCTACTCAGTTTCATACAGACTCCTCAGGGATGACGTCTGTTTGGCATATAAAGCAATCTCATATCCCGCCTTGATGGGACTGCTGCATATCCGCAAGTCAAGCTCCACTCGAGCAACCTGTACACGTGACCTCAACCTGGTCTGTGATAGCAATAGAACTTGGTGGGACAGATTTGTGTCCCAGAGACTCTCCCATCTGTGGAATAGACTCTGTCTCCATGTCAAGGAGAGTACCTCAATATCCCTTTTTAAGCACAACTGGGATAACTGGATGGGAAAGAGAAAATACACCCCTGGGATTCCACCTGTGTTCCTGCTGGACAGGGGCTTTGGGTGCTGACTTGTCTAAACATGGCCTAAACTCTTGGCTAGGCTTATAAGGGCCTCAGGGCCAATAGCGTAGTAACCTCCTAGGATGAAGAGATATATTATGTAGAACTTTTATTGGCCTGGGATTGTAAGGGATGGAATAGGGTACTGCAGGACATGTGAGCAGTGGCAAAAAGTAGGCAAGGCAGGAGACAAGGTCAAAGCTCCATTGATGCCATTGCTTGTGATTAAGAAACCATTTCGGAGCATAGCTATGGATATTGTGGGGCCTCTGAGTACTCCAAGTTCCACAGGGAAGAATTATATCCTGGTGTTAGTAGATTATGCTACTAGATACTCTCAGGCAGTGGCTCTGCCCTCCACTGAGGCAGAGAAGGTGGCAAATGCTTTGTTAGAGATTTTCAACAGAGTAGGTTTCCTGAGAGAAATACTGATTGACAGAGGTGCCAATTTCATGTCAGAACTGCTGGCTTGTCTGTGGAAGCACTGTGAGGTAAAGCACCTAAAGAACACCCCCTACCATCCCCAGATTAATGTTCTTGTGGAGAGGTTAAACTTTACACTACAAACCATGCTACCGGCATTTGCAGACCAGTTTAAGAGAGAGAGTGAGACAAATATCTAACTTATTTTCTGTTTGCATACAGGGAGGTACCCCAAGAATCCACAGGTTTTTCACCTGTTGAGTTGCTGTATGGGCATAAGGTAAGGATTTGATTCATGATGAGTGGGATGGTGAGTGTGAATCCCACAAGGAGTCTGTTTTGGCATATGTCCTAAACCTCAGGACATGGCTTAGGGAGCTCATGGGCTTGGCCCAGGAGAGCCTGGCAGGAGCCCAACAGCAGAAAAAGGTCTGGTAGGACAGGAATGCTCAAGCCCCAATGTATGCTGTGGACAGCAGGTGATGGTTCTCATTCCTGTCAGACACAAAAAACTGCAGGCATTACGGGCAGGAACCTTCAGAGTGATAAAGAAGGTTAGTGATGTTAACTACATGGTAGATCTGCTAGGCAGGAGGCAGGGGCACAAATTGTACCATGTTAACATGATGAAACCTTATCATGATAGGGAGACCCTGGTACTGAGTATTTGCAGTGGTTGGCAGGAGGAGTCTGAGGGGATCTGGTGACTGATCTCCTCATGAGACTCAAACTGACACCTCAGTGGAAGGAGTAGCAATGTCCCAACAGCTATCCCCTTTTCAGGTTTGAGAAATCTGAGCAGTGTTACAGGAATTTCCGGCATGTTCACTGGTAAACCTGGGTACAGCCACCTGATGCAGCTCCCTGTGGCTATAGGACCCCAAAGGCCTATTAAGCAGGCTCCTTACAGGGTGTCTGACTGAGTCAGACAGACTCTGAGGGAGGAGATACAGGAAATGTTGGAAATGGGGGTAATCCAGGAGTCCAGCAGTCCCTGGGCCTTTCCAGTGGTAAAAGATGGCAGCACCAGGTACTGTGTGGACTACAGGAAAATAAATAGTCACACAGAGTCAGATGCTTACCCCATGCCTGGGTCAGATGAAGGCCTAGAGCAGCTGGGTGGGGCTATGTGTCTGACCACTATTGATTTGACCAAGGGCTACTGGCAGGTATCCTTGACTCCCATGGCTAGAGAGAGGTCGGCCTTTGTTATTCCTTTCAGATTATACAAGTTCCCAAAGATTCCCTTTGGGATGAAAAATATCTCAGTGACCTTCCAGAGACAGGTAGATTGTATCCTAGCAGGAGCATGAGATTATACCCTTGGTTACCTGGACAATATTGCCATCTACAGCCATTCCTGACAAAAGCACCTTCAGCATGTCAGGGAGGTTCTGGGCAGACTGCAAAGGGCAGGGTTAGCCATTAAGCCTAGTGAATATCAGATGTGTATGGCAGAGGTCTCCTACCTGGGACATAGAGTGGGGAGTGGTGGGCTTAGTCCAGAACCTGCCAAAATAGAAGCCATTCAGGTGTGGCCTGCTCCTGTTACTAAAAGCATTCTCGTGGCCAATTGGGTATAACAGAAAGTTTGTTCCCAATTATACTACAATAGCTGCTCCCCTTATAGCCCTGATGAGGAAAAACAGGCAGGACAAGATAGTGTAGACCCAAACCTGTGATCAGGCATCCCAAAAGCTTAAAGGAGCTTTGGGAAGATCCTCTATGTTAACCACTCTATATTACTGCAAAGAATTTGTTGTGCAGGTGGATGTTTCAAACTATGGGGTGGGGGCTGTACTAAGCCAGGTTTCCTCAGAGGAAAGAGCACCCAGTGGTATATCTGAGCTATAGACTCCAGTCTAGGGAGTAATGTTATACAGCAGTAGAAAAATCATGTCAAGCCACAGTATGGGAATTGCAAGTACTTCAACCCTAGCTGTATGGAAGGAAATTCACTGTAGTTCAGACCAAAATCCATTAACATGGCTACATCAAGCCAGCCAGCAAAATGCCAAGTTACTAAGGAGGAGACTAGGGTTGCAGGCATATGATAGGACAGTGCAGTACTATAGTGGGGTTAGCAATGCCAATGCAGATGGGCTGTCAAGACAGGGTATGGGATAATGTATTCCATAGATATGCTCATTCATCTCAAGCAACATTTTTCAAGGGGCATTTGACAAATTAGGTTGAGTGGAGAGATGTGATGATAGTAGGTACTGTCAGTTATGCCAAGAGAAGTAGGGCAGTGGTTGTGTAAAATATGTCACCACTGCGTAACATATGCCAGCACAGCTAGCTGGAATTTTGTAAAGAATAATATATCATTTGTATTTCAAACTAATTTGTAGAGTTATTTGTGTTGAAAAATGTATTTGTAAAGCTGCTTGTATTAAAAATGTATCAGCAGTGTGCCCTGCTGGGCAGTAAAGAAATTTACATGCATTATTCTAACTGGTTATATGTATGTATTGTAACAGAGGATACTGGAAGAGAAGAGGTTAATCTCAACCCGCCTGACTTTGAGAAGTAGTAAGAAAATTGAATTACTGGGTCTAGGCCATAAAGTTGTTATCTCACACTTTTGAATGCAGCCAGAGAAAAAAACTCTGCACTAGGAAGCTTCCTGCATTCTCACTGGGGTAAACTAATTGCTACTCTAAAAGGGTGGAGGTTTGAAATTGTTTTCTGACTTCCAAGAGCTGCATCAAATCTTAGCAAGGCTCTGTTTGTGTGTATTATTTACACCTATGTGATAAATCCTGACAGCTTCTAGAAATGTGGAGTTGTATGGAAAGCAGAAGTCAGATGACCAGAGGTATGTGATGTCATTCTATAGAGAAATAATGTTTTAATATTAGAGGAGACTGAAGTCTCAGGAGCAGTCTGATTCTTGGAACCTGACATAGGAGGATCCCTCACCTACTTCATCTTGGAGTGCTGTAGTAAGTGACCAGGGATAGCAATTCTCGAAATCAGTTAGGAAAATATAGTGAGAATAGTTAAGCATTCTTTTTCTCTAGCTGTGTGAATCTTTCTAGCCATGTTATTTTTTAATAGTTCCTGTGGTTGAACCTTTGGTGTTTACTGTAAATAGATATTTCATTTTTTTCTTGTTCTTTTATTATTTGTTATTAAATATATTTAAACTTTTCATTGTAGCTGGTCCTTTAGATTATATTCTAACTTTTGACCACCATGTTGCTTCCAGTGTACAGAAAGCTTTCTACATGGCCCACCTCCTACGTAAAGGTATCTCATTCAGGGACAAAGTGGTCATAACATCCCTGCATTCTTCCCTTATAAGGCCAATTATTGAGTACAATGCCCCCTTCGGCATGCACCTCACAAAGCACATGCAACAGCTGGAAAGACCACAGAGGTTCCTCACCAGGAGAATCCAGGGCTTCATACGTCTACCCTACACAGATAGGCTAAAAGCCCTATCCCTCTACTCAGTTTCATACAGACTCCTCAGGGATGACGTCTGTTTGGCATATAAAGCAATCTCATATCCCGCCTTGATGGGACTGCTGCATATCCGCAAGTCAAGCTCCACTCGAGCAACCTGTACACGTGACCTCAACCTGGTCTGTGATAGCAATAGAACTTGGTGGGACAGATTTGTGTTCCAGAGACTCTCCCATCTGTGGAATAGACTCTGTCTCCATGTCAAGGAGAGTACCTCATTATCCCTTTTTAAGCACAACCGGGATAACTGGATGGGAAAGAGAAAATACACCCCTGGGATTCCACCTGTGTTCCTGCTGGACAGGGGCTTTGGGTGCTGACCTGTCTAAACATGGCCTAAACTCTTGGCTAGGCTTATAAGGGCCTCAGGGCCAATAGCGTAGTAACCTCCTAGGATGAAGAGATATATTATGTAGAACTTTTATTGGCCTGGGATTGTAAGGGATGGAATAGGGTACTGCAGGACATGTGAGCAGTGGCAAAAAGTAGGCAAGGCAGGAGACAAGGTCAAAGCTCCATTGATGCCATTGCTTGTGATTAAGAAACCATTTCGGAGCATAGCTATGGATATTGTGGGGCCTCTGAGTACTCCAAGTTCCACAGGGAAGAATTATATCCTGGTGTTAGTAGATTATGCTACTAGATACTCTCAGGCAGTGGCTCTGCCCTCCACTGAGGCAGAGAAGGTGGCAAATGCTTTGTTAGAGATTTTCAACAGAGTAGGTTTCCTGAGAGAAATACTGATTGACAGAGGTGCCAATTTCATGTCAGAACTGCTGGCTTGTCTGTGGAAGCACTGTGGGGTAAAGCACCTAAAGAACACCCCCTACCATCCCCAGATTAATGTTCTTGTGGAGAGGTTAAACTTTACACTACAAACCATGCTACCGGCATTTGCAGACCAGTTTAAGAGAGAGAGTGAGACAAATATCTAACTTATTTTCTGTTTGCATACAGGGAGGTACCCCAAGAATCCACAGGTTTTTCACCTGTTGAGTTGCTGTATGGGCATAAGGTAAGGATTTGATTCATGATGAGTGGGACGGTGAGTGTGAATCCCACAAGGAGTCTGTTTTGGCATATGTCCTAAACCTCAGGACATGGCTTAGGGAGCTCATGGGCTTGGCCCAGGAGAGCCTGGCAGGAGCCCAACAGCAGAAAAAGGTCTGGTAGGACAGGAATGCTCAAGCCCCAATGTATGCTGTGGACAGCAGGTGATGGTTCTCATTCCTGTCAGACACAAAAAACTGCAGGCATTACGGGCAGGAACCTTCAGAGTGATAAAGAAGGTTAGTGATGTTAACTACATGGTAGATCTGCTAGGCAGGAGGCAGGGGCACAAATTGTACCATGTTAACATGATGAAACCTTATCATGATAGGGAGACCCTGGTACTGAGTATTTGCAGTGGTTGGCAGGAGGAGTCTGAGGGGATCTGGTGACTGATCTCCTCATGAGACTCAAACTGACACCTCAGTGGAAGGAGTAGCAATGTCCCAACAGCTATCCCCTTTTCAGGTTTGAGAAATCTGAGCAGTGTTACAGGAATTTCCGCACGTTCACTGGTAAACCTGGGTACAGCCACCTGATGCAGCTCCCTGTGGCTATAGGACCCCAAAGGCCTATTAAGCAGGCTCCTTACAGGGTGTCTGACTGAGTCAGACAGACTCTGAGGGAGGAGATACAGGAAATGTTGGAAATGGGGGTAATCCAGGAGTCCAGCAGTCCCTGGGCCTTTCCAGTGGTAAAAGATGGCAGCACCAGGTACTGTGTGGACTACAGGAAAATAAATAGTCACACAGAGTCAGATGCTTACCCCATGCCTGGGTCAGATGAAGGCCTAGAGCAGCTGGGTGGGGCTATGTGTCTGACCACTATTGATTTGACCAAGGGCTACTGGCAGGTATCCTTGACCCCCATGGCTAGAGAGAGGTCAGCCTTTGTTATTCCTTTCAGATTATACAAGTTCCCAAAGATTCCCTTTGGGATGAAAAATATCTCAGTGACCTTCCAGAGACAGGTAGATTGTATCCTAGCAGGAGCATGAGATTATACCCTTGGTTACCTGGACAATATTGCCATCTACAGCCATTCCTGACAAAAGCACCTTCAGCATGTCAGGGAGGTTCTGGGCAGACTGCAAAGGGCAGGGTTAGCCATTAAGCCTAGTGAATATCAGATGTGTATGGCAGAGGTCTCCTACCTGGGACATAGAGTGGGGAGTGGTGGGCTTAGTCCAGAACCTGCCAAAATAGAAGCCATTCAGGTGTGGCCTGCTCCTGTTACTAAAAGCATTCTCGTGGCCAATTGGGTATAACAGAAAGTTTGTTCCCAATTATACTACAATAGCTGCTCCCCTTATAGCCCTGATGAGGAAAAACAGGCAGGACAAGATAGTGTAGACCCAAACCTGTGATCAGGCATCCCAAAAGCTTAAAGGAGCTTTGGGAAGATCCTCTATGTTAACCACTCTATATTACTGCAAAGAATTTGTTGTGCAGGTGGATGTTTCAAACTATGGGGTGGGGGCTGTACTAAGCCAGGTTTCCTCAGAGGGAAAAGAGCACCCAGTGGTATATCTGAGCTATAGACTCCAGTCTAGGGAGTAATGTTATACAGCAGTAGAAAAATCATGTCTAGCCACAGTATGGGAATTGCAAGTACTTCAACCCTAGCTGTATGGAAGGAAATTCACTGTAGTTCAGACCAAAATCCATTAACATGGCTACATCAAGCCAGCCAGCAAAATGCCAAGTTACTAAGGAGGAGACTAGGGTTGCAGGCATATGATAGGACAGTGCAGTACTATAGTGGGGTTAGCAATGCCAATGCAGATGGGCTGTCAAGACAGGGTATGGGATAATGTATTCCATAGATATGCTCATTCATCTCAAGCCACATTTTTCAAGGGGCATTTGACAAATTAGGTTGAGTGGAGAGATGTGATGATAGTAGGTACTGTCAGTTATGCCAAGAGAAGTAGGGCAGTGGTTGTGTAAAATATGTCACCACTGCGTAACATATGCCAGCACAGCTAGCTGGAATTTTGTAAAGAATAATATATCATTTGTATTTCAAACTAATTTGTAGAGTTATTTGTGTTGAAAAATGTATTTGTAAAGCTGCTTGTATTAAAAATGTATCAGCAGTGTGCCCTGCTGGGCAGTAAAGAAATTTACATGCATTATTCTAACTGGTTATATGTATGTATTGTAACAGAGGATACTGGAAGAGAAGAGGTTAATCTCAACCCACCTGACTTTGAGAAATAGTAAGAAAATTGAATTACTGGGTCTAGGCCATAAAGTTGTTATCTCACACTTTTGAATGCAGCCAGAGAAAAAAACTCTGCACTAGGAAGCTTCCTGCATTCTCACTGGGGTAAACTAATTGCTACTCTAAAAGGGTGGAGGTTTGAAATTGTTTTCTGACTTCCAAGAGCTGCATCAAATCTTAGCAAGGCTCTGTTTGTGTGTATTATTTACACCTATGTGATAAATCCTGACAGCTTCTAGAAATGTGGAGTTGTATGGGAAGCAGAAGTCAGATGACCAGAGGTATGTGATGTCATTCTATATAGAAATAATGTTTTAATATTAGAGGAGACTGAAGTCTCAGGAGCAGTCTATTTCTTGGAACCTGACATAGGAGGATCCCTCACCTACTTCATCTTGAAGTGCTGTAGTAAGTGACCAGGGATAGTAATTCTCAAAATCAGTTAGGAAAATATAGTGAGAATAGTTAAGCATTCTTTTTCTCTAGCTGTGTGAATTTTTCTAGCCATGTTATTTTTTAATAGTTCCTGTGGTTGAACCTTTGGTGTTTACTGTAAATAGATATTTCATTTTTTTCTTGTTCTTTTATTATTTGTTATTAAATATATTTAAACTTTTAATTGTAGCTGGTCCTTTAGATTATATTCTAACTTTTGACCACCATGTTGCTTCCAGTGTACAGAAAGCTTTCTACATGGCCCACCTCCTACGTAAAGGTATGTCATCCAGGGACAAAGTGGTCATAACATCCCTGCATTCTTCCCTTATATGGCCAATTATTGAGTACAATGTCCCATTCGGCATGCACCTCACAAAGCACATGCAACAGCTGGAAAGACCACAGAGGCTCCTCACCAGGAGAATCCAGGGCTTCATACATCTACCCTACACAGATAGGCTAAAAGCCTATTCCTCTACTCAGTTTCATACAGACTCCTCAGGGATGACGTCTGTTTGGCATATAAAGCAATCTCATATCCCGCCTTGATGGGACTGCTGCATATCCGCAAGTCAAGCTCCACTCGAGCAACCTGTACACGTGACCTCAACCTGGTCTGTGATATCAATAGGACTTGGTGGGACAGATTTGTGTCCCAGAGACTCTCCCATCTGTGGAATAGACTCTGTCTCCATGTCAAGGAGAGTACCTCATTATCCCTTTTTAAGCACAACCTGGATAACTGGATGGGAAAGAGAAAATACACCCATGGGATTCCACCTGTGTTCCTGCTGGACAGGGGCTTTGGGTGCTGACTTGTCTAAACATGGCCTAAACTCTTGGCTAGGCTTATAAGGGCCTCAGGGCCAAAGCGTAGTAACCTCCTAGGATGAAGAAATATATTATGTAGAACTTTTATTGGCCTGGGAGTGTAAGGGATGGAATAGGGTACTGCAGGACATGTGAGCAGTGGCAAAAAGTAGGCAAGGCAGGAGACAAGGTCAAAGCTCCATTGATGCCATTGCTTGTGATTAAGAAGCCATTTCAGAGCATAGCTATGAATATTGTGGGGCCTCTGAGTACTCCAAGTTCCACAGGGAAGAATTATATCCTGGTGTTAGTAGATTATGCTACTAGATACTCTCAGGCAGTGGCTCTGCCCTCCACTGAGGCAGAGAAGGTGGCAAATGCTTTGTTAGAGATTTTCAACAGAGTAGGTTTCCTGAGAGAAATTCTGATTGACAGAGGTGCCAATTTCATATCAGAACTGCTGGCTTGTCTGTGGAAGCACTGTGGGGTAAAGCACCTAAAGAACACCCCCTACCATCCCCAGATTAATGTTCTTGTGGAGAGGTTAAACTTTACACTACAAACCATGCTACCGGCATTTGCAGACCAGTTTAAGAGAGAGAGTGAGACAAATATCTAACTTATTTGTTGTTTGCATACAGGGAGGTACCCCAAGAATCCACAGGTTTTTCACCTGTTGAGTTGCTGTATGGGCATAAGGTAAGGATTTGATTCATGATGAGTGGGACGGTGAGTGTGAATCCCACAAGGAGTCTGTTTTGGCATATGTCCTAAACCTCAGGATATGGCTTAGGGAGCTCATGGGCTTGGCCCAGGAGAGCCTGGCAGGAGCCCAACAGCAGAAAAAGGTCTGGTAGGACAGGAATGCTCAAGCCCAAATGTATGCTGTGGACAGCAGGTGATGGTTCTCATTCCTGTCAGACACAAAAAGCTGCAGGCATTATGGGCAGGAACATTCAGAGTGATAAAGAAGGTTAGTGATGTTAACTAGATGGTAGATCTGCTAGGCAGGAGGCAGGGGCACAAATTTTACCATTTTAACATGATGAAACCTTACCATGATAGGGAGACCCTGGTACTGAGTATTTGCAGTGGTTGGTAGGAGGAGTCTGAGGGGGATCTGGTGACTGATCTCCTCATGAGACTCGAACTGACACCTCAGTGAAAGGGGTAGCAATGTCCCAACAGCTATCCCCTTTTCAGGTTTGAGAAATCTGAGCAGTGTTACAGGAATTTTCGGCACGTTCACTGGTAAACCTGGGTACAGCCACCTGATGCAGCTCCCTGTGGCTATAGGACCCCAAAGGCCTTTTAAGCAGGCTCCTTACAGGGTGTCTGAATGAGTCAGACAGACTCTGAGGGAGGAGATACAGGAAATGTTGGAAATGGGGGTAATCCAGGAGTCCAGCAGTCCCTGGGCCTTTCCAGTGGTAAAAGATGGCAGCACCAGGTACTGTGTGGACTACAGGAAAATAAATAGTCACACAGAGTCAGATGCTTACCCATTGCCTGGGTCAGATGAAGGCCTAGAGCAGCTGGGTGGGGCTATGTGTCTGACCACTATTGATTTGACCAAGGGCTACTGGCAGGTATCCTTGACCCCCATGGCTGGAGAGAGGTCAGCCTTTGTTATTCCTTCCAGATTATACAAGTTCCCAAAGATTCCCTTTGGGATGAAAAATACCTCGGTGAACTTCCAGAGACAGGTAGATTGTATCCTAGCAGGAGCATGAGATTATACCCTTGGTTACCTCGACAATATTGCCATCTACAGCCATTCCTGGCAAAAAGCACCTTCAGCATGTCAGGGAGGTTCTGGGCAGACTGCAAAGGGCAGGGTTAACCATTAAGCCTAGTGAATATCAGATGTGTATGGCAGAGGTCTCCTACCTGGGACATAGAGTGGGGAGTGGTGGGCTTAGTCCAGAACCTGCCAAAGTAGAAGCCATTCAGGTGTGGCCTGCTCCTGTTACTAAAAGCATTCTCGTGGCCAATGGGGTACAACAGAAAGTTTGTTCCCAATTATACTACAATAGCTGCTCCCCTCATAGCCCTGATGAAGAAAAATAGGCCAGACAAGATAGTGTAGACCCAAACCTGTGAGCAGGCATCCCAAAAGCTTAAAGGAGCTTTGGGAAGATCCTCTATGTTAACCACTCTATATTACTGCAAAGAATTTGTTGTGCAGGTGGATGTTTCAAACTATGGGGTGGGGGCTGTTCTAAGCCAGGTTTCCTCAGTGGGAAAAGAGTACCCAGTGGTATATCTAAGCTATAGACTCCAGTCTAGGGAGTAATGTTATACAGCAGTAGAAAAATAATGTCTAGCCATAGTATGGGAATTGCAAGAACTTCAACCCTAGCTGTATGGAAGGAAATTCACTGTAGTTCAGACCAAAATCCATTAACATGGCTACATCAAGCCAGCCACCAAAATGCCAAGTTACTAAGGAGGAGACTAGGGTTGCAGGCATATGATAGGACAGTGCAGTACCATAGTGGGGTTAGCAATGCCAATGCAGATGGGCTGTCAAGACAGGGTATGGGATAATGTAGTCCATAGATACGATCATTCCTCTCAAGCAACATTTTTCAAGGGGCATTTGACAAACTAGGTTGAGTAGAGAGATGTGATGATAGTAGGTACTGTCAGTTATGCCAAGAGAAGTAGGGCAGTGGTTGTGTAAAATATGTCACCACTGCGTAACATATGCCAGCACAGCTAGCTGGAATTTTGTAAAGAATAATATGTCATTTGTATTTCAAACTAATTTGTAGAGTTTTAAAAAAATAAAAAACGGTGGTTACAAATCACTCCAGTCGAAGTTGTGGAAAAATCCTTTTACTCGGTTTGTTAGTGCTTTCATGCAATCAAATATTTGCACTTCTTCAGACAAACTTACAATGAAAAACTGAACATTTTATCTAAAAAACTTGTAGGCAAACCCTCAAATTATTCATTCAAATCATTATTCAATTAGCACTGATTAAACAATTACTTTGAGCTTGAGTTCTTGAAGCTCCACGGTAATACCCAAAGTGCTATTGCTTTACACTCTTGTGTTACCTAACCAACCAACCGATAAATTCATGTATATCATATACAAAGGTTTTTTAAAAAACTCAAAAATACAAAAGTAAACATAAACACTTCATATTGAAACCTTCTTTGAAAATGCCACCTAACTACATTATACAAATTTATAAACAATTAATGTTGTTAGTGATATAAAAAATATTTGTATAAATATATATATTTTTTTAAAAAAACACCATATATGTGTGTATGTATGCTGTGTTTTGTTTATAACAATTATTGTTAATCAAATAAATATGTTCATATATATATTTATAATTCAAAATTTATAATTTTATAGAATTTAATAAAAGGCGCGAATGTGAACATTGTTTCTAAAAGAATTTTACATTTATCTACCTAAAGCTTTAATATTAAGTAAACATTTAATAGAACATGTGTCATTGATCCCTGGATAAGTGTAGGCATTGGTTTTCAATTGCCAAAGAAGTTCATGCTCTTGTAACTTTAAATACCATGCTCCACCTCTAGGATTTTTGTAAACTTTTTCCACTACATTAAACAAAAAACTATGTGAACTATTGTCCATAATGTGCTTAGCTAAAGCATTTGATGAATTCTGTTTTGATATGGCATATAAGTGTTCGTAAATGTGGGTCTTTAATAAGCATTCTGTCTTTCCAAAATAATAAGCCGGACACTCTTTGCACTTGGCAAGATAAACTACACCTTGGCTTTCACAATTGTATTTGTCATTAATGTAGTATTTAATACCTCTAATAGTAAAAGTTGAACCTGTTTGGATAAACTTACAATATTTACAGTGACCGCATTTGAACATGCCTTTGTTAACTTTGAAAGTTTTAAGAGGAAACTCTAATAGATTTTTTATGGACAGTGCTTTCTTGTATACTAGTAAAAAGAAACGAAAACTAGAACAGTCCACCAATAAACACAGTAATATGTTAAGTTCTAGTGACACAGCATCAACGAATAATGTACCAGCACTTCCAAATCTCTCCACAGATCACAAAGTTTATTAAAAATAAAAGTTAAGCGCTTTCATCTTACATCCAAGACTTCTTCAGAACAAAGATTCAAACTTGAACAGTTCATTTTATAATCCCATCTCCCATTTTCAATAATTCTCTATCCAAATCTGTGGGTTCCGAAGTCATCCGAGCCACTCGAATGCATTGTCCCTTAATTATATTTCTCTTTTGCCTATACGGATGGTTGCTCGAGAAGTGTAAGTACGAATTGCTGAATGTGGCCTTCCTGTAAATATTGGATTTGAATTTCCCTTCTTTCATTGTTATAAGGGTGTCAAGGTAAGGAATGCTTTCTTTCTCAATGTTAAATGTGAATTTGAAATTTTCACTACATGAATTGAGATAAATCCTGAATTCATCCAATTCACACTGACTACCCTTCCAAACGATAAAAATATCGTCTAGGAACCTAGGTTTTTTATACAAGTATTTTGTACACAAGTATATTTTAGACAGTATTTGTTCATGTAACAAATAATTTTTTAAAAAAGTACCAGCATGTATATGAATTTCAGTATGAAAGGTAATGAAAAAAAGTAGCACTAGCACTTTAAACAAGCATTATGTCTTGTGGGATTCAAACCATGTGATGGGAGATGGGGTTATAAAATGAACTGTTCAAGTTTGAATCTTTGTTCTGAAGAAGTCTTGGATGTAAGATGAAAGCGCTTAACTTTTATTTTTAATAAACTTTGTGATCTGTGGAGAGATTTGGAAGTGCTGGTACATTATTCGTTGATGCTGTGTCACTAGAACTTAACATATTACTGTGTTTCTTGTATACTATTAAGGGTTTGGGACCCAATATGGAATGAAGTTTTTTGTCTTGTATAATACATTCCCAATTGTTCTGTAGAACACTCCTAATTTGTTTAGCATAGGAGTTAAATTGAGTCAGAAAGCTGGTGTTGTAATTAATTGTGGTACTATTATTACTTTCAATAATTTTACTAACTGTGTGGATGTTCTGACTTGCTTGTTCAATGTTACCACTTGGTCCTTTGAAAATCGGACTAATTAGTCCGGCTTTCCTTTTGTTGTTGACTTCCCAAAAGACTGCACTCACCAATCTATTCGGGTAAC
This sequence comes from Protopterus annectens, assembly GCF_019279795.1. Classification (NCBI taxonomy): domain Eukaryota; kingdom Metazoa; phylum Chordata; order Ceratodontiformes; family Protopteridae; genus Protopterus; species Protopterus annectens. Next base: position 988,552,428 of record NC_056739.1, on the reverse strand, counting down.
CTGTATTAAAAAACATGTCACAAAGTTGCCAACATTCTTCTTCGAATGATTCGTCTGTGGAACACATTCGAGAAGCTCGGACGAATTGTCCTTTAACCACGCCCTTCTTTTGGTGGTAGGGGTGGCAACTAGTAAAATGTAAGAAGGAATTGCTGTATGTTGGCTTTCTGTAAATTTTAGTGGTAAAGGTATCATTTACTAAATCCTTTGCGATATTAATGTCTAAAAAATTAATTGACGTCTCACTAAACTCATGAGTGAATTCTAAAAAAGAAGAAAAAGAATTCATTTCATTGATTAACTGTGTGGCTTCATCATGTGTCCCATTGACTACCATAAGAACATCATCCTGGTAACGTGTGTACCACACTATGATTTTACAGAAAAGGTCGTGTGTAAAAAGCAAGGTCCGCTCCCAATAAGCCATTACTGTATTGGCGAAGCTGCCACCACACGGGGAGCCTATCGCCACTCCTGATTGCTGTAAAAATATATCCTTTTTGAACATAAAATAATTGTTCTCTAATATTATTTCTAGAATGCAAATTATCAAGTCCACGTCGTTACCTGGACAGTTTTTTAATAACAGAAAGTCTCGTACCCAATCTAATCCTATTTTTTGAGGGATGACCATGTATAGATTTCTGATGTCAGCTGTTAAAAATGTATGACTAGCATTAAAAGAAATCTCATTTAAACTCTGTAAAACATGCCAGGAATCTTTACATATCTGGCTTTCTGTTATGAGAAATTCTTTCAACCTGTCGTCAACCCATTTGGCGCAGGGATAGGTGATGGAATTACGTCCATCTATTATGGGCCTAAAGGGGGGTACGCAGACATTCTTATGTAGCTTCGGGACGCCGAACAATACTGGAGTAAGAGGTGCTGGCATTGAAAAGTAATGATATAAATCAAGAGAAATGCTTCCCCTCTATGAATAAGTCACTCAAAAAGTCTCTAATTTGTAGAGTTGTTTGTGTTGAAAAATGTATTTGTAAAGCTGCTTGTATTAAAAATGTATCAGCAGTGTGCTCTGCTGGGCAGTAAAGAAATTTACATGCATTATTCTAACTGGTTATATGTATGTATTGTAACAGAGGGTACTGGAAGAGAAGAGGTTAATCTCAACCCGCCTGACTTTGAGAAATAGTAGGAAAATTTAATTACTGGGTCTAGGCCATAAAGATGTTATCTCACACTTTTGAATGCAGCCAGAGAAAAAAATTCTGCACTAGGAAGCTTCCTGCATTCTCACTTGGGGTGAACTAATTGCTACTCTAAAAGGGTGGAGGTTTGAAATTGTTTTCTGACTTCCAAGAGCTGCATCAGATCTTAGCAAGGCTCTGTTTGTGTGTATGATTTACACCTATGTGAAAAATCCTGACAGCTTCTAGCAATGTGGAGTTGTATGGGATGCAGAAGTCAGATGACCAGAGGTATGTGATGTCATTCTATATAGAAATAATGTTTTAATATTAGAGGAGACTGAAGTCTCAGGAGCAGTCTGTTTCTTGGAACCTGACATAGGAGGATCCCTCACCTACTTCATCTTGGCGTGCTGTAGTAAGTGACCAGGGATAGTAATTCTCGAAATCAGTTAGGAAAATGTAGTGAGAATAGTTAAGTATTCTTTTTCTGTAGCTGTGTGAATCTTTCTAGCCATGTTATTTTTAATATTTCCTGTGGTTGAACCTTTGGTGTTTACTGTAAATAGATATTTCATTTTTTTCTTATAGGTTCATAGGTTCATAGGTTCATACTAGGCTATCTGCCCAAGGGCATTTATAAGCCTAGCCCATAGTTATGTGGCTTTCGCCACCCCTTTAGTTTGAATAAAAACTATGCCTATCATTTTTCTGTGCCTCTGTCAAGCAGTGACACTGAAGTAATCCCTGGGGTATATCTGCGATCTCCCATCCATTGGTCAAGATTCCTCTTGAACAAGGCCAGCGAGGTGCTCTGCCTCACATGTACTGGGATTTTGTTCCACAGCATAGGGAGTCTCTGGGTAATGAATCTGTCCCTCCAGCACGTTCTATTTATAACCGTGTCAAGGTTTAAGTCTCCCGCCGTTGTGGTTCTGAGGGATCTAGATTTTTTGAGGTGAAGCATATTCATCAAATCTGGGTTTGACATGGCCTTATATGTCAGGCACAGGTCACCTCTGAGCAAGCGGTATGAGACTGAATAAAGCTGGAGTTCTTTCAGTCAGGCAGCATAAGACATATTTTTGAGACCCTTTATCCTTTTGGTGAGGAACTTTTGGGGCCTTTCAAGCTGCATCAGGTGTCTGGTCAGATACATTCGGAACGGGGCATTGTACTCAATCATAGGTCTAATGAGTGATGAGTACAGGGGGACGATGACCTCCCTTGATCTAGATGTGAATCTTGTTCTTTTATTATTTGTTATTAAATATATTTAAACTTTTCATTGTAGCTGGTCCTTTAGATTATATTCTAACATTTGAGAATACTTATATCTATTGGTGACACTGTGGCAACTCCTGAAGCCTTGCTGTTTCTTTGTATTAATGTTATCTTCACTCAATATAACTGGATACCCTTTTAAGATCCTTATAGTAACTGACTGATGGCAGTGAATCCCCCTTATAGTCTGTAGTCTGGGCAAAGTTGGTAAAGCGGGTAATCTGTACCAGCCTTCCCCATGCACGTGTGTGTGTGTGTGTGTGTGTGTGTGTGTGTGTGTGTGTGTGTGTGTGTGTGTGTGTGTGTGTGTGTGTGTGTGTGTGTGAAAATTCAGCCACTTAGAGCAGGGACACAAATCATTGATTTCATAGAGAGGGTGCTGGAGGACTTGGCTTAGGCTCTCAGCTGAGGACTTAACTCTACAGTTGTGTCAGTGGGGAGCCTTACTGTGGACACGGGGAGAGACAGAGAGAGAAACCCAGACACCAGGCTGAGTGTGCTCCCTGTGTGTTCTTAAGGGAAATTGCACTTGATGCTTGTCTGCATCTGGAAATACTGAGTTTATCCATTTGTATTCCAAGTGAAAGTCCCTCTCCAGTGTCAGTGGTGAGGATTCGGGCTCTTTGATTACTGGACAAGAGTGGGGGATGTCACATTCTTCACTATTTAATTTCTCAAAAGCTGGATCAAACCAGTCAAAGTAGTTAAGTTTCATACCATTTTCAAAAGGAAAAATATTGTTTTACAAGAAGCAATGACAAAAGAAGACACTCAACAAACCAAACTTTAATATCAATACTCCAAGATTTGCAAACTTAAATAGCACAAAAAAGGAAAGTCTCTTTCAGGTATTCTTCACATTCTTTGGTTAAAAATCATTTAGCCTACATCTGTGTTTCCTCTTACATGTCAAAGTATAAAAAATCTTTGGCTTTCTTTTACATAAAGATGAGAAGGGGGAAGTGATGACACTGCAGAAGGTGGTCACATGATTGTTCTTTGCTATAAAACTTCCTGTAAAGTATGTAATATTATCTGATGAATTTTCAAATTATTGAGACTAAAGCACTTATTGAATGTATATATATATATATATATATATATATATATATATATATATATATATATATACACACACACACATACCCCGGGATTCATGAAGCTCAGTGCAAGGATGGAGTTAGCCTTGTGCCGATCATGCAGCATAGAGATGGCGCAGCAGCATCACATGCATATTAATGAAGGCATGCTGCTGTAATGGCCACGTGCAGAGGAAACGTGTACGAGTGCAGCGGGCGTGTCCAAGCACTGCATGGAGATGTGAACCTTTCGGCTGCATACGTGCAACCTAAAATGCTGACTAGTACAGCCTGCCTCTAATAGTAATTACTCCTGTCAGTGTCCATGGATACTGAAATGTATGAAAAGCATACAAGACATCATTGTGAACACCACAATAAGAAGTAAACACAAAGGCACATAGCTGAATATTGAGTCCCCGTCCCTCGAACAAAGATATTTAAAACCCCATGCCCATATTCCATTGTAGTGTTGCTAGGTATACCAAGTGGAAGCGAAACGTATTGTGTTAGCGCGCCACCGATTGCCAAGCCTAGCCCAATGGTTTGGGTTACCACCTGTCCCACATTGTGAGGGACAGTCCCCCTTTAGGCAGGTGTGTCCATACCAAAATCACAATAAATGTGAAATGTCCTGCGATAGTAGGACATAATTATGTCCCATATGTTATGTAATAGTCCCATACAGTACGTATGTCCGTATATAAAATACGTATATGTTACAAGAAACAGAATAAGCAAGTAAATGAAACAGAATAAGCAACTACACCACTACAACAATAAAAGCTTATATGTAGGCATAAAACTAAAGTACTATCCTTTGTAATGACCGTGGGTATGTGTTGGCCTATAAACTCAGATGTGTGCCATGAAAATGTCCCATCCAGGCCATATGAAAAGGTGGCAACCCTACCAATGGTCAGAGCATTCACCCAATATCTGCCCATTCGTGGTCCAAGTCATCCTTGCCAGGATGACCCATAGATGAATGGGTATTACCCGGATCTACCTATTATGTCATGAAAGATAAGTATTTGCGAGTACCTACGTGCGTGAAGTACAGCATGTGGATGATCTGGAATGTTAGTGTAGACCTCAAAACCATATTGGTCCCAGAGATATGTAGTGTAGTAGTGTACGCAATGTGTTCTGTTGACTGTGTCATGGGCCATCAACTAGAGAAGGGATGAATGTTGTTTGTGGAATATGGGGGGGGGGTGACGGTTAATCTAATAATTTGCCAAGGGGAGACTGGATTGGATGCACAATAGGTGAACTGGAGGTCTACGAGGGTGCGGTAGGTGAATCAGGAAGATAACCAAAGAACAAATATACACATCCGCAATACAATCCCACAAACATGTGAACATTAAAATGTGCAATACACATGTACAGAAACATTACCGGCACATACCCACATAATAGACTGGCCTGAACTGAGTCATCCAACCCCAACACACCTGGATACATAATTGAATACCCATCATCCTCTTCACAGCACACCACCCCCTTCCTGAATGTCCACCAAAACCAGCCATACTCGGGCTGCTAGATAGGCGCGGCCATATCTGCACATAGTGACCTCTACCCATATCTAGTAGGCAGTCTCACCCTAGGCATTCTCAGGATTGAAAACTATGTATCCCTTGCATGTATAAGCCTACCCTACAGCCGTAAAGCAAAGATGGTAATCGGTACCCACAATTTTTGGATATCCCTCATGGGATATGTATCTGTTCTAAACATTAGACTTGGTGTCACGACATGATGTCCCGTCCTGTAAACATCTTGACACAAGTTGTATGAGCAGTAGTTGTCCACAAGACTGCTCAGCCTCCAGCCTTTCCTGTAGAACTTATGACCCGGGATTAAACATCTGACCATGATGCACGTCTCCCCATGTGCATTATTGGGAATATATACCTTACACATTCGCATAGTGGCAGTCAGATATAGGGTGCTTAAGGCTCTTTAAAGCAGACATAAGCAAAGTTACCACCTGCCCCACCTTGTGAGGGACAGTCCCTTTTTGGGTAGTTGTGTCCAGACCAAATATAATGCAATGGCAAATGTCCTGTGATTGTAGGAAATATGTCCCATATTTCATGTAACAGTTGCATAAAACAGTTATTTATGTAAAATACTCAAAGTTACAAGAAACAGATGAAGCAAACAATGCTGTGTCTCGAAAATGCCCCGCTTTGGCCATATGAAAAAGTGTCAACCCGAGACATAAGCGGGTATGTGCAATGGTAGGTGACAGTGATTCAACAGTATGGGAAATGTAAATGAGCATGTAGGTGTATATGCATGTGTATGTACAGACCGATACACACATACACATATCTATCTATCTATCTATATATATATATATATATATATATATATATATATATATATATATATATATGAAGAATGAACATGGTCACAATATAGGAAATCCCCATAATAGTTAGTGCTGTTATATATCAGGATGGCCATAGGTGAGCACACTTCTGCATCCTCATCCACAGGTAGGGGCTAAAAGTGGAGCAAACGATCTCCCCTTGTTAAGTCTGACTTTCAACTAGGTACAGGGCAGTCCCAGTCCCCAGTCAGACAAGCCTAAACCCAGAAGACCATATGAACACCCTGACAATTGAACAGACATATGTGCCAGCACTATAGGCTGTAGAGGTCTGAATTTCCTCGGAGTGAGTCAACATGCGGCACGAGTCCAGAGCAGTAGGGAATAGGGAATGGCGCATGTGTAGTAGTGCATTTTCCCAACAGGTAAATGGATGCCTGCTGTGTAAGTGAAGTGATGAGGCATGTGTTCGGGTAACTATGCACCATGGGTATACATACAAATGAGGCAGAACACCAATAGTGTAGTGGTTAGAGCATCCGCCTAATGAAAAGGCATTCACGGTTCAAGATCGACAATAGCACATATCATTTTCCTTGTGAAATGAATGTTGCTCT